>NC_090213.1:4040833-4376666 GCF_033026475.1 Channa argus | reverse complement strand
CAGGAGGAGGCTCCGACTGTCTCTGCCACCCTCACGCCCACAACCTAAACCCCCGCACCTGCAGCCAGTTTATTGTATTAGTGTATACTTTCATATTGTGGTATTTAACACTGCGTAGTTCAGCATTTCGATTGACAAGCAACAGAATTATGACTTCAGTCCAAATGTATTTATTAATTTTTTTTTTTTTTAAACATGAAACGGTCCAGTTCATGTTCACTAATTGTTAAAACGTGCATATCTATCTGCTGTCTGTTTATTTCTAACAAATAGGCTTTGGTGACAGTTTGATGTCTAAGTTGCGGAGTATTCTTCTTTTAATTGTAGCAGAGCAGGATGGACTGATTGCAAATCACATGCTAGTACTCGCTTAAGTTGCGTATCATAGCTTTAAGCCCAAGTGAACTTCAACTTTGGGTCCTGGTTGGTTGGTTACACTCCAGTTTCATGTTGATTGTTTTAGCTGCTGCTTCAATGTTTTTTCATGTAATAAACACACAGGAAAGCTCAGTGGTGGTGTCGACCAAGGTGCGAGTGTTATTCTATAAATCAAACGGCTCATTTCTGCCCTACAGGTCTGGTTTGGTTTTCAGTGCGTCTGGGGAAATAATGCACTGCCACGTGTAGCTGAGGTCAGTTGAAGCCTAGTAACAGCGTTTTGCTGCTTTCCACCATGAAAGTTGATCCAGTCGTGATCATTAGGGTCAAACTTCATTTTATGACTGCGAATATAAACTAAACTAAACCAAAATTTCAACACATGACATGTTATGTCCAAAACCCAAGGATTAAAAAAACAGCATTTGCTGGACTTTGTGTGTGCTGCTGCTTTAATGGTTGAGGGGGAAAAAATGATCCGACTTAGACCGAAAAAAAAAATAAATATATATATATATATATATATCTTAAGCGAGCGTTTATGTTGTAGGTATAAAAATCAAATGAACGCAAACTAGGCCCATTTAAAATGAATAGGTAAATATCAGTTCACTTTTACATCCTTCACTCTCCTTTTAAAGCCATGTGCTATAGTCACGATGCTTGAGATTCAGCCTTTAAGCCCAAAATTCCAGAATTGATTCCTGTAAGTAACTGTATTATAGGAAGTTGTGAATCAAAGTTGTTTGTTTAAACTGATATTTCATTCTTACATATGAACCTGTGTGTCTGGAAGCAAAGACGCACCAACGGATCGTATTTCTAGAAGTTCATCAGTGTTTTAGAACTGCATCGCTGTAGCATGATAAATGTTGAAGTTCTTTTCCTGATCAGTATCTATTGACTTTCCAATCTATTACAGTCACATCCGACGGGCAGCAGAAACGCTGCCTTAAATTAATTCATCTTGCAAAGTGTGTTTGTGTTCTGTGGTTGCTCAAATAAACGATTTATCTGCATTGACAAGCTTTGGAGGAGGATTTTTCTTTTTTTTCCCTGTCAAGCAGATAAAGGGAAGATCGGCTATGTGGGGCGTGTTCAGCTGAAGCTCTGAAATTCACATTAGAAAAACAGTTGAATGTAGAATCCACCTCAGAAGACCCAAGAGCCCAAGAGCAAGCACGTGCGGGGAATTGCGGGATAGCGTTTTACTGTGAACTTGTTAAAAAGCCTACAGGTAATTATCCCTTCTTATTGTCTTTGTTGAAGCAAACATCGAAACTGTCACATTGGGGAACCTGCATGTGCTGTACTGTTTTCGTGCGTAATAAGCGCGTAAAAGTTGTGCGTAAAATACTCCGTCAGGGATTAATTTGTGGGTTGTTTTCTTTCAGCTTCAGCTATGAGAAAATCCTCGGTGCACGTCTCTGCAGTACTTTTGGTGGTGCTGCTCAATCCACTGAAGAGTACGGCTGCTACGACCCATCAGAGCGCTTTGCCACATTCAAACAAATTCAACCCAAATGAATCGGAGCGATGTCCACAACCTCCCATCGGTGGACTGATTTCCCGCGGTCCGGGACCCATGACCTCAACTGATGAAGTGCTGGAGTCCAGTCAAGAGGCGCTGCACGTCACCGAGCGTCGGTACCTGCGGCTGGACTGGTGCAAGACGCAACCGCTTAAGCAGACCATCAAGGAGGAGGGCTGCCTGAGCCGCAGCATCGTAAACCGGTTTTGCTACGGACAGTGCAACTCGTTCTACATTCCGAGGCATGTTTACCAGGACGGAAACGCCTTTCAGTCCTGCTCAGCCTGCAAACCCAAAACCTTCAGCACCGTCACGTACACCCTCTTCTGTCCGGGAAAGACGCCCAGCAGCAGGAGGAAACGCGTCCAGCGCGTAAAGCAGTGCCGCTGCACGACGATAGATACGGACTAGATGCAAACTGGCTCATCAAAGACGATGCGTTTCAATATCATCGGAATAAAAGTGCTGCTTTGCAAACAAAGAATGGGAGCCGTGTTGGTCTTTAAGGACAAAAGAGAATAATCGGAATGGGAAGGAAACTTACCTGAAACCCAGCATCTAGTTTCTTATGATAATCGAAAGCGGTATCCAACAATTTAATCACAAGCTTAGTTGGAACAGAACATACATCAGTGGGTGTTGCTTTAAGATGGCAAACTATTATTTATCTCTAAACATTGTGTATATTAGTTTACCCAGCGTACTTCAGCAAAGACTGGAAAGGTGGTTGGCCAAACTTTGCAGTGAGTGTCTTTAGTGGGTTTGAGATAAAGGCAGGCAGGTTTGGAAATATTCGTTGCAGACTTAAAGGCTGGATAAGCAAAGACTGGCACCAAACTGTATCTAGAAATATGGACACATCTTCAAGAGACTTGGATGGCTGTGTTGTTTCCACTGTGTGGGATGTAGAGCTGAAGACTTTCATCACATAAAGCTTTAAAAAATGCACTTTTAAACACCACTTCAGTTACTGTGGTCATGTAATGTAAAGATGCATGTAAATAAACAGTTTTCAATCTATTCAATTCCATTGTCCTCTGTTTTTTCATTTATTAAAATATATTGTGAGACTCTATACACGCTAGAATCGATGCACAGTGTTCAAAAGATTTAAAACGTTTTTCTAAATCTACATCTTTTTGGTGACAAAATATATTATGCAAAGCTGTCACTTGATGACTGCAGGTATTTCGTGGCCGTGTAAAAATGGCAGACGAAGAAGAAAACGTGAGGTTTGTCTTCCGTTCACAGAGTAAATGGTCCACACTGAGAGCCAGGAACAATTGCATGTGTGACCCTGAAGTCAGACATGTTATACTTCCTCTCTTCAGCCTCTTTAACTCTCCGAAATGCTGGCTTCCTTCTGACGCAGCCGTTCTTTCTGTTGGGAGCAAAATATGATCATTATTAACAGCAGAGGCCCGATCGCGGCAAAGGTTTTTAATCTTTTCTACAGTTTGTCAGCATATTTGAGTGCTGTATTATCTGTAAATGTTTTAACCCAACACATCTCTCATCTTACCAGACTGTTAGGGTTGATCTTTCTCGTCTCCACCTTCTTCTCCGCAGTGAGCCTCTTCACTGACATCTGAGCCTCCTTCAACCTGAGATAATGTCACGTTATTAATACTAGGAAATTGGACGTCTTTAATTTAACTTCTGATGATCACCCATCGGATTTAATATTTTTCACCGCTAATAAATGTTCATGGAGGATTCAACAAGTAAAAAAAAAATGAAAGTTATTTGTGAGTAATTTGTGAGATTTTCTTAAAACATTCTCCATTCGGGAGATTCTGGATCTTTTCTCACTTACTGTTTTCCAAGTGCATATTGGAATTTTCATGTAAACCAGTTGGTTGAGCCGAATCAAATTAAATCAAAGTTAGGCCGCTGCTACATTTGAAAGCACGTTGATACTCGACACATGCCCACATGTTTCTAATACCTCTGTTTCGAGATGCTCTTGTTCTCCCTCTTCCACCTGGTCTTGAAGTCGGCACAAAACTCGAACCAGAGTGTGAAGAAATGACCGGCAGTCACCTCCTTCTCTCCCGCTTTGGGCTTCAATCCAAAGTACACAACCAGGTCCTGAAAACTGAACAGCAAGTATAAAGAAATAGCACCTTAGAGTAAAATTCACCAAAGCAGAGATTTTATTTTATTTGAGTTCAATACAATTTTCCTTTTTTCTTTTTTTTTAACAGCACATTTGCAGAAAAGTAAAAGCTGTTCAGCAGCAAAAGAGATTTCGTACTCATTCGTGTGAAGTGTATGCTGGGGGGATTTAAATGTCCAAAGTCATGGCACCCACCTTTTCTGTACACTCGTCAAGTGACAGGAGGTTTCGGCTTGGTCTTTATGTGCTGCAAAAAAATCGGGCAAGACAATTATTTAAGTTGTAGTCAGACTATCTTAAAGAAGCTGATGTCATAATCCCGGTGGAGAATCCTTTGGGGGACACCTCTTATATGACGATGACCTTCTCTAATGGAGCCAGACAAGGTTTTGGTCTCGTCAAAACAGCAATTACACCCTCAGTTCTTCAACAACAAGGTCATTCGAAGCCATTATGACAAAATGCCTTTTTGTCTCCCTGTAATGTTTTCCACAAAGTCCAGCTGGTCTTTAAAGTTTTCATACCGAGTGAAATGAATGGAATTACCAAAGACAAACTCAGCATTCGTAAGTCCTGCGGTGTCGCAGCTGTTCAAGCATTTAGTCTGTAAACTTTTTAAAGTTAAAAAAAAAAAAAAAAGGTTTGATATTCAAAACATGAGATTATATTGCTTTTTCTGACATGTCAAAAGCTTATCCCAATAGCAAGAGGCCTTGGAACGGGCTGGGTCATGGTACAAAAATCTTACGACAAAAAATTCCTAAAAGTTGAAAGAATATTTTTGGCGCGAGAGGCTCTGACAAGGCCCAATGCCTGTATGTGTCTCTTAGGTATTGCCAAATCTGTCTGATCTCTATCTATGTGTCTAGCCTTTACTCAGGATTCACCCTATCTCCAACACACACACACACACACACACACACACAAACAAAAGAAAAAGGGATAAAAGACGGGACCAGAGAAGTTTTACAAAAATCGTCGGGTTGCTTTAAAAAATCTGACATACTCACATTAAAGTATGTGAATCCAGAAAAACACATGAACTACAAATAGTCTAAAGCTCTTTAAACGTCTCAATTCCATTTCGAGAAACAACTTCATTATTAGCTTGAAGCCTGGTGCCAGTACTGCCATCATTACTCTTCTCTCATATTTCAAGAAAGCAAATGAGCTAAATTAAATGTAACTTGGAGTGAATTCACTCGGAACTAGACCTCGGATCGAAGGGCAACTCACAAAAGTGGCACAATTGTGCGTTTGCTGCCGAACAAGACGTAACTGTATCTACTCACCACTGAGAACAAAAGCCTCCATCTTGTCCTTAAACGGCTGCAGGTGTTCTTCGGGAGAGACGGCGCAGACATTCTCGACGTCCTTCTGACATGCTGAAAGTAAGACACAAGTCTAAATTACTGTGGGATCTTCACAGAAATCACCTGCACGCGGTCGTACTCCAACTTTTCCATTATTTACAATGGATATTAAAGGACTTTTGGATCTGTCGTAGCACTGATTGAGCCTTTTGCGCAGAGGTCCTGCTCGTAGAGCTGAAGGATTTTAAAACCAGAATGAGGCAATTTTGCTTTCTGAGGGGCGAGTGCTACCTCCTTTAACTTCACATTCCTTAAACCTGAAAGACGTCAGGTTCAGAACGTGCACTCAAGTGATTTGGCTGCACATCCTCCCTCTTTCAGTTTCACTCCAAATACCACATTCATTTCTTTCTGCGTTCTAGCACTTTTTTCCAGCGTGTGACCATTAAGAAACCACAGTTTAGGGAATGAAACTTTCTTGTCTGAGAGAGGAGAAGCAGTTCTGGGTCAAAGTAGCCCCACCTGTGCCTGAGCGGGAGGTTATCAGCACAGCTTCCTCTTTAGACATCAGTTATTGAGATTCACCCAGAGATGGCGACTGCTAACTCTGCAAAGTCTCTCTCTCGCCTTTCCCTCTCTCCCACTGCCAATCTGCGGCTCCACATTGCTCTGCGTCCAATCAGCGGATCAGAGGAGCCAGTCTGCAGAGCCAGTCATAATAGAGGCTGCAGAGGGAGCCGAGCCCCTGCTCCCCCTCCCGACGCTCGATCAACATCTCCCAGATAAGATTACAAAAGAATACTGTTTTCATTCAGGATTTGTGTAAACTGTGGAGGCTGGTATCTCTCTCTGCCTTTCTTTCTCTTGTCTGCCTTTTGTGTCTGAGGACAGTTTGCTTGTTGCACACTGAAGAGGGTTATGGACCTTGACATGGTGCATTCAGATGTGAGATGAAGCAAACAAACTTCAATGAAGCCATGATTTGGCTTCATAGTGACAGAATAAATAGTTTCTTGAAGAGACTTTAAGCCTTGGATTGGTCCCCTCTTCAGTCACAGATTCAACAGTGACATCAGGAAGACCAGGAAGAAAACAACACATGCTCACAAACAACCAGTCCAATGACTTCACATATGATAAAGCAGTATTTTAGGAGCAGTTGTAATGAACACAACACCGTAAATACAGCCAATTAACTTACAACATTGAGAGCTGGTTTGAAGCAGGAAATGACACCCACCCACTGTCTTTACACTTCTTTGTCTTCCTTGACTCATTCAAAGTGAATGTAGTGGCCAAAACATTAGAACCATCTCATCTAATGCACCACCACCCACTTTGACCTCAATAATAAACAGAGAGTAGAATTATCCCCTTAGTGACAGTTTCCACTTAAAAACTGGGAAATTCTAACCTTGTAAACGTAGAGTTCCTGGCAGAGCTGCTGTATGAAATTGCATTCGATTTTACACGTGTACCTAATCAATTGGCCATTGAGTGAATATGTATATCCACGGATAGATTCAGAGGGTCTCAGACTGTCTCCCAGGCCATCAGACTGTTTAACTCCTCTCAGTACCACAAGGATCCTGGACTATGTTACTTTGTATTTTATATTATCTATTTGAGCATTTGAAGCTGGACAAGCTACTGCACTTAAATTTCCATCTATCCATCTATGAACCTGCAAACCTGGCATGTTTTTGTAGTCCCTTGGGTTTACTAACCTTTTTAAATATTTCATAGTAGATCACTGAGTAGAAAAACTCTCTGGTCCTCAATCCCCACACCAGGCAACAGCGATGACTTAATCTGCCTTTAACTATGTTGGGAAACATTTCAATCCGACCGAACAAAAAACAAAGGGGAGAGTGAGGATCGACAGAATTAGAGCTTGGAACCAGGCATGAGGGCGGCTGAAACTGGCACAACAAAAGGAACGTGCAACGGCGATGCAGATTGCACGGTGCTTTAAGACCACGATAACACAAAGCCGTGTTGAGAGCTAGAGAAAGCTATCTGTGGCACACATCTGGAGGCCACACGGGAGCCCAGTTGATCTGTGCATCTCTGCAGAAGCCCTTGCAGCGATACCACAGATAGTAGAGGTCTGGAGATTACATAAGTGGGAAGCTATGGTTTCCCTGCGCTGGCGACAGGGGCACAAAGGCACAACGATGGGAGATCTGATGGGCAGGAGGATTAGAAGCTGGAAGCTGGATCTGGAAGGCGCCAAGCTGGTATCAGACTCCTGCTAGTCTCCGAGTACACGTACATAGAGCGCACAAGGCAGGCAAAGACACAATGACACAACAATGCTCACTCACAGTTATATGCTGTGCGAGTCAGCATTGTCCTTATCGCGCTCAATGGCATCTTATAGGCAAATGAGAGGAAATCAGGAGTTCGCTCAAAGAAGCAGGACTTGAACACCAAGTATAAACAGTTACTCAATGGCTGGGGCCAGAACTGGGAAACCAGGGTGGTGATTTGCGGAGGGTGGGGGGTGTCCGAGGGAAAACGATGCCAGACTGGGCTGAGGTTTCATCTGTGGGAACCTCTTGAGAGCAACACAAAATCACAGCGATAGAGTTACACAGGCTGGCTGAGGTTTTTAAACAGAAACACACAACAAAATGACCACAAGTCGAGACGATCCCAGTCACCCAGTCACATGGATGTTAACGCTCACTGTCTGTCCGCTCAGAGTGGAGCTAATATTATCAACTGTGAGCGGGGTCAGACTTTTTATTCATTACTCTGGAGCTTTAGACTAGAGGAGCTGGAACAGATAATAGGCTGCAGCAGCTACATCACATACTTGTCAGATCTCGTCCCAGCTGTCTCAGGTCTCTGTTTAGGTCATCAAACCTGACCTGTGCTGCCAGGAAAACATCCTGAGGTTCAGGAAGGGGGAACGTACTCCTGTCTGTGCCAGCGTTCTGGTGGAGTCAAGTCAAACACACAAAACATCACGGTTAAATCATGTCCTGACAGACGTATTGGAGCCTTTGGAAAAAAGAGTCAACTATTATAGATGTGGCTAAGCCTTAATATTCCTTAATATTAATGTGATAGGGCGGAGTGTATGACCAGGAGGAATGATTGTGTGTCCCTGCTCATGCTGCGTGGACATTTCCATGTTGTTTTAGGACACACAGGAAAATTTGCGAACCTGCTCATTTTAAAGTCATTTCTCAGAGGACAGCACACTATGAAGAGGAACCTGAAAAACTGGACTTTTGTAAAACCAGCTGGGAGAAGAACTTTCCTCTCCGCTGAGCTACTGTGTTTCTTTATTCAGTACCTTGTCGACATTGTGCAGGTAGTACGACACCACATAGTCCACCAGGCTGATGCGATTGTCCTGAAAGCAAAATTAAAATTTAGAACGTGTAAATATATGTAAGTAAAACCTTAATGCAGCCTCGTGTGCAGACAGAAAGATACAGAATATGAGCCTCACTGCAACACGCTGCACAGCACATAGTTTAGAGTCAGTCGCTTTTCCTACCTGAATAAACGGAGCATGTCTGAATATTCAAACCATATTGTCTGCCCCTCGCACATGTGCACCCGCTCTACCACATCCTATCCACACCCTGAGTTCAGGTTTCAGACGTACCCTGCTCTTGACATCCTTGAGTTTTGGCAGTATCTCCAGGCCAAAGCCATCAGCCTGACCTCGGGTCCTGCTGCCCCCGTTCATGTGGTTCCCCAGAGCCAACACCAGTCCCATCACCTCCTTCACACCATCACTCTCCAGCAGAGCCTCAAAACAGAAAGCACACATCCATTTTGAGACGTTCATATTCCACATCTGACATCTAAAAGACACCATTCTGTTTGATTAGAGGGAAAGTGGTGCTTTTCCTACCTTACAGACAGAGGAGACAGTGCTGAGCTTGCGCTGGATGGAGGCGATCCCATCAATGAAGGCTGACTGGAAGATGATGCAGTGAGCTCGTCCTGCAAAGTCTGGGATCTGAGACAGCTCATACAGGAACCTGGAGCACAATGACACACAGTGAGGCTAAACACAGAAGGCCGGCCTGGTATCTATCTCCTCACACACACACACAATTAAAAACACATTTGCAGGCTGCAGGTGAGACACTGACTGTTCAGGTTTGTCCAGCAGTTTCACTTCTTCCTCCTCGGACGTCTCGTAGTGTTTCTTGATCCTCTTCAGCTCCTCCGGCTGTGCTCTCTGACACATTAAACAATAAAAAAACAAAATGAGCAATTCATATCTTTGCACTTGGGATGAAACTGTACAATTCAAATTTGCTTTGACACCTACATTCTCATACAGCGCTTCAATGGTCTCCAGGTCAACCACAGAGTGATCCACTGTCAGAACAGCTACGAGGGGGAAGACAAAAAAGATTTTATGCTGTTTTACTAATGAGGGCAAACATCCCTGATGAGCCTCTGTTGATCCTGGATATGATTTGTTGGATGAACAAAGACAAAACGTGCAGAAGCCGAACGGGGAAAGAGGAACGCGGAACGCCGACACGTCCCCTTCCCTGGGAATTAGCTCGCCTGTGTTTTGCTGACACTGTGGGGAGTGTTTGAGCCTTTAATTCAGCTGCACATTCGCCGACGGCTCATGTTCAGAGTGAAATGCAGGGTAAGTTCAGCGTGAGGCTGGGTTACGGCGAAACAAGAGCGATGTTAAGGGAACTGTGGTTACCTGAGTGTTTGGACTGGCTGGGACACAGCTTCACTGTAATCTATCTTGTATAAAATAGACAGAATCAGATACTGTATGTTTGGTTACATACTGTACACATCCTGAGGTTTGAATCGCAAGGTAGTCTGAGGGTTTTGGAAATGGGTTTGCACCACAGCAAGAAAACATTTCTGAGGAGAAACCGTGGAGACTTACTGCACAAATATTTATAAAAGGGGCATCAAATGGTTCAGCGATGTGTATTAACACCAGTATCCATATTAGCTCCTATTTTTCCAAACTATTTTCTCAGACTTTTATCTTGCTGCATTTTTTTTTCATGTTTTAAAATATAGTGAAATCTATGGCTGAGTAACGAGATCCATCCATCATCTGTAACAGTTTATCCTGTTCAGGGTCGCAGGGGGGCTGGAGCCTATCCCAGCTTTCATTGGGCAAGAGGAACGGTGCTGCCAGCGGAAAGATTTCACCCTGAAATGTGCTAAAGTAAAAAGTAGCCTAAAATGGAAACACTGCAAAAATGTACAAACGTTGAGTAAATGTACTTAATTAGCTTCCAATCAACTGAAAAGTTATTAAGTACAGTGTTGGACAAAACAAGACTTTGGAAAATGTCTCCTTCAGCTTAAGGAAACTCTATTGGGAATTTATTTAACATATAAAGAACATCGTCTTCCTTAAGTAGAAGTACAAAACTATTAGCTCAAAAAAAAAAAAAAACAATAGAAAAAGAAACTACTCCCTATGTCTCCTTTCACATCAATAAAGATGATACATTTATGCTTTCATCAGGATGATGATTTTTAATTCTAATATTTGTAGTTTGAATTACTTGAAGTACTGCTGGGTAGTGATCTATAAAGTTTCATGATTTAGTTTTATTAATTATATACTATTATATACTAAAAAGTAAGTATATTTTTCAAACAAACATAGTGCAATAAAAGTACAATAGTTGCCTCTGAAATGTAGTGAAGTATGAAGTAGTAGAAAATGGAAATATGTATGAAAAGTTGTCGTACATCCAAAGTTTACATCCAGTACTTCCAAGTAGTTACTGTCTAGCACTTGGTCTTTAGTACCCTGTCGCTGAGAAAACAAACATTTATAAAATAGTAAATTAGAAATGAGTGAAAGCATATTTCTTGTCTCGTCAGTCCCAATATCTGTGGATACCAAAAAACAAACTCTGGCCTGTGCGGTTTCCCTGCGGGAAATGTGGAGCTCACCTTGTTGTATGTCTTTCATCTCCAGGTGGAGACTTGACATGAGGATGCCCACTGCCTGAGAGCGCTTACCGTCCAACAGCTTAATGATCTGAAACACACACAGTCGCAATGAGCGTGCATCTCCCCACCAGAAACCATTAGTGATTCGTGGTGAAACGATGAGGCAAGACGAACATCACAAAGGTTTTCAAATTGTGCTTTAGCCTGAGGCATTAATAGGAGTTAATAGGAGAAGACAGTAAAAACGTGATGCACTCGTGTCTGAACACAATCAAAAATATGCTTCTAGTCCTGGAGACACAACAGTGACCTGAATATGGACAACTTGACATGAAAAGCAAGGACTGATTGTAGGGATCCCTAAACGCAGCGCATCATCACATCAACCCCCTCTAGTGAAAAGGAGACAAATTACAATCTCCTCATCAGCCACAACATTAAAACCACCTGCCTAACGCTGTGTGAAACTGCCAAAACAGCTGAGACCTATCGTGGGACGGACCCTGAAGGTGTCCTCAGTCACCAAGACATCAGAAAACTAGAATGTGGCCCTTGTCATAGTAACACTTCCTGCTTTATACAGTAGGTCCCACGTTACCTTCCGGGGTTTGGCCTTTTTCTCGTAGGCCTCAGACAGCAGCTTCCTCTTAGTCTGTGTGGGGGCTTTGGCAAAGAGAGCTTCAAACTCACTGGTATTTCTTATGTTCGGCTCCTCTAAAATGTTCCACAGTGTCTTGTTACTGAAGGAGAGAAAAATCACTCTTTTAGCTTGTTTGTTATGGATTATTTAATAAACAACATAACGGCTGAGTTTAGTACATATGTCATTTTTTATCTAATTTGTTAAATTGGGTTTTTTATCTAGTTTTAGGACGGATTCTGTTTTAGATTGTTTTTACGTAGATACAGAGACAATATTAAACTCTAAACCCATCAGACACTATTTGGTTGTTCAAGCAGACTTTACTCTGATGTAACATTTTCAAACTGTACTCAGTTATATAAGAATCTATATGATTATGATGGACGACAAAAGAGGGATTTAGTGTTTCCACAACTGCCAAAACTGTAGTTTTGGATATGTTTTCATCCTGGCTACAGGTACAGTTTATGTATCACAGCTACAAAATAAAACATTTAATTTGTTTATCACACCTGTGTAATTCTGTATGGAACAAAAAGTTATGATTCCATTATTTTATGATTTACATTTTCATGACAAAACAGTTTTACTGAATTTCATTTTAGGTTCATTGTGTATTTTTATGTTTTTAAAAGATTTTTTTTTTTTACAGTTTAACAATAGTGAATTTAGTTTTAATAAACAATTGAATCATTAGACAATGAATTTCATCATTTGTGTTTATTATACATTTTTCTGTGTTCTTGTTTAATGCCCATGTGCAGACACTTCCCTAAAAATCAACATGGCCCCCCGAGGCAGACGTGTCTGCTCGCTCCGCGCTCAAATGTCAGATTTCTCGTGTAAGAATTTCATTGTGGAGGGAAACGTGCTTTCTGTCTGTGCATACGACAATAAACACTTTGAAGCTAAACTTCTGAAATTTTTTGTTATTTTGTCTTTTAATAGACAGAGATATTTTTCATAATATTAAAGTGTTTAGGAAAAAGCATCACATTGTGAAGAAACAGCCTGTGAACCTACTTGTTGTCCTGGATCTGGATTCTCGTCCAGTATAGAGGCTTCATGGGTTGGGAAGTCTCCACTACCAGTTTCCTGGGAGGTTTGTCAAATATGAGACCTCCACCAGGAGGAGGCGGAGGAGGAGGAGGTGGGGGACCTAAACCTGGAATGGGCGGGGGTGGGGGCGGGGGAGGGGGAGGTGGAGGAGGAGGCAGGTTGTCTGTTTCGATTGTCCTCTGGGGAGTAGCTGGTTCTGACAGAGGTAACGAGTCTCCAGGAGGCGGGACAGGAGTATGGGACGGAGGGACAGGAGATGAAGACGAGGACACCGTCTCATCGCTCTGACCGGCCAGGCTGAGGCTGATAGAAGTCAGGTCCAGCTTTTTGGGCGTCAACCTCTGCTGCTGAGGACTGGCTCTCCCTGTCCGCTCCTCATCCGCGGTGGTCTTGACAAAGGTCTCTCTGTCCGTTTGGACGCAGACGGTGCGGAAAGATTTGTGTAAAAAGTCATCTCCAGTTGATACTGAGACGTCTCTGACTTCCCCTCGACGGTAGGTTCCCGCCTGGGAGAGTTCTGCCTGCAGTTCAGCCACTTTGGTCTCCAGACGGGCCACGTTTTCCTCACTCTCCACCTTTAGTCTGGAGAGCTTTCGGCCATAGTGGTCCTGAAATAATATTACTTTGACTATTATCATTACACTCAAATTACACAGAAAACCATCCGTTTATCTGAAATTTCAAATCACCCACATAGTTCAAAAACCTTCAAAAGGAATTTCCAGGATTCTGAAAGAAACTTATGTCGGTCATGAGAGTAAGTCATGGGCAATTTTCTCATGTATCATTCAAAAAGAAATCATAGCTTCATCATCCTTGCTACCAACCTGTAACTTATCCAGCTCCTCTTTACATTCTCTCTTCAGCTGCAGGAGAGCGGCCTGGTGCTCTGAGGGGAAACAGCGCAGGAATATCACTTTACAAAGGCCTTGTGTTCTGTCTCCCACCACAACACATGTTTATTATTGCAACTGCAATGTGCGGGGAGAGCACACAATGAGCACATGAGCGATGTGGCTTCATTCAAGCCGCAGACAAATCAATTACAACAACTGTGAGACACTTGTGGAAGCTGTAACTAATCTTGGATGTAAAAAAAAAAAATAATAATAATCCATGTTTTAGTGGAGTGTTGCAGCAACCAGAGGCCAGCTTCCTGTAGTGGCTGAGCACAGGTCGGGTCAACAACCAATACAAATGATCACCAGGTGATGGCGGTGGAGT
The DNA here is from genome assembly GCF_033026475.1 of Channa argus. NCBI lineage: Eukaryota > Metazoa > Chordata > Actinopteri > Anabantiformes > Channidae > Channa > Channa argus. The sequence goes on along the minus strand of NC_090213.1, from coordinate 4,362,471 downwards.
CTCAAATGCAGCAAACACCTCTGCATACAGCTTACAGGTAACAGCTGTCTGGCATCTTAGGCAAACAGGTTAAATAAACATTTATCTGCTAGCGGGCGACAGACTGCACTGATAATTACATGGTATAAAGTATATTTACTGGTGTCTGCTTGATGGCTGGGGAAGAGTGTTTACAGGAGGATGGAGCACATAGTTTTATCCCTGCACAAACACAATGCTGTACGTACCAAAAACAAGCGTCACCTTTTAGTTATGTATTGTTTTAAATGGTACAGTGGTTAATACCTGTCAAAATGTAGAGAGATGTACAGTGTGTGTGGGGCAACATAAAATAATAATAATACTTTGAGTATGATTTAACCATTATTTAAAGATGCATCAGTTGTGTCTCAGCTGTTCTTAAGCTTTAGAAACAAGCTTTACACACTAAACTGAAATACTGTCCATCTTCAGGTTCATTCTGTGTCAGCAAACAGAGGCGTAACACTCGACAACACTAGTCTCCTTTTAGTTCTCTCTTGCTCGCCACCACCTCCTGAGAAAAATATCTGGCTGCTAAAGGCTCCACGGTCTTTGCAAACACTCTGTCTCTACAGGTGATGCACCCTTTTTTTTTTTTTTGATGAAAGTGCAAGCTGCAGAGCGAGGATTGAACTTTCTGTGAGTTTGTCCCAAATAACACTCAATTATTAGTAGATAATAGCGGCTTTAAAGTCAGTTATGTGACGGCATCATTTGCAATTAGATCATAAATGAAGTGACTGAACCATAAAAGTCTCTTTGGAATTACAATCGCTTTTTCGAAAGAACTATTAAACGGTCCGTGGCCCAGTGCGAACAGGTGGAGCCTTTTGGACTGTGGACACAGGGACACAGGGTGGGGTTAGGTTTACTTTAGCAGTACAGCTCAGTATTACATCCACCGCATGATCACCGAGCAAACAGTCCTTCTCTCTACTGCTTCATCTCAAATTACCATCTGTTATGAATATTCAGGCCAATGTGATGGTAGCAGATTTGAATTGTCATATTTCATAGTAGGTTGCTGATATCAACTTCAGGTTATTGAAGAGTTTCTTTGATATTTATTATATTCAAACCCTAAATGATGTTGATGATGATGTACTGGAGACACCTGGGCCTCTTTAACAGCTGAATCTTTATGAATTGTATGAATTTCAGGAGATGGTTTACAATCTATTGTAGAAAATGACACATTGTTTCCAGTCAAGCCTGGTTACACACAGTTGAGTTTCATGTGCTTCCTGTCACTGATTGATGTTGTCACACTGTACTTTCCCACCCAAATCCCAAATAACGTGAGTAGTCCACAAGGTAAAGCCAGTGTCAACACAACAGATCGTTTCAGTGTGGACGAAGTAAACAAAATACGACTGCGCTTTTACTTTTATGTACCTGCTTCCGTATACTTCAATCCAACTTTTTCCTCCTTGAGCGGTGGCCAGACGGCCTGTAAGCGACCAGGAGTTCGTTCTTCTCCCTCGGCTGGGGGGGATGTCTCTGACTGCAAGAGAAGAGAGGGTCAACTGAGATTCTTTACCTCCATCATTGCGAAATTATAAATTAAATAATAAAAACCTGACTTGCTGCGTTCAAGTGACAAGTGACAAGCAGCCACAGAAAGAAGTGCTATAGTATAATGTGCTGTGTGTTTGAAATTTCCCTCCAATAGTTCAGTGCATACTTTGCCATCAGATGAGTCTTTCTTCGCGGGCATCTTATTGGACGTTCTCTCAAAAATGCCTCTCAACACATCTTTTTCTGCTCTTATCTTTTTCCTCACTGCCTCCAGATCCACCTTCTCTGCTGCCGGATCCTTCTTCAGAGGCTTCGGGGTGAAAAAAGCTTTAAAGGCATCAAATGCTGCCTCCGCACTGGACACAGGAGGTTTTGTGGGCTCGTATAAAACATCTCCACCTTCTTCCTTTTCTAGCTCCTTCTTCTCAGGGCTCTCTAGGCTTTCCTCATTCTCGTTCAGCTCTGTGGTTTCATCCTGGTCCTCCTCAGGGTCCATCTCCTTCCCCTCTTCCTTCTCATCACCCTTTTTGTCTCGACTCAGAAACTGGGAGATTTGATCCAGAATGCTCCCCTGAACCTTAGAGTCCCCCTGCCTCTCAATGAAAACAGGCCTCTTGGATGGTTTGATCTGGGCCCCCGTGTCACGCTCGGGCCCAACTGGCGCCTTCCTCAGGACCCTTAGGCTGCTGAAGAGAGCCGGGAGCTGGCTGTGCTTATCCGTTGGGGAGCCTGGGGAGAAGGTGGCTCTGGTGAAAGAGGATCCAGGTGGAGGGCTGTTGGCCAGGGCTGCAGATGTTATGGAAATATTTGGTGAAGTGATTTTCGGGCTGTGGTGATAATTGCAAAGCTGGGTGGAGAAGTCTGGAAATGCGTCTCGTTTTTCCTCTGCGTCTACATTGTCCTCCACTGCACCTTTCTTGCCCTCTTCATCCTCATTCAACAAGTAGGAGGACACGTTTGTTTGCTCCTTATCTTCCTCCGTCCTTGTTTCAGCCTCTTCCTCAAACGCAGGCCTGGTACGAGTCACGGTTATCACTACATATTTGGTTTTAGACGGGTTTGCAGATTTGCCGCAGTCTGCATTTTTTGAAAGGCATTGACATGTTGACTGCACTGATTCCTTCGAAGCACGTTCATCCTGAGAGTTTCCGTGACAACCCTCTTTGCAGCAAACATACACTTTGTCACTGGGTTTAAGTGGCATTTTATTCGAGTTTTGATTGTTGTCTGAGGTCTGTTTCCTGGAGACATTTTCCGCATTTACAGCCGCGCTTTGCTGCTCAGTGAGGTTAAAATTATTCCTCTCCTCCATTTTGTCTTTGGGATTTCTTTGCATTTCAACGGTTACATGTTCTCCAGAGGAAGAGCTCTTTTTTTCTCCTTTGTGAGACGATATAACATACAACAAGGAGTTTTTACTGTGCAGCAGAGCATCTTTTAAACTCAAGTCGCCATTTTTTTTTAAATTAACTCTTAGCTTTTCCTCATTTTGCTCCTCTGACAAACCCATAAAAGTTTTCAGGACAGTTTTTTGATCCTCCATTTGCTGCCTATTCACATTAGGATAACAAGAGCATGAGGTTCTTTAAAAGCCTTTTCACTGTGGACACCATTTATGTTGCTCGTGTTTGACACCTAAATTAGAAAAATACAGTCTATGACATGCACAACATTGTCATGCAATCCTTAGTAAATGAAGTCAAATCATCACTTGTGAAAATCCGACCTGTTTCTGCTCCAGCTTTTTTGTAAAGAAATAGATTTATCCTTTCACAGCAGCAGCAGCAGCAGCAGCAGCAGCTCTTTCATGTCTTACCAGGGGAGTTATTTTCCAAACCTAAAACTGGGAGCCACAGTTATTCACTCAGAGAAGCAAATAACAGGAGAGAAATCTGCAAAGGGGAAAAGTGACGGTATTCATGCTCCCTGTCTCTGCTGGCTGGAGTGACTCAGCTTAACCACAGTTAAGGTTAGATCCAAGTCCCGGCTTTAGCTTCCAAGTTCTGTCTCAGTTTCCCTCTGGCTCTTCTGTACCTGCTGTAGCTGTTTACCGTGCAGCACTTTGGACGTCGTCCTGCAGCTTGTCACTCAGTAATTGAAAGCAGATGGCGTCTTCAGCCGCTGCTTATGACAACGCCTCGCCGGGCCTGTGAGCTGCAAGGCAAAGGAGGCCATGCAGAACAGATGGAGAGTCGCCACACCCAGAGCCAGAGGAGGGTAAATAGGGCTGCCAGGGATCACTTGTTAAACGTTTTGGTCTGTAAATTCACTCTGACAGAGAGTCTCTCCGCTCTCCCACAGGTACTGGGCAACACTGGCTAATCTGTTGTGTCTTAGTGGGTCTAACTACACCAGCCGGTTAATCAGCTTTAATTAAATCTAACACACACTGGCCACGGAAAAAACTGCTAAAACAAAAAAGTTAGATAAAGCATAAATTGGATAAAATTATGACAAAAAACATTGTCAGAGCAAGGATACAAAAATATCTGTTGAAGTCATAATTACAAATACATATTATAAATACATAAATAAATAATAATAAATTTCGGAGGACAGTAGGTAAAACATAGTAATAATGACTGTAATGCATCATGACAACCATGTTAAAGATGGACTGAGTGAAAACACTGTTCTGCAGAAGAGATAATCTCACACAGAACAAAACCGTTGAAACTGCAAATGAAACTTTGAAGCAGCATGAGACCCCACCGAGCTCAGAACGACTTTGTGAAGCTTTTTCATGCGTTCCTGAATACAGTTAATGAGCCTCTAAACTCCTTCCTTCGATGGCTCATGTTTGTGTTGCTCTCAGGTTCCGCCCTTGTTTGCTCTTATGATAAGTTATCACAGCCGGCAGGTGAGTGACAGACCACATAGTGCTCACATTTCCACTGTGTCGTTGTGTAACCTTCTCTGACGATTAGTCCGCGACCCTGCAGAGGCGTCTTAATTGGACACACTGCATACTAATAAAACACTTACATTGTTGGGTGGGACGCTGTAGCCTTTATCTGAACTGTGTTTATTTTAAATTAATGAATCCAGTTTATCTTCTCCAAAAGCTTTAGAATCAGAGCAAACACAAGACTCCCGTCTAGCGCTGGCAGACGAAATACACCATATGCTGAACATATATAATGAATAAGTGTTCCACCCTGTAGAGAACTCCCAGAATTCCCAAACCCTGACAGACATGGAAAGTGAGTGCCAACAAGTGCAATTATAATTACAATGATGCTTGAGTCTAAGCTCAACGGGATATTCCTCTAAAAACTGAATTAATTTTGCCTTTAGTTTTTATTTTAATGAAGACGTAGACAGGAATAATGGAGATAGTGATGGAGCAAAAGTTCCCAAACCACCCGGACTACAACCCAGGATGCCGCAGTTGCATGGCCTGCATTTGGTGACCATGAGACTTTTTTTTAAAGGGTTTTCTAATTTTCAGTCTTAGCAGTAGCACATTAAAATGTTTTTAATTTGGCACAATGTGAATCCAACAATGAATTTCTTTATTCAGCTATATGTTGAAGTGTCTCTGCGCAAGACACTGAACCTCCAACAGCCCTTTCCCATCCCCAACCCCAAGCCCGGTAGAAATTGGGCAAGGTTGCGTCAGAAAGGGCATCCGGCGTAAAAACTGTGCCAAATCAATTCGCTGTGGTGACCCTGAACTCACGTTCCTGTTTCAGACTCTTATTTTGTAACCACTCTTCCCTACATCCTGTCCATAGTTAATTCTGGCAGCATCACCATTCATCACCAGTGCTAATTGATTTCACCTATTCCTCTGCCTATTTAAACCCAGCTTTTCCCACAGTCCCCTGTTTTGTTTAGTTTCTTTTCGTGCCTGGCTGCCCTCTGTTTTTTGGACTGTTTTCTGCTACTTTAGTCTGAGGTTTGGTCTGTTTCTCATTCTGTTCCCTTGTCATTTTCTGAGTGTTTGGTTTATTGATTAATCCCTTAATTTACATCTGTTCCTGAATGTGTGCACTCCAGATTGATTGTTAGCCTCGCTCTTTTCGGTTTTCTGTGCCTGTGCACCTTCTCCTGTTAATCAGTGTATCGGTTTGTTCTCTTTAGTCCTGCACTATTAAATTATAGTATATCTGTCCCTGGTCACTTTCTTCTGTTGCCATGTTGTTAGGCTTATGTTCTTTGATTACTGTACTCGGGTTGTTTGATCTGTTCTAGATTTCTTAGTCAATTTGTTCATCAAGACACTTTTCATGCTGGGATGTAAATTAAAAGGAGTTTATGATCACCTTCACGTCAGGCTTCATTCTCTACTCACCCTAAACTCCGGGAGAGGAGATGTAGGTCTATCAGAGAGATCATCTACTGGGGCAGTGATGCGTGAGAAGTCGCCTTGTTTCAGTCTGAAGGGATGAGAGAGTGATCTGCAAAAGGAGAGAGACTCCTCTACCTCCTGTTGCCAGATCTGCTCCTGTCTCTCCAGAGCTTCATCTGCAGATGAGAGTTGGAGAGATTTATTATCACGGATGCATCTGAGGCTGCAGGGAAATTCTGCAGCTAATGGCTAACATTTTTAAAACGAAATGATTCAAAAACCCCAGTATTACAATGTGGAGAAGTAATAGATGTGTGTAACCCCGACTTAGACAGACTTGATTTCATGCATAGTTTAGCTTGTAGCTTTAAAGAGCGACTGCACCAATTTTCCTATTCCTATGGCATTTTGTTTGTGTGTGTGTAGATGCACATTAATGCTTTCAAACTTCCTTCTGCCTTTATTCAAATATTTCTCTTTTAGTTCCAGATGACATCCCCTGGAGCAGTTTTCCATCATGAGGCGTTCAAATGATCTCATCTGGGGGAGCTCTGGAAAAGCATGTTAACCATGATACAAACTCCAAAGTGGGAGCCACAAGATGACCGCAGCTGAACTGAAGGTTCCTTTCAAGTGATGTCATCCGGAGGCATTTTTTCAGCTGGATGTAGTTATTTTAATATTTCTCTACTTGACCAGTTACTGAGATGGTGCCCTGTGCAGGGGAGTGAAGGAGTTCACATCAGCTTAAAAGCATATTAGCTCTGGTTTTAGGTTAGTGCTGGAGAGTCCAGCCACTCGGAATCGGACAATAGGTTTGATCAGTAGATGAAGCTGAAAAAGTTCGGTTTGCATGCATCTTCCTGCAGTCTTCCTGCAGTCCCTCCATAGAAGTCAGTTTGAATATAATAACCCTCTTCAGAATTTAATTTTATATCTTTGGAAACATCGGGATTCCAACTAGAAATTCACTAGAAAAGCAGTACAAAGTGCAGAACTAGAAAGTTCTGTTACCTTTATGTTTAATCCACCACTATCCAGAAAACTCTTTTTTTTTATTTTTTATTTTTTTTTATTTTATTTTTTTTTTACATTTATTTTACAGCTTTAGTTACTTTTTGCAGAGGCAGATTTTAAATATTAAATGTACTCAACTAAGCAAAGTACTTCTAATGGGGAACTTTTGTGGGCAACTACACTTTCAATTAAGTACTGAGTTGTACTTTTTTTTTCTTTTCTTTTTTTTTTTAATCAATGTCTTTGCCATTGCTGTAATTCATGGATCAGGTGGCTGCAATGAGATAATTACCATCACATTTACCTGTTGGACTGTAGTAGGTCTAACGTGCAAGCGTCAGTGGGTGATTATAGCCAACATAAAGAATTAGTTGCTCCAGTGTGGTGTTTAGTGCTTGTAATGATCTGCAAAGAAATCCATTATGCACCATTTTCATCACGCAAACCTGTGGCCCGCAGCCTCCTCTGGGTCACATGAGCACGCACCCCCGGCCCGGAACACTATTTCTGTTCTTTGAAGAGAGACGGGTCGTCTCAGGTCAGTGCCGATCCAGGACTACGACGGAATCCACATCAGGTGCCCACTGCTACCTCACGCCTGAGTGAACGCGCCCGCAACTACACAGATGCCAAACCAGCGAGGGGTAATTATTTACAGACTACAAGACATCCTTCATCCTTCACATCCTTCTGATGAGCGTGTGTGTGTGCGTGTGTGTGTTCGTTCTGCTGCTCCTCCTCCTCCTGTTCCCTTCACTAACCAACCATTAAAAGTCAATGTCATGCTATTATCAGGACACACTCTTTCCACCTCAGTACACTGCTGAAATCTCCCAAAAGGTATTTGGTCTCCTTTAACTTGCCACATGCTGATGAACATAGTCTGAACAGTGTATAAGAAAATGCTGCTCTATGTACTGTTATATGCTTTAAAATACTTCATCATAAGCTCCAAACTCTAAATGGATATAAGTGAGTTCTGGGGGAAAAAAAGGTGAAGCACTGTGTGACTTCAGCTCAACTTTAGTATTTTTGCGAACATTGATTTGGAATTGTCTTGGCAATATTACCTGAGGTGAGAAGATCATCTTGACTGGCGTCACTGGTGCATCTGAAAGTCTGCGTCTGGCCCTGTTCATTCGCCCTCAGGTTTGTCTGAGTCAGATTCATCCTCTGCTCATTTTCTGTCCCACTAGAGACTGCGGTGCCAGGACCCCTGGAAACCCACCAGTCTTCAACTGTCCCTCCTGTGTGGCTCTCAGAGGTGTCCGGTTCACGCTGGTCAGTGAGGTTCAGAGGAGCAGAGAGCTGGTGCAGGCCAGGGCTGGACACAGTGGACATGAATAGAGGTGAAATGATGGGGGACATTCTGTCAAAGCTGCTGGATGCTCTTGGAGTAGCAGCCAGGATTGCAGATAAAGACGGTGAGGGATCAGGTGAAGGATTTATGGGCACCTTGGAAAAGTCAGAGGTGAGTCTTTGGGCCTCTGTGACAGATTCACACGCACTCTGAGTCTGGTGTAGACTCTGGCTCAGGGCTTCCGCCAGAGTCCACAAGTCTTCAACCAGCAGAGGCTTGTCCTCATTGGATTCCCGGCCCTGTGTTCTGAATTGGGCATCTCTGCGACTCGGTTGCAGGATTTGGAGCGGATACTCACCAGGGCACCCGTTCGAGATGCACTGATGCTCCCCTCCCCCTTCGCCGCTTTCTTTACTCCATTCTGAATTTGTGAAGCTAACCCGACGTATGATCCTCTCCACTTCCGCAATCTTGCCCAGCACTCGCTGAGCTGCAGCCCACTTCCCCATCTCCTCAACGCTCCACTGACCGGGCCGCTTCCCCACAGCCTCTGCCTTCTTTTCCTGGTATTTCTGACTTGCTGACTGGGAGAGAAGCGCTTCCCCGACACTCCTACTAGTCTGAGAGTTGGACTTTGCGTATATGTCGTTGTCATATTCTGAAAGGTCAGCATCTGAGTCAGTGAGAACACGTTCTCCCTGTACACATGAGTCCTCTCTGACACAGACAGGAGCTTTTTCGCTGTAAAACCTGGGAATATTTGCAGAGGCATCAGGCTGCTGCTCTCCCCCACACTGGCTTTGTAAACCTTTACTTCTCCCTTCCCACAGTGAAGCACGTCTTTCTTCTCTGTCCTTGACTCTCTTTCTTCTGGTTGTAGCAGTGCCGATGATTGCCCTGTTTTCCTCGAAATCCCAGTCCTCAGACATAGGAGAGCTTGTTATCTGGGGCTTTGTTATTCTCCTCGCCTTTGCAGGTCTCTGTGGAGTCTTGGGTGTCCCTTTGAGGTTATGCTGACGGGTTCCTGCATATACTATCCCCTCTGCCTTTCTCCTTCTCTTCCGAGGGATCTGGATTCGGGGGGGTTTCGGTGAAGCACGCCCGCTCTCTGTAGAACTACGAAGTTTTGTGCCCTGTTGGTTGCCCATGTTCATTAAAGCCGGACACTCCAAACACAATGACAACAGCTCTGTCAGCCAGCGGATCTCACAGGAGTCGTCCAACGCTTTGAGGGTTTCCTTTAAGTCTGTGAGGCCAAATCTGTCTACTTGTACTTGCTTCAGTGTTTCAGCAAGACCCTCCTCCTCACAGTTGGAGGTGCGAGAGGATTTGGAGGGAGACGATGGGCCCCTGCAAGGGGAGCAATCGCTCCCCTCACCGATGGACATGTAGAGGTGTAAGGCAGTCTGGGTAGTGTCCATGAGGTTTTTCGATAACTACAGTATGTGTTTACAGCATGTCACAGACATTTCAGCGACCGCAGGCCTGAAACAAAAAGGGGAAAAGAAGTTGACCAAATGAGATGTTGCTCTCGTAAAGGTGTAAAACAGCGAACATGTAAACTAATGCTGGAAGGAAGGCTGCATATGAGGAAGAACCTGAGTGCTAAATTCGGATTGACAGTTTTTATTTTTTTTAATCAGTCAACAAAAGGTTAAGCACCAGCTTTGTTAGTCAATGCTGGTTTGTGTCTCCTGTGCTTTTCTTTTCTTCTATGACATCAAACTTTAGGTTTAGCACTGCTGTGTGCCCAAGACATGTCACCTCGAGCTACCTCAGCATGTTCCCTAATTTTCCGATTTTTCTTATGTAATGTATAAATTGTGAAAATCATCAGCAGATTAACCAGTAATAAAAATGGCATCACAAACAAACAGTGCAGGTTTGTGCAGATATATCCATGTGACACAAATATCATGGCCAGGTTTACTACATTTCTCTGTTCTGTACCTTTTTTAAAAGGTGATTTTATGAAGCAACCCATGAACAGCTGTTCCTGACACCATGAAAACATACTTGTTAAAAGTATAAACAGTAATACAATGTTTTACCTAGTTTTCCAAAAAAAAATAATTTAATAAACTCTCAATTTATTCACATTTTCAGTCCTTTTTTAATGTAATGATGTTCCCATTCCTTTAAAAGACTCTCTAACTATAACCTATTTATTAGCCACTTACCTGTTGCATCCTAATGTGGAGCAGCAGGTCAGTGCTCTGTTACGCTTGCAGACGCTCCGGTGACGCATGAGATCTGCAGTGACGGACAGGGTCATCGTCCAATCGGCGCTGTGACTGCAAACTCCAAGTCTGCTCCCATTGGCTCATCAGATACTGTTCACTGCCACCAATCTGGCAGGTACCACTAGGCTGACAGGTAATCAGGGGAGCACGACAGATGTCAGGCTCAGTGAGGATTTGGACTTTTCACTATCGTGTTGACATTGAATATTCTTTTAATAGTCTATTTGCATTTTCAAAAGTAAAAAAAAAAATATATATATATATATATGATGGATGGCTTAATTACTATTTAAGCATTTTTTATTATACATTTTCATATTATAGCTGCAGTTAGAGCTAATTTGACCTGCTCTGTTTAACACTACACCTTGAAGTACCTTGAAATCCTATGTTCAAAGGAGTTAATGTAGCCGTGAAATGTGCTTCATTTTCATCTAATATGAAGTGAAGGTATGAAGCAGTGAACATTTTAAATGCATCCATTCATTGGATACCACTACAGCTAGGGTCACTGGGGTGCTGGAGCCTACCCCAGCTGTCACAGGTCACCAAGGGTCACCTGTCTATCACAGGAGAACTGAGATAATTAGGTCAAAGACAGATAAATACCTTAACATTATACTTGACTTCTTACTTTAATAAACACATTTCACCTCTATATGAGATGAACGTGAAGAAATAAGGCTTTGCCACATTTTGCAAGTTATGGCTTTGGTGTCCTGCTGAGGGGTTATGTATAATCTCTGTTAACCAGATTGAATGAGTCACATCTGCCCCAGGGCCACACGCCGACCATGGACTTTATTTAGGTCAGCTGTGCACCAGGCTGGACTGTCCACTGGTCAGTGCGAGCACTGAGCTAATCTGACCAGCTGGCCATCATTTTCTGTTGGATTATACAGATTTAAAGGTAAAAAATAGCTTTTATTGTCTCTGAAACTAGGAGAATGACATTTTACAAAATGTGGCCAGAAGGAACCAGGAACCCAATTACCAACTGTGTGGTTCATGGACAAACTGTTCTACTGATGGAGTCACAGCTGCACCAACATCATTAGCTAAAATCTGTACAGAAATCAAACATCCACAGGTCAAAAGCAAAAAAAATAAAAATAAATCTCTTATTATTATTGTGCAGTTATAAATGTATACTATTGCAGAAATGTGTTTATTTCCAATATACTATGAAAATGTATATAGTTGAAATAAAGTACTGCTCAGTCCAGCACTGTAAATGTGTTAACAGCCTGATTTAAAGATCATGATGCACCAAACAGCCTTTAGGACAAAATCACCGGTTGTCAAACTAAGTGGCCACTAGATGTCACCAATGTTCGAGCAGCTGCTCTGTGCAGCTTCTCCTGAACCGTCACTGAGCGACTGGAAACCAGTGGGAGAAAATAAGGACCTTTAAAGTACAAGTTTGAAATCCTGATATTTGCTCGGAGTTTATTTTATGGTGTTTGTGGCATTGCACATTTTCCTCCACTGACAAATGAACCTACTTCAAATAGACATGTAAATATTGTGAATTTGTAAAGCTTTGCCACGTTTTCTATCAATGTTTTCCAGGGCCAAGCTGGGGGTCACTTTGCTCTTCGACTTCTCTTGTAAACTTCTCAGGCTTCATTTAATTCACTGTAATTATCCCAAAGTTTCACCATAAAAGTAAACATTGAGGAACCTCCCCAAGGTGATTAGAAATTTGAGTAGCAGAATTTATCATCTCACGACCCCCCAGATGTATGTTGTGACCCCTTTGGAGAGGTTAACGGCCGAAATACATAACCTAACTGCAACGAAATGTTATCAGGTCTGCCTCAAGCAGCTTCAGCATCAAAACGATTAAACATATTTCATCAGTTTTAGCAGTCTAATGCTGTACGTCAGTAACATTTCAATGCAGATCAAAGACCTTTACTTCAACCTTTTAAATGAGATCTTGCTGATAATATTTACATACTTATAAAGGATTTTGAATGGATGACCTCCATTTGATGTGGGCTCTTTTGAAATTGCGATTTTGGAACTTTAACTTCAAAGGCAAAGGATCTAAATACATCTTGTACTACTGAAAGCAGCTGTTTTGCAAAGCCACCATATACTGTGTCTATATGGATATTAATATTTTTATTAAGGTAAAGAGTAGAATAGAAATTGTAGAGCTCAGCACAATCCTAATATTATTAGTTATAAATGTGACCCTAAATGTTTTGCAGCTTATTACCATTTTTAAAAACATGCACAGGTAGAGGAGGTCACTCATCAGTGTCCAACTTAAGTTGTTGCTAAACCCAGATACTAATATAATGATCACCAAATTATCAACCAATTAAAAGAAGTTTATTTTAGTTTTTTTTGGGGGGGGGGTTTATGGCAGAAGAATGATTCATAGAGGAATTACCTTGACTTTCTGTTTCCAGTCGAATAATTAAAATCATTCGACAGAAAATAGAAACTGATGGTACAAAAAGCTCATTTTCAAAAAATGAGCTTTGAACCAAAATGGCAGGATAAAGCAGCGTGTACATAAATGGAAATGATAAGTCACAGTGCTTAATAGGCAACAAGTAAGAAAACAATCAGCACGTTTTATCACAAGATCCCTGTCATATGACAAAGTACAAGTTGTTTCTTCTGGTTAACGTTAAAATCTTAGCTGATCTATGTGAACCAACACATCTGTGCCCAGTTTCGCACCCTGTGAAGTGTCAGGAATGAGCGCGCATCGGGAGGATGGGTGGAGTGCGCTGTGGGTGCACACAGAACCATTCAGAACATCACATGCATGCGTCAGACAGGGACTCTTTAAAACTGCTGACTCAACTGGCAAAGGGACCTCAGCCGCAAACATTCTCACATTTGCAGCATTTTAGCTTCCGACCACCATCACCCATCATCAGAGCTGCAGCTGCCTGCATCCCCAGCACCAGCACCACCGGCTCCACCAGGAGCTCGACCGTTGATGCCCCGACTCTGTCCGCCCTCTGGTCCGCACTGCTACTAGCGTCGGGGCGCAGGGAGGAGGGGGAAGAAGGGCGGGTGTTGGTGGTAGGTGGGAGAAGAGAAGAGAGGAGAGGAGGAGGAGGAGGAAGGTGTGAGGTGAGGGGGTGCTCGGTCGGGTTGCCCTATATGGCTGTGGATGAGCTCTATGCTAATATCGGCTTGAGAGGCACAGCATCGCGTTTCTGCCGGCAGTCAGTGGTGGCTCCCACAGTCTGAGCAGGCTCCTTCACAGCCATGGCTGAGGGCGGAGAAGGGGAAGATGAGATCCAGTTCTTGAGAACTGTAAGTAAAGATAATGTGATCGGTGTGTTTCACAGCAGCACTTCCAAATAACGCGTTCAGCTCGTTCCTCCGCTAATCACCGATCGGACTTCGATTATTGAAAAATGCATCATCAGTGGTTAAATTGATTCTGCGGTATTTATTTTGTTGTTGTTGTTGTTGTTGTTGGGGTTGTTTGGAAGTTTGAAACGCCCTCGTGCCATTTTACACAACATATGCCCCCCTGTCGCTGTCCACGCTCCACAGCTTTGGGACTTTGTTGTGCAAAAACGCCTCCTGTGAACCAAACCATCCACAGGTATTTGTTGCTTTTTATGGGTGCGAAGAGTTTCAGCGCGGCTCAGAGTTGCGCTCGCACGCGAGCCGCCCTCTGCCATTACTATTTTCGTGGTTTGACGCAGATTGCTTACGGTGGTTCTGCACAGCCGTTCGCCCGGTAAACGATATGACAGCTTGTGTGCTGGGAATTACATTCTCCTCTCCCGCCTCACGAAGCTGTGTGGCCCAGGTGTTGCACGAAGAGCAATGACGCTCATTTCTGCCTCAGGTAGCTGGAGGAGCATGAAACCTTTGTCTCCTGGGGGAGACGTGGGCTACACTTTCATGATCTGAGAGGTGGAATTGAGGAAGTTTTGTGTGACTTTGTAGTGTTAGACCAGCAGTTTCACTGAGACTTTGTTGGTGGAGATCTGTTTTGTGAACCATGCTTTTACATTTGCTTTCTCCGTGCATCAAATGGTTCCCGTTCATTTCAAGACACCTGCACTGCAGAGAGACTGTTCTGCTGTTAGGCACCTTGGTAATGGAGTAACCTCGGCAAAAATAACAGCAAACCACTGTTTAAGGGTTCAACTTGCTTCCTTTGATTCTAGTTTGGAAGGAATTCAACAGAATCTCACGAAACTCCCCATTAAAGATCTTCCTGTTTCTTAATGGGGAAAAAAAAGTTGTTGTTTTTTTCGTTCAGATGATGTAATCTGGAGGAGGAAGTACACAATTAGGACATGATTTGTACTGAAAACCTCTTCCTCAGCTGGAAGCAAAGAGATATTTTAAAATAGAGAAGGCAGACAGGAAGTTTACCACCAAGTTAAAATTCAGCGAAGCCGCCCTGTAGGGGATTGATTACATGGCAAGTTTCAGGAGTGTTGTGACCTTTTTGTTTAATGGCGAAATGAACAATAACCAGGGCTGTTTAGTTATGTGCACCACTTCTGTGGCTTGGTAAGAGACAAAAAGCTCACTATTGAAGCAAAAGTGACTGTAATTAGTAAAATTACTTTGTGTAATTGTAGATGTGTTATGATTAAAAATGGGCCCCCACAAGATCCTCCACCCTCTCAATGTAGCTTAGTTTTTTTGATCATCTTCTGGCGTTTTATGACAGTTTTTAGCGATTTTTATTTTATCTGGTTTCTGTGTGTGTTTGGTAAACTTCCATCTTTCTGCCTATTTGTGTTCTTATTTCATCATTACTTTGAAAAAAAAAATCTCTCTCTGTGGCCATTTAGCATCTTTTTAAAACATTACCATATTCAGCGTGATAGCTTCTTCCATAGTGGCCTTGTGAACACCATCATCTTTTGAAAACATCTGTTCGTGCTAAGTGGCTCCCCAGACTCTGGTGTATCAGTGTGCTCTCGCAGTATTGTCAATCTGTACGGAAGCCCTCCAAGGCTTAACTGGTTGTCAGAGGCAAACGGACCCTTGTACTTAACAGCTCCTCCCGTTTGTGATGGCCGTGAGATGCTGACCCATGCCTCTCAGATTCTTCTGTCACAGTGGCATCCTGGTTATCTGATGACAACAGCGATTCCAGAGGGAGGAGTTGGTGTGTGTGTATGTGTGTGTGTGTGGGGGGGGGCTTTCCCCGATGTGTTTTCCACCCTCAGTGGTGAGGGGGAAACATGCCCTCACAGGAAGCCCTAAAATAAGAGTGCTAATTGAAATACACCACTTTACAATCTGTCGGGCATTATGAAATAAGCCTGTGTACGAGTAGCATGTCTTTTGTGGAGGTCGGAGTGAAGGTGGCTCAGACGATGTGATTCACTTGCCGCACAGATGCAGTCTCGCCTTGCTGTTGATGTGCTGGGAAAGCAGGCACAGATGAGACTTTCTGTGTGTCAAAGAAAACACACATGAAATGTAGCTTATAGGGGGGGAGGGGTGGTGGTGTGGGGGGGTGGAATTCCCCTCTACCGCAAGATAAAGACAGCAGCCCTCGCTGTAACTTTATACTCCCACAGTGAAGCGTTCTCTCTCTTCTGATATTGGAGATGCACAGGTTTAAATTTAACACCAACACTCAATCATATATAAAAAATAAAAATTCAGCTCATTATTAAGATCCAGTTCGGGCTGGTTTGTTGTCATCCCTTAGTGCACATGTACAAAAGAGAACATCATAGTATTTCCTTCTGTACCGCTGGGGTTTGTCAGTGAACGTGCGATGCTGTCGATTTAAAACGACATGTGTTTCGCTTTAATTTATGCAAGAACCTCGGCCTGTTAAGGGCAGTGTGATGGGAAGTCTGTGTGCTAACTGCAGCTTCTGTGTGAGTGGAATAAACGTGCAGAGCATTGAACGGTGTGTCAAGCTTTGGATCTCTCTGCATATTGAAGCTGTGTACATGTTGCTGTAGAAGGATGAAGGACGTTTTTGCTTTTTAAAAAAACCAAAGGAGCAGTGAGAACAAATAAATATGATTTGTGGCTGTCCACATTTATGTATATGTTCTTCACTAGACTAACTTCATGGGGGCGGTGGGGGGTGTTAAGTTAGCATTACATTTCCCACAACACTTTATCCTTGGGCTGTGTTCACATTACATGTTGAAGGGGCCCAAATGTCTACCGGTGATTCAAGTCTGGTTTTGTTATGAAAGTGTAAACAAATCTTTTATTTATTTTTCAAATCAGATCTAGGTTATTTTTCATATGTTGTCCTAAATTACAGCCATATTCAGTCTCTGGCAGTGCAGCCGCCGTCAGAATGCTCAGGCCCATGTGTTTGGTTTCATGGCAGACGCCAGTGGCCCAGTGTGGCATAGAACACAGTTTAAAGACAACATACAACCCTCAATGTGTTTAAATGAATAATAATAATAATAATAATAATAATAATAATAATAAACACATATGACTTGCAACACTTAATGTGACCTGTCAACATGATCAGGTCTGACTGAAAAAAAGTCCAAATTATAACTGTAATGTAAATGTAGCCTCATTGTAAAACTCCTTCCACAAAGATTATGAGTAAAAATGTACCGATTTAAAATATGAACAAGTAGAAACTAGTGGAAAATATGAACTAGTAGAAACAGCCAAACAGGGTTATGCATTAAGAAATACCAGTCTGATTTCTAACATTTCATTACAGTACCACAACATTATACCATCGTGAACATAGAGTCTGAAAGTTTTTTTTTTTTTTAATAACTCTATTTTGACCAGTTTCCAAACAGTGTCAAATTATTCACCCAGTCTGTCCAGCTACACATTAGGCCTGTGATCATCAATAACACCACCCCAAGTGATTTTTTGACTGTCAAAACAAAAGCAACACATTTGGGAGGGAAAAAAAAGGATTGATAATCACACCTGTCACTGCCAAGCACTGTAGAAATCTATCAAATTGTATCACATTTGTTTTATATGGTTTTTGCCGTGTGGTATCAAGCATCTGATTTCTATATGCACGTTTGTGCCTATAAAAATGGTGTTGAAGTGTCGCTGGTCTTGTACTGCCCCAACCGAAGAGCTGTGGCTGATGTGGTTTGGTGCCAGGGAAGCAGAGATGTATGTGCTGTGGTGGCATCATCTTTAAAAAGGCTAAATTTAAACCCCAAGAGTCCTGGCCTTGGTATGCAGAGGGCTTCAAGAACAACATAACCTCCAAATAAGCCCAGAGAGGCTACTGGTGGACTGCAAGCCTCAATTCACCTGGTTTTCTAAAGCGTGGAGTATCTCACCTGGACAACGCAAACCGGAATACTTTTATGGCCTGTTGTAAAAATCCCAAATAAAAACAACACTTTTATAATGTTTAGCTCCTGTGTCAGTCTTTGACTCCTTGCATAGCACATGTGTAGTTCACAGTAATGTGCTACGCTAACGAATATTCAATGATTTTTAAAAGTCACATTTCAGACGGAAGAACACAAAAGCAGCCTTCACATAGTGACTGCTGGCTTAATTTGATTTGGCAGAAATTACGAACTCGGCTAACTAGCTACATAAACAGACATTGTGCAGTCACATGAATGTTAAGACAAAAAACAATTTTTAAAAAAGGAACTAATGAGTTCTACAAGCAAAAGAGTAATGCTGCATGTTAAAATGAAAATGGCATCCCTACACTCCCCGCCAGCAATCCTGGTAGAAGAAGAAGAATAACAAGAAGGAGAAGAGGAAGGAAAATATTATAATAATAATAATAATAATAATAAGAAGAAGAAAAATAATAATTAAAAAAAGAAGAAGAATGGATGCATTTTATTTGCAGTAGTAGTACTGGTAGTAATTTTAATAGTGAGATACCAATTCACTTTGTCTTTCCTCACTCAAGATGGTATGTTCCAGCTTCTGATTGACTTAACACACCTGATCCAGGCCCTCAGCCGGGGGTGATGCTGGCTTAGTTCGAAGACATCCAGAGCAGGGGTCCCTGAGAGCCAGGTTTGAGATCCGATGGTTTATCCAAAGGTCGGATCAGGTCAACTGGACTTCTTTCTTCTTGGTTTCACTACTCATCCAAACAGCAACTTCAGTCTGACCAAAAGTTGGCTAAGGGGGTCCAGTGGCATCCTCCAGAGTAGACCTTGTTCCTCACAGATATCTCAACTATGTTGTCTCCGTGCAGACACAACCTCGAACTATGAAAAGGGGCACAGTGGGCTCGCAATTTCCTACTCTAAATGAAATCTATACTATAGTCCGAGTCACCGAGACTTTATTTCAGTATGCATTTACTGTATTGGACCCATGGGGAGTGTTGTGTCCACCTCCCTCAGCTAGATGGAAGTTGGATGGGAGGGATTTCCTCTGTATTGATGGAACATCCTGGCAGCTTTGACTCTTTCAGTCATCAGCACTGAAGGAAAACCAGGCCACTGCCATCTCCATCATTTACAGCTTTGACGTAAAGGTGGCAGGGTCCACCATCACCGACGTGCTTTAGTGCTTTTCATTTGTTAATAAGATGTGGGGGGTTTGCCGGCGGGGCCCCGTTCAGCCAAATAACAGGCTAATTGATGGGCTGAGCTGACATTTCCCACATTAGATGTTTAAACATTTAATGTGGGATGAGCTCTTTTACAATTAGAACGCATTAATATAAAGATGTGAGAACATGGAAGTAAATACTGAACATTTCATTTTATTCCAAGATCAACATGAAGTTGAAATTAATTTGAGCACAATAAAATATTAAGCATGAGGTATTTACTTACCTCTGATTGCTTGTTCCTGGAGAGACGGTCAAGAAGATGCCACTTGGTTCTCATTTGTTTTCCGAAAAAGACTCTGTCAGCTTTGTATTATTCTGGATCTGCAACCTTGAATTGGCATTGTAAAACTTATGAAAGGCCAATAAATTATGAGGAAGGTGCGACGAGGCTCCAGTGTGTCAGCCAGTGTGTAGCCTTTACCTGTCTGCAGGCCTTCTACAGTTTAATGTGACAGAACTCGTTACAATGTGGCTGTGGCGTGTTTTTTGCCAAGTTACAACAATGTGATTTCATCCACAAACATGAGCAAAGTCAATAGCTCGTTTAAATTTTTGGCTGTAAATGCACTCGATCAACAATATCATTTAACAGTGTTCATAAAGTTTAACGTTACAACCCTTAATGCACATGAATGTAACATGTACCTGCAGCGCATTGATCTTTTAGTTTCAGCAGGAAATACTGTGCAGCAGCAGCAGCAGCAGCAGCAGCAGCAGCGTGAATGGAGTCACAACCCAAATAATTAGCTTCATTAATCAACTGAGGACTGATAAAGGTGCAGACAGTGAGCTTCTTAGCATTCGGAGTGTCGCTCAGGTCACTCCGTTTATTTGCAGTTAATGCCAACATGGCTCCGCTTGTCAGCTCATTGGCCGTTGTGATTTTTGTTTTCGTCCTGGAAAACAGTTGCCATTTTAGCCTTTATTAATTTACTTTGAAAGCCATGTTTAATCTATAAATATTGAAGCCCTTCGTGAATCCACATTTCCGTTTTTCTTGTTTTCTCCGGCTTTCTCACATGTTTGAACATAGTTTTATTAAAATCTACACCAATTTGCATTAAACTCTAATGAGAATTGGTGGGTTGTTTGATCAGATTTGACTGATGGTAATCAAACACCTACACAGTGCAACAGATCTGCCGTGTTTTTTTAACACAATACAAAAATGTTTAAAGAGGAAAGAGCAAACGGTTGCTTATTTATATAATCAGAAGTTATGAGCTTTATTAACATTCGTTGAGGGAGGTTTATATCCCTCTGGGAAATGTAAGTGCCGCATCCGCTTTCTTTTAGCGCTGGCCTGCTGCAGAAACATATTACTTCACATTGATAATGAGGTGGTATTAAGCAGTCAATCACGTCCACGCCAACATTTTGCGAGTACTGTTTTTTTTTTTTCACTAAGAACCACTAACCTCCTAGAAACACCACTTTCCGTTTGCTGTGTGCAGCCATCATGGCGGAGATGACATCTTTTAGCTTGATGGATCAGCAATCTTCATCCAGCCCCTGTAGTGAGCCAGGGAGGTTTGCCTTGCAACTGATGTACAGCAAAACACTTAACGCTCATTGAATTTATCTTGTATCCCATTCTGAATTGACGTGTAGTGACTCAGTCTGTCTGGGGAATAAAAAATAGTCCTCTATGAAATATATTCCAAGCCTTATCAGATTTCTGTCTTGAGAGGACTTTGCAGCAGAGGGGAGAGAGGGAAGTTTCCACAGATTGAGGTGAATGTCACGGCTGATTGTTCCACTTTCTTTCACTCTCTCTTACGTCACAGACACAATTCACAGACACCTCCCCACCGTGTGTCCACTCTGTCCCATGAGACAGGATGATGGGCTTTAAAGGGACTGCCGCTTCGCCCCTGACCGAAAGGCCTCGCTCATTTCTCAGTGCTTCTTCCCAAGTGGACGGCTCTGCCTCGCACGCATGGAGGCTGCTTAAAGCAATATGCATGCAAACTAAGCCAAGAAAATCTAATTTGTTATAGGAACACCACATAAATCTTGGAGGCTATGATCCATGGCAGCTTACTGATGGGCAAAACTTGCTTGACTGTGGAATTTTGGTTTATTTTTAAGGTAATACAGAGCTCAGATGTGAGGTGCATTATTCATTTTGACCCACGATGTCTCAGATAGGCACACACACTTGATTACACGTGCACATGTCTGCACCCGTGACAGTGACAGCATATTAAACACATCTTTAATGACAATCTGTGTGCAACTCCTGAGGTCAGATACTAAATATCGGAAGCGTGATTTAAGATATTTAGTAAGATAACATCTTCTGAGGCTAAGATCACCTGCAAAAAAAATAAAAAAAATATCAGTGCTGTTAGAGCACTGTACAGGAGTGTATGAATGTTCAGTGGTGAACAGCATCCTGCAGTGTTTTTGTAACTGAGCAGCCTCTAAAGTGTAATCGGACTTTAATGTCATCATCACATGTGCGTCTCAGTGACGTGTACTGTATGTGGTGTGAAAGCAGTGTAGTTGTTTTGTGCTGAGATATGAGTCACGGTGTGCCAACATCTGATTAACTTATAAGTGAAAGCTGTCTGTTTTTAGTAGAAAATGCTTTGAAACATAACCCAGTGGGAATATTACAGCTACTCCTTAAAGTGAGTTATTGAGCAGAGGAGGTTTCGACCCAAGTGAACACATCTCTGTCCACTGAAAGCAAATACATCTCTGAGTGTAATTTAATGGCTTACTGGCAGTTTAATAACAGATTTATATCTGCTTGTACTTTTCTGGAGTTGGGAGGTAACAAAGAACATTCACTCAAGAATTGCACTTTCAATTGAATTCAACTTTATTTATATAGCGCCAATTCACAACAAAGTCATCTCAAGGCACTTTACAGAATAAAGTCAAGACTATAAAGATGTATAGAGAGAACCCAACAAAAGCAAGCCCTAGGAAACAGTGGGTTTCACCGTGTAGCCCTCAGCATTTGCTCTTTTATTGCTTTTAAGTCATTTTCTGAATAGAAGTGACATTTTTAAAAAGCTGGATTTTGAAGTAGTTCTCTCTTTAAATCTGTACATAAAGTAAACTTAATAAGCCTGAACATTTTAGAGTTTTTCACATCTTTTAAAATACGTGTTTTTTAAATAAATAAATCAGTCAGATTATTGCCCAGATAAATCAGTACTTTTGTGCTTATAGTATATTTTAGAGCATGTACTAATTACTTCATCCTCATTAAGGAATAGAAGTATTGCTGTTTTGGGCTACTTTTAATGCCTGCACGTTTACTTGAGTACTGCGTTTGTGTACTTCTGGAACCTTTGTACTTTTCATGGGACTAGTGACTCCTGTTCTTCTCAACAAATACTTTGGAACAATGTGATCGAGGTTTAATGCAGTTTTACGAGCTACTAAAACAAGATCCAGATAGTCAGACAGGGTTGTCTTGAACGTTCTATTGTGTCCTTTATGAAGCTGCAGCTGGAGCCAGATGTTGTACACTTTGACCATTAGGTCTCATTTAAGATTATTTCTCTATTATTTCCAAGGCAGTTTGAGTTTTGAAATATGCCTGTGGAGCTAAACATTTCACATAAGATTGGCACAGTTGAATAATATCTTCATTATTAATATTTTAGGTGGTTATGGGGAAAAGATCACTCATGAATGTAAAGATTTTTTAGGCTCTGAAAGACAATCCGCTTATCCTGCTTGCCAGGTTGTCATTATCACACATCTACACGGTTCCTACTTTGCTCTCCAATCTGTTAGTTAAGCTTCACTAAAAACAAATGTAGCTCAACCTGTACTTAGCACCCTGACTGACGTTTATGAGGAAACACGACCCTCGAGCAGTCAGAGCACTTTAGACACACTGCACACTGAGACAGTGTGAACAAGGAGTAAAAGGTGCAGGAATTTTCTCCTTTCTGCTCAGTTTTTAACCTCGTGAACCTTCTTCCTTCCCACAGCCTGCTTGTTGATCCACACTGAGCATGTGCAGATCGTGTGTGTCAAAATAGCAGCGCTGAGGGATTGAACAGATTCACCTTTTCTCAAGTTCACATTGGTGGCGGTGGTGGGCGAGTTGTGAGTTTATTTGGCACGCCGCAGCAGCGGGAGCTCTCGGGTTTCGGCTGGTGGATGCATCGAACACCCCACACGTTAGAGCACCTGTCGCTGCCTGTCGAGGCTCGCAGAGGCGTCAGAGGACGAAATGGAGGGAAAAGAAGGGAAGCCTGAGTGGGGAAACGCTGGGGGTCATTTGGGGAGCAGCACCATCCGGCTGAGAAGTGGTTGTTGAGGGAAAAACCCTAAACTCCAGTGGAAAACGTTCTTTGTTGCTTAGAGTGGAGCGCGGGGCCTGTCGAATCCAGAGGCCCACTGAGGGGCAGTGGTCAGGGGTGGAGTGGGGTTGGAAGAGGACAGGGTCATGTTCCCTCTCCACTCTTGGGAGCTGGGTAAAACAGCCACCCAACACTCACTTTACCACCTCCTGCTGCAGGCCAGGGCCCTATACATAGTACTGATGCTGCTTTTTAGCTTTCTAGCAGATGGTCACGCTGCTGCTGTGAGGATCACTTTGCCTCCGACTCACCAGATTCTCTGGCTTGGTATCAAGATTTTTGATTTTTTTTTGAGAGAGACTTCCACTATGTACACAGTCTTGACATGAAACATAAATAGCATCACCTGTGGCTGTATTTATTTATAACAATGTTGGCATTATCATCCATTCTGCTCTTCCTCCCATTGCCTCACACTGCTCAGATGACCGAATGGCATCCAGCCTAAGTCTTGCCACTTTGATCCCAGTGCAGCTTTGACCACTTCTGGTTCTGTAGCTGCACTATCAAAACTTCAGTGATGTTACCCATTTAGTTGAAAGTCTACCTGAATAGGCAGGTAGTTTCCATTTGATTTGTACAGTGGTCTTAAAGGGTTACTCCCCCTCACAGAACCTTGACCCCTAAGTAAGAATCCTGTTCTCACAACATTTGCATGAACTAATACATTTTTTAAAAATATTTGTTTTTGATAAATGCCTGCTTATATAGCGCTTTTTATCCAAAGCGCTTTACAATGTTGATTCCCATTCACACACACACTCACATAGCGATTATTTAATGTCTTTCTGATCAGGATGCTAATGCACAGTACATACACATGGAAGGACATCATGCTGTTAGCAGTGGCCGGGGCTGCTTGGTTTCACAGAGCCACCACTATTCCAAACAGCTGAAAAGAAAGAGGTTTATTGACCCGATTTTTCAGAGGAGACTAGTCTTCAGTTATCCTGTGGCCACACTGAGCTTCCTTATCTGTAGCCTGAAACAACAAGCTGTGTTTCCTCCATCAACCAACTACCGGGCGGGAGTGATTTGGCGCCAACACCAGTGCTTCCTCCATCAGTAATCACCTCCCTGACATCCAAAGTTGGGTATTTAAAGCCCTCGAGGTATGGACTCTTTTGCCAGCGTGGCCCCTCAGAAACTTCCGTGTGACATTTAACTCCAGTGTTTTTCACTTCACTTGTGAAAAATGATTTTTTTGATTTAGTTTTTTTTTCTTTTTAATAATAACATAAACTGATCAAAATATACTACATCTTTCATAAGCTTGCTGATCATGGCCAGGGCTTTGTTTCATTGCTGGGGCTACTCTAATCCACTTCTGTGCTAATTAGCTGCTGTTTAAATTATTCAATGCACTTTCAAACCTTGTTTATGAATCCATTTATTTGTAGGCCCTGTTTCTGTAGGATGTGATTAATCATGTGCTTAACTAAGAAACTGCTTCATCTGTTAGGAAGCTGTGAACATTTGTCTTTGTCTAGAGACAGAACAACTGCTACCATATGACATGAGCCACGTAGGTGACCTGTATTGTAGCCTTTAGTTAATGATTCTTAGTGTAACATTTTAATAGAACCGCTTTCTACTGCATAGTTAATTATTTGCTATCAACACCTCCCACATTTAGAAACCAGATAAATAGGGAATCAAACTTATGGTGCCACACCGACACATGATGACATAATCTTTACTCCTCTTAAAATGTCTGTATGAACTTTGACATCTTCTGAAAATACACAAAAATGTCATAGTTCCCATAAAACTAAAAATGTACTTATCCTGTTTTCTAATTTGTTTCCCCATATGGCCTCTACACAGCTGTGTAAAATTGCAACTAGAACCACAATGTACTTGTTTTGTAAATTCAGGACTACAGAATGTAAAACCTCTGAAGTTATTTTAGTCACACAGAGATTTTAACTATCGTCACAGCTAATGTTTTACTATCGGAGTGTTGCGCCGCCATCGTTGTTGTTGTTGTTGTTCAGTCTGGCTCTGTTATCTGGCCTCCTGAGTCTGTGGGTGCTGTACAGCCTGTATCTAAATCCAATGAACTAATACTGCTGCGCAGGAGGTGGGAGCAAGAACCATGGTAACCATCAACTCAGATTAGCGTGGGACGAGAGATGGCAGGAGATGGCGTGTGTGTGTGTGTCAGTGTGAGTCTGTGTGTGTGTACAGCCTGACCATGTCCACGATGACAGATACAGATGTTCATTTTTTGGCTGTGCTGATTGAATTCATCTCTTCCTCTGTGCCACGGACATACTGAAGCATGGTTAACAGGTTTAGAAATGATATTTCTAGAAGCGGATTTGTCCTGACTGCTATTGATTCATATATTCTTCATCTTTTTCTGTTGCTGCTTTTTTCCTTTATACTTAATCTGCACTAACATTTTAGTCATAATGGGCTTCTTTTAATTTAATTTCTAGAACAGTTCCATTTTCCATCTTGTTGCACTTCTGCCTCGGTATCTGCTCTGATGGTTCATGCTGCTTTTGGGCTCTTTCAAAATAAAATGTGATTATTGATTTTTTTCAGCCTCCACCCTGTAACACAAAGTCAAGGGTTTTTACAATTAACGCAACTTTTATTTCTAATCTCTAGCACAGTTTTGCTGGCAACAATAAACTCCTGTAAAGTCAAAGGTGCATATCTGGCTGCTAGTTCCAAAACCTGAACTGCGGTGTATCTGTGTGTTTGGACTCCACCTCACGGAGGCATAAAGAGCAACAAAGGGCAGCATTTATAGATTCCATTGTGGTTGTCCTGTCTTGTTCATTTTGGATAGGTCACTGTCGAACATTCTTGGCTTTAACCCTCCTCTCTCCTTTTGGCAGGATGACGAGGTGGTGCTCCAGTGTGTGGCCACCATCCAGAAGGAGCACCGCAAGTTCTGCCTGGCTGCTGAGGGACTTGGAAACCGCCTCTGTTACCTGGAATCCACATCTGAAGCAAAGGTGAGGATGGCACGTGGCTTTGGCTGCTGTAGATATTATGGAGAAATGGAAAGTCCAGTGGAAGTTTTGCACAGTGCCTCTATGGCAGCGACAAAGTAAACGGCCCTTATGTTAGAGCAGCTCTTTAGTTTGATACCTTTCAACCATCCGTCTTCACATTTAGTTATTAGTTGATGTGTTTAGTCTTACGTTTTAGGAAACATTTAAACATTTCTTTAGCAAACCCTTTACTTTGGCCTATTCCAACCCTTAATCCATCGTTTTACCTCTTTCTCTGTTCATCACTTGTAATCAGGATACACCCAGCTCTGTGCCTTTTTTTTTTAGTTTTGTTCATATAAATCACGGTGTATAATATTTTCTTACGTTACATGAGTCACAATTGTGTCGTATTCATCTTTGCTTGGCAACTGCAGGTAATCTTAGTTGTTGGACACCCACCAGGCTCATAAAAGAAAATCCGCTTTCTTGATGAGAAGATGAAAAGAGGATTTGCAGTGGCTAATATCACATCCCGCAGAGACATTCCTGAAATGTAATTAACTGAGTGCAGCTTACTTATATTTAAACTGGCCCAGATAGTCTGACATTTAATTTTGAAAACAAGTTTAAGATAAGCTTTTTGAGTCTAGAGGACAATGTTAATTCTAAAAAAGTGTAACAACACAAAAAGTTGAAGCTCTG
This sequence comes from Channa argus, assembly GCF_033026475.1. Lineage (NCBI taxonomy): Eukaryota > Metazoa > Chordata > Actinopteri > Anabantiformes > Channidae > Channa > Channa argus. Next base: position 4,335,567 of record NC_090213.1, on the reverse strand, counting down.
TTTGTACATGTATCTCTTTCATATTTGATAATCCCATTGAACAGCTATTGAATCTCATTCAAGGATTTTTATTAGGGCTTTTCCTTATTTGAAAACAAAAAAAAGCTCTTCTGCATGGATAAATATATACAAAATGATGTTACGTCCACACTAATAGTTTACTTTAAATCCAAACATCAAATTCACTTAAAGCCTTCTGTTTATCCTCTTTGCCTTCCGCTCACTTATACTGAGATGAGCTTTCCTGTCAAATAACAGGAGTGAATTAGAAAATGCCCTATAGTGCGAGCTTCAGCTAAATGAATAAAAACTCTCTCAAAATAAGTGCCTTGGTGGTGCTGAGGAAAAAAAACACCCACACAGGTTCCGTTGCCAGCTGTGATGCTTCCAGCTTGGCCAGAGTCCCAACAAGCTGACAGTTTATGGGGTCAGTTAGAGACAGACAGCACTCGTTTCTTCACTGGTGCATCCCAGAGGTTGGTCGTGGAGCCCGGCGCACAACAATAACAAATATCAGTCCTTCCAGGAATTTGCAATGTTGCGATCGCAACAATTAATTTAACCAATTCTCTGTGAAGTCCGCGTGAGCTAACAATTTAAAACATCATAAAAGCATTGCAATATGCATCACACTTTTAAAAAACAGGCATTTTAGGCTGCAATCATCACAAAAGGCCCCAAAAATCTTGAAGGGACTGAAATATAGCATGTATATTTTTTGTTTGATCACTTTGCTGTCATAGAAATTTCCCCTTATGAGTTACACTCAGCTATTCATATGACGTTATGCCTGATTCAATTAGTTCTCAGGGCAATAACACGATTACAATTTTAGGATGTTAAAGTATCCATGGAACTGTTGCAGCCTGTAACAAACACATCTCTCCTCTCACCTTGGTACCAGTGATGATGCTTTCAGGTCTCCTTGGGTGTGAAAAATGGCTGAGTGTCGAGTAGTGGCTGTGGTTTGGCACGGGTGGGGGTGAAGGGCTGTCCTCTGCTGTCAGATCTCAGGTGTTGACACCTCATTTCCAAGACTCTAATGGAGGCTGGCTGCCTGCTGCTGTTGGAGGAGAGAATAATAAGGCTGAGGTGAAACAGGTCGGAGACATAGTTTAAATTCAATGTTGTACTGTTACAGATATATAGGATACAATGCAACTTTCCATTATGATCAGACCATCATTCCTGCTTGAGAACACAATACCTTATTTAAAATACATGACAGAAACACCTCACATGGTGAGTTGGCAGAGTGGCAATATTTCTGTTTACTCCCCAGATTATCCCATGAGAAGCGTAGTGGAAAATTGTGATAATTCCTCCTCATGTGTGAGAATTTGTCATGATAGTGATGATATAGCTGCATGATGATGACAACATATTTGCATCCGCACTGTAACGGTCTCATTTAAGCCTGCGAACACAACAAGTGTGGTCGATGGCTAAGCTCAGACGTTGGAGGAGTTGATTCATTAAAAAAAAATAAAGAGCTTCCTCTGTCATTTGGAAGCAGTTCAGCGACAAGTTGGATGTGGATCAAGCATCTGTGATTAGCAAATCTTGTCAGTAACTCGAAAAACAACATTGGAACTGCTTCATCTCCTCAACAACATGCCAACATGGCAGAACAACGATGGGAACAAAGCCGTTTTGTTCAGAACGGTTTTTTCAGCAATGGTTCTCCCTGTAAACTGGAACCAACTGACTCAAAGAGTCAATGGCATCATGCCAAAAGTCCAAACTTTTGATTTAGGTGAAGGTTAAAAAATAAATACAGGCAACATGTTGTGGTGTCACGTTTTGTATAAAGACTGACAAGTCTCTAGTTTATACTGACGAGGCTATAAAGTAAAAGTGCAGGGCAGGAAGTGGAACTGAGGGCCAGATCGTGTGACATATGGAGGAAATATTTCATTAATTTTCAAATTTGTAGCCACGTAATTGCTTTAGTTTAAAAATTTTTGATTTGTTTATCCCTCTGTGTGTGTTTCACAGCTCTAAAGACTATTTTGAATTTTCACATTGTCATATATTACTTTTAGTCATTTGGCAGACACTTACTTTATTGTATATCATCACCACAACAAGAGGAAGAGACTAAACATTTAGGCCTATAACACTCCTTTTTTAGATGTGTTTTTTTTTTTTGTAAAATTAGGTAAATAGGTGAAAAAGGTGCATTTATGTTGGGTTATTTTCAGCAGCAGCAAAGGGGGCGGGTGTAGCTTAGTTGGTAAGGCAGTCGTCTACAGAGCAGGGTCAGTGGTTCGATCCCCAGCTCTGGCTATATGTTAAAGTGTCCCTGGGCAACACACTGAAAAGCCCATTCCCATCCCCAACTGTGCAGTGCCAGTCCAAGCCCGTTAGAAATTGGGGAGGGTCTTTTGACAGCAAATAAAAAGGGAGTTATCAAAATTTACAATAGTCCTTGAGAAGATGGACAAATTAATTTGATTGGTTTTTTTAGTAATCTAAAATAGCATGTTTTTATAGTTTAAAGGATCATTGTATCCCATTTATAGTTTATATTGTTCTAATAAATGACGGCTCCTGTGAAATGTGGGAAAATGTGACTTTTGTAAAGGTCACTGCAGCTGCTGAGACATAGTGAACATTCTGCTGTATGTGGGAACAGAAGACCTGTCTGCCCAACCCTGGAAGAAGTAGTATGATAAGTGGGAGTGAATATTTGTAAGAGGTGTAAGGTCTGCAACAGCTTGCAAGTTATCACTGTGGAAGGTCATCTGTAGCTGCACAGTGTCATATTGTAGCCTTATGAACATAAAAGTGAATTTTCAGCTGACCCAGGTAAGTTTTTGAGGTGAGATAAGTACAATAGATAACTGCCGGCTCACTGCGAAGGTGTTGTTCCACTGGATTTCTTGGATTTCTTATCACTAGCAACATCCTTAGCCAAAATGCAATTAAATAATCGAGTTCTCGGTGGTCATCATTTGTGTGTTGGAGGTTCCCACGCATGTTTGTGTTGAGTTACAGAGCTGGCCATTCTCATTATCACCCAGCAACCACCCCCGCTCGCATTTCTGACTCGACTGCAGAGGTCAGGGGTCAGCTGGGTGTCTTACTAAGACAGGGCAGCCACCCAACATCTTAAATAATTTCGTATCCTCCTTTGTGCTGGGGAGGGATGAAGAGTGATGGATGTGGTTTGAAGTTGGCTACTGGTAACAACTAGGACATTTAGTGTTTTGCATTTCCTCAAATATCGAGGCAAAGATCTGAGGCTGCGGTAGTTAAGGGGCTATGGTTAATAAGTTTAAGTGTTGTTCTTCACGTCATGTCAGCAGGTAATTGCTAATCAACAGTGCCACCTAGCACATCACAAAGGGCATATACTAGGAGTAATCTTTTTTAATTTCTAACACCCTCGCTTTAGACAATCTTCATGCCCTTATTAAGTTATGATACAGTTAAGTTAGAAAGTTTGAAAGTGGAAGACAGGTTTGAAGTTTATTATGGCCAAGGGCCCAGCCAAACTAATTACTGGCCACTGCTGCTGGGTGCTACACACCTTTTGACTGCGCCATAATCCCCGGCCGCTAGGTAATAACACATTAAGATGACAAAATTGTGGACCTCCACAAGTCTGCTTCAACCTTGGCTAGAATTTCCAGATGCCTGAAGGTACCACATTCACCTGTTCAAACTCTTATACTCAAGTTAACAACGTGGGAATATCCAGCCATCATAGCGCTCATGAAGGAGAAAGGTTGTGTGTCCCAGAGATGAACGTGTTTGGTGCTCAAGGGGGGAATTGTTGGCTTTTTTCTCTATAATCTTTATAGACTTGACTTTATTCTGAAAGTGCCTTGAGATAACTTTGTTGTGAATTCGCGCTATATAAATAAAGTTGAATTGAAAAGAATTGTAAAGATGCTGCATGAAGCTGATAAGACGGTGTCATCATCCACAATGAAACGAGGCCACTCGGCGAGGAAGAAGCCATCACTTCAACAGCAACATAAAAAAGCCAGATTTGCAAAGGCACACAGGGACAAAGACCTTAATTTTTGAAGACATGTCCTGTGGTGTGATGAAACTACAATTCAACCTTTTGGAGGAAAAAGGGGGAAGCTTGCAAGCCTGAGAACACCATCCCAACTGTATGGGGATGTCAGCATCATGTTGTGGGATTGTTTTGCTGCAGGAGAGACTGGTGCACTTCACAAAATAGATGTCATGATGAGGAAATGTAGAAATATTGAAGCAACATCTCAGCCTAGAAGTTGAGGCTTGGGCGCAATGGGGTCTTCCAAATGAACAATGACCCTAAGCATACTGCGAAGTCAATGTTTTAGACTGGCCATCACAAAGCCTTGATCTTAATCCTACAGAAGACTTGTGGGTAGAGTGGAAAAGGTGGGTACGAGCAAGGCGGCCTACAAACCTGACTCAGTTACACTAGTTCTGTCAAGAGGAATAGGCAAACATTTCAGCAAACTTTTGTGAGAAGCTTGTTCAGGGATATCCAAAATGTGTTACCCCACTCAATAAGGTCAAAGGAAAGGCTCCCAAATACTAAGGAGGTGTATGTAAACTTCTGACTTTAAAGAAAGTAATAAAACAATCTCAAAAAATCCCTCCTCTCATTAGTCTGGTATTTAGCAAATAGAAATAATTTTGTTAATCCTAACTGACATAAAACAGGAAATGTTTAGTCTGATTTAAAGTCAGACAGTGAGGAAAAAAAAAGTTTTTATACAGTGTATTTAAACATCAGTTTTCAACTGTAAGTAAATATGTGGGGGGTAAATTGATTATTACACCAGATGTATGTGTGTGTGTTGAAGTAAATCAGCAGCACTTTATAGCTCTGAATATTCCTGTTAATAAATAAGTTTCAGTTCTGTAAAATGCATATAGATGCATCCTTGCAAACATCTATACGGAAAACAAACCTGTGTCTACTGTAGGCACCAAAAAGAAATGTCTAGTCCTTCATCCTCCCTGCTGGTATGTTGTTGCATCTGATAAATTAGGATTTAAACACCTTAAAGATGTCAGTTCTATGTTTTTACATTTACAGCAGGTCACACCCTGAAGGACACAGTCTGATAAACTGCTTGGATACTAGAATGAAAAACTAAAGTGAAGTGTGTTACTTTTGTCTGAAAATGAAAGAGGAATCCAAATGAGGCAAGTTGTGTGCAGCTGCTTTAACAAAAAGGCAAAAACAAAGTCAAAGATACAAAACTTCTGGTACATTTTTAGTACCCAGGAGCTTATTTCGCTTAAAGCAGATTGTCATTGCATTTTCAACTAATATTTCTTTCCATCTGTGCCTTTGTTCTCCTCTCCATCCCCTCATTCTCCCCCCTCTGCACGTCCTCTTCTGTCCTTCCACCCTGCAGTATGTTCCTCCAGACCTCTGTATTTGTAACTTTGTGTTGGAGCAATCCCTGTCAGTGCGGGCCCTGCAGGAGATGCTGGCTAACACTGGGCAAAACGGCGAAGGGGTGAGTGCTTCCTTACTTTCCACCGATGCTGCACAGCTTTCTCTCATGTTCATAAACACTTGTACAAAAACACGCATAATCACTTGTGTATGTGCATCAAATACTCATATTCTTTATCATATTCGACTCCAACTCTTTCTGTGAGCCTGATGAGTGAAACCCTTTCCCACTTCCGATACGTTTAGCTTTAGGCGTGTTTATTAAAGAAATTTCTCAGAGCAGAGCATTTTTTTTTACAGCAAATCTGAGGGGGCTCTCGGATAAAATAACATGAAGTGTTTAGACATGTTTTTAATTGTTCATTGATTGTAAATGTTAGCAGATTTTCTGCTGACAATAACCAGTACGTACCCGCAGTGCTGGATCTCGGTCTCGTTTGATGGCAGAAAAGCACATTTGGTATTTGACGAAGAGAAGAATGTTTCACGAATCGGCGAGATAAATTTAAATTTTAACATTCAAATGTGAGCATTATTTCATTGTTTATGGCAACTTGAGGCATCACAAACATAACCATTTTCTAAAAATAACTTTGCTAGGAGTAAATTGTGTGTTTACTCATTAACTGTAAGATTATTTTGCACATACTTCTATTAACAGAGCTATTGTTTCCGGACTACATGTTTTTGTTGTGATTAAGTCATTGGGTTTGCTAAAACCCCAGCAGCATTTACAACACGCAGCAGCACCTACCTGCCTAGCAACGCTCTGACACACTTTAATACCAAGAACTGTAAAAGTCGAAGCTGTCTCTTTTCATTTTCTGTAACACATTCCTGCTTTGCAAATAAGAGATCAGAAGGCTCTGATAATGAAAAGTCGTCAGGGGTCAAAAGGAGGAGGCAAATTGTCTGTGAGTGTGCCACAGCCTCTTGTGTCCTCATCCTCTACTCCTGTTGATTTGTGCTAAAAAGCCTTTACCTCCCAGGCTCCCTTCAACCCACTTGGCATCTTTATTAGAGCAGGTAAGTAATCTATGATCAGGCACAGACTCTGGCTGCCATAGGGCGTCACCGATGGCAATGAAGCACTCCAGTGGACCGACGTGTCAGATGTTCATACTTATTCTAACAGAGCTGCACTCTGAGTCATTTCATGTGTCATTTAATCTCATCATCACCCAGCACTCAAGTATACGTTCATTTAAGAAGGAGAGGTCAATATGCTATGTAATTTTTGAAGCCTTTCCTCCTAATATGTTTTCGGGAAAAACAAAGAGAAAACAGCGCTTAATTGAGAAATTGCCATAGTATTCAATTTATTCAAACCAGCCACCAAATACAAGAAACTGCTTCTTGGCGGTGCTGTTGTTTCCATCTCTGTTCCTCTTGGATGCCCGTGCTCAAAGTTCATTTTCAAAGAGTTCCTCAATTGATGGACACTCTTAATATTATCCACTAGTTACAACAGACCAACAGTATTCTTGGGAACAGAGATGACAAAGCTATGGTAGCATGATTCATTTTGCAGTACAGCTGTAGCAATTAGAGGAACTCTGGCACTGCACAGCATTATGACCCTATTTGCAAGATGAATTCCCACAAAATCCCATAAGATATATAGATACATGATACCAAAAAAAAAAAAAAAAGGAAAAAAAGCCCAATTGTGTGCTGTGCTGGATGACTCTCGCTACCCCTGTATGTTCATGCACAACATAGCCATCTGGAACAAATCGGTCTCAAACTGTCTCATTTTGTGTATCGCTTGGCCCTCTCCACTGGAGAATCAGCCCTGCATTGTTATTAGCCTGGGTAGCAGATTGGTTTTGTGCTCAACAGTGCAACATTAGTGGCTGGTCTTGTTTGGCAAGACAACATGATGTTGGCTAGAATACAAATTCTCTGGTAACAAGGCTTATAAATCACCTTCCTCTTCCTTTTCTGCAGTAAGGGCCCATTTCTCTCTATTGTCGGATTTGTGTAATTGACTCCCATACATCCCAGTAACCCATTCTTTTTCATTTGTATTTGTGTGTTACTAGAGTGCTGACCATGAAAAGTGGGTAGGTCCATCAGTTCATCACTCATCCATCATGTTGTCAGTGTGCATGACCAATATACGGCCCAAGGAAAGGTTTTAACTTTTGACACTTTCACTTGAAGCGATGCCCATTTCTCGATTGAACAACTGCATTTATACCTTGTGCGCCATTATTTTATAAGTATATGACATATTCTGCATTGTGCAGATTTATAAAACTAATTAAAAACCATTACATGTTTCCACCTCCCTATATATTGAGCAGAATAAAAAGACAGTATGTCAGAGCAAACTCCCTCAGTATAGTAAATTGTGCTTTCACCTTTGGCTCAACATATTCTTTTTCCCAATCAATTTGCTTGTCACAGTTGTCTTTGAACTTTGATTTATGGCAATTTTAAAATAGCCATCCATTGGTCTAGTCACGTGTGCACATGGTTTAAATGTTTTGCCTGGCCTCTCTGAGGACCACCACAAGCATTTTCAAGTGATCGTGTCAGCTTGACGTTTGCTTTAAAGCATTCATTTCTTTTCTGCTTTTGCAATGCGATGCAATAAATTCAAGTCGTAATATACCACTCGAAAATGTCTGTGCTGATAAAACGTACAACTACAACTACACATGATCATAAAGAGTTTTTTATGAAAGTGTGTATATATATACATATATATATTTACACTTATCTCACTAAGGATAAAAAAACCCCACACGTTGGCAGAAAACTCACATTGTGGTTTGGGCCTGCTGCTCTGTTTTCTCTGGGTTTGGTCTCTAACATCAATTAATTTTAAGGGTTTTGACATGAGGAAATGTCCTGAAATCCCTTTTGATTTCAGAGTGTTCACAAGCACTACTGTTGAGCAAAGTTGTTGTAGATGATTAAAAGATTATTGATTCTGTCATTCAATGGTTTTGAATTTTGCAAGCTCAAAGGATTGTTTTTTATGGTGCCCATTCTACTTTGATGGACAGCTATGGACAGCTGAAATAAATGTAAGGCAACTTATGCACATTTATTTTTCATTAACCAGACGAGTGGGAGGACAGTGCATTGGCTATATACATGAGAATCAATATATCACAGAGTACTTAGCAAATGGGTTTGGCATGAATCTCTACTCTACAGTAGAGCTTTGAAAGAAATGATTAATGTGCCATTTTCTGTGCTCAGCCTATATTCTGTGAAAGATAAGCTATTCATATGAAATGAACATTTAGTTAAATTAGTCATGTCCTGCTTGTTTTCCACTTATCCCTGCACTGCCCACTGCTGATTACCTGGCTCAGGTGTGTTCAGAAGCTGAAAATACCAATTTGCTTTGTCTTCTCCTACCCCACTCTCGTCTAAGATGGCATCTTCCAGCCATGACTTATGAAGTGTACTTTTTCTTAGGCTCATGCAGTTACATCAGAATGCTTTATATCCACTGCATTTGCCAAACAGAAATAACTTTATTTGCTCTTCCCTCTTAATTATTAAACTAAACAATCTGGGGTGGCCATGGATAGTAATTAAGCCTATCTTACTTGGGCTACTCTATAAATGAGTACATCCGCATTTAATGTTTCTCATCTGATCAGCACTGAAACTACCAGATCATTTTACTACTGGTTTATTACTTCCGGTTGATTACGAAAGTATATGTCCCACACAGCATGAGAAAACGATACATTAAAAGTTTTAGATTCTGAAGTTTGAGATAAGCCCCTGTTTTAGATTTAAGATGTCAAATCTGATCTCTCAGTGACTAAAGAGATACTGGTACGTTTGTTTTTCACTCCAGCGTAGCACGAGTGGGTTGTGATATAGTCTCTGTGTTAACAGGATGCAATGGTTCTTTAGCGGGAATGCAACGTTTGAAAAGGAAGCGTTCCCAGAACAGCACGCGAATATTCTCCGTAAACGCTGGCGTGCTCCATCATATTGACGCTGTTATCGATATTCAAAACAATGCATAATATTAACATCGATATTTTCGTGATGATCTTCAACTCCTTTCATAAGGGTGTCGCGCTGGTCTTGCACATTAGATATACTTTTCATTTTGCTCGTTCAATCTAGCAGTTTATAAGTGATCCATTATAATATTACAAAATAACAATAATGGCAGCATAACATCAGTTTGTATTGTGGCCAACTGTTTCAAACTCGATTTCATCCATTCACGTAATAGTCTACGTGGTGTAAGCCTAAGGAAATGGCCAGCAGGTGTTGCCATTTTTAACTGTTAAAATTGTTAAAGAAACAATTTTAACACAGATGCTTTACATTGATCCTTGGTTGGTTTTCTTCACCGCTATATTATAATTAAGTTTCGTTATTTAAAAAAAAAAGTACACGTTTTTTTATTGAGCTGCTTTGACAATGATTGTGCTGCGTTTGGCCAATCAAACATGGCAACACACCCGCCATGATTGCACTGAGGTACTCAGTGGAATTACTTCAATTGATTGACACCTGGCTGAATCCCAGATTCAAAAGCTAGACAACAGGTACAGCACGTAACTAAACTGTTCATCCATATAATATAAATACCCGATGTTGTTATAGTTAAAACGATGGTTGGTGTAACATTACATTTTGGTGCTAGCAAAACGTTAGCCCAAAACGCTAAATTAATAAACTTAGGTTAACGCTGACTTCAAAAATGGGGAAGAGTCGAAAAGGTCAGTCGACGTTAGGAGCTAGTGGCAGAAGTAGTGCGAAGCTAAACCTATGACTAACGTGGTCACTTGGATTTGATTGCATTACCTGAATAAAACCAACACATTTCCATAGAGCGTTTAATCGAGCTAGCTCAACGCTAACGTTCACAGAATGGTTTACTACTGTTTTAAGCTAATGCTAGGTGCAGCTTAGCTTCCCAACACGTAACACTGTACACTTCGACCCAAGGTTGAATCTTTGTATTGCTGTGACAAATACCTTCTGCTGTTGTTTGTTTTTCAACTACATACATTTTCAACCAGTTACTTATGAGGTGCCATCAGATACCCGTGCAGGTTTATAACTATAGACCAGTGTCACACATTACAGTGCGTGTGTGCTAGAGTTTAGTCATTTAAAATCTTTCTCCCTAACACACATGCACGCATCCCAAAAACTGCTGTCTGTCTCTGTTTGTTAGACAAATGCACTTCAAGCCGTTTAGGAAACAGCAACTGTCAGCAGGAGGTGCGACCAACCAAAGGTCACAGTTCTTGGCAGTGAAGCGGTAGCATGACAGCAGGCCTGAAATATAGGCTGGCGCGCTCACTCTGTACACCTCCCCTCGCTCCCAGCTGTTCATAGATACTCTAACCACTTTTCTTTTGATCAAACCCTCCGCTTCCTTTTTGGTCGGTCTCATAAGAGCCAGTTGGGAAGAGACTCGGTAGCCAAAGGAGAACCAGCTTACGAGGAAATATTCAGGGGACAGTTGGAAGTTCCCCTCCGTTCAGTATCAGTCTTACCCATGAACAAATGCACAAAGTGGTGGCCTCCATTTGTTGATGGTGGATAAACACTGCTGTGTGTCTGTGTTTTATCAATGTCTTAGTCATGAGTGTTGTCTCAGCTACAGTATATCTGTGAGTAATTTTAAGCCTGTTAGTTCCATGAAAAGTCAGCAGAATTAGATTAACTGTACACTGCAAATTAATTTAAGAATAAGAAAAGTGTCTTTTTTATAGCTATAGTAAAAGCAAGTTCTGATGTGATGGTCAGAAATCGTTAATTCAATTTTAAATAATACATGTGTAAAAGATTAGAAATTAAAAAAAAAACAGAAGAAAATTTTGGAGCATCTTTAGATTTTTTATGGGTTTCGAAAGTGCAACAACTTTAATGTGGTGGGGCTTTTCCAAATATATAGTGTTCATACAACTTACAGTAGCAATATGCAAATCAAAATTGTTGATACTAGATGAATTTGGATGCTCATGGGGATTTGTTATTTCCTTTCTGCTGCTAGAGGTTGATTAAAAAGGTAAGAAGAAAGTTCTTTTTCATCAGTCAAAGAAATCACATCTTTCTTTTTTTGCTCAACTATTTTCTCACATTTCCTCAGGCATTTTGCTACGGTATGTTGCAGATATTCTTGTTTGTCACAAGATTGGGAAAGATGTCTGATCATGGTGGTACTGTATGCATTATATATGTCTGTTGGCTTGTTTGTGTGTGTAGTTTTGTGTTCCCCCTCATCTTTCCTGGTCTGTTTCCTGCTTGCTCTTGGAATGGATGTATGAGATACTTTTCCATTTGCTTCGATGTAGATTCCCTAAATGGGTCCAGACAAGTATGCTAAAAAAGATAATAATGTGCTGTCCCTTTTTTTTATTTTATTTTTTATTTTTTTGCACACTGGTAGGCGGGTCAGGGGGGTGGACACCGGACCCTGCTCTACGGTCATGCTATACTTCTACGCCACTCCTTCAGTGACATGGTGAGTATCAACAATGGAATTAGAAGCAGTGTACTGGAAACAATAAGCTCATGTTGAGTTCATGCTCAAAAACAAATGCAGATGTGAATATGTTTCGGTGAAGATTCTTAGTCATCCAGGTTTGGTTATGTAAAGACTGAATCATGTCAACTGGACTTTTTTTTTTCTTGGTTAGAACCGTTTCGCTACTTATCAAGGAAGATTTTCAGTCCGAATAAAGTGGCTCTGGAACCCAGTTATATTCTCCAGAGTGGGCCTTTGTTCCACCCTGGCCTGAATAGGCTCCTTAAGATGGGAGTTCGGTTGTGCCTCAGGCCTCCTCCTCTGTTGAAAGAAGGATTCTCCATGTGATCATCTGCCACACAACGTTTTGCAATTAGGCCAAAAAGTTCAATTTTGGTCTCATCTGACCAGAGGAACTTCTCCCACAGGTTTGCTGTGTCCCTCACATGGCTTGTAGCAAACTGCAAATTGGACATTTTATGTCTTTCTTTCAACAATGGCTTTCTTCTTGCCACTCTTCCATAAAAGCCAGATTCGTGGAGTGCACGACTAATATTTCAGATTCTCCCACCTGAGCTGTGGATCTCTGCAGCTCCTCCAGAGTTACCATGAGCCTCTTGGCTACTTATCTGATTAAGCCTCTCCTTGCCTGGCCTGGTAGTTTAGGTGACGTCCTTGTCTTGGTAGGTTTGCAGTTGTGCCACTCTTTCGATTTTCGGATGAAAGATTGTACAGTGCTCCGTGAGATGTTCAAAGCTTGGGATATTTTTTTTAAAACCTAACCCGGCTTTAAACTACTCGTCAACATTATCCCTGACCTGTCTGTTGTGTTCCTTGGACTTCATTATGCTGTTTGTTCACTAATGTTCTCTAACAAACCTCTGAGGGCTTCACAGAACTGCTGGATTTATACTGACATTAACTTGGTTCCACTGGATTTTAGTTATTGGTGTCAAAGTAAAGAAGGCTAAATACAAATGCATTCCACACTTTTCAGATATGTATTTGTAAAAAATGTTAAACCATTTTTCACTTTCCTTTCAATTCTCAAATATGAGCTACTTTGTGCTGGTTTATCACAAAAAATCCCAATTTAATACATTTACGTTTGTTGTTCAAGGGATATAAATACTTCTGCAAGGCACTGTAAGCTGCTCTGATAAGTAGCAAAACTTTTCTTACGTCCAGTTGATACGATTCTATCTTCTGATGTGAATATGTTACTTTTCTGGTTAAATAAATGTCACGTTTAGGAGCTGAGAACGAACTAATGATTGAACTTATGGCCAACCAATCAATGAATAAACTACTTGTATAGGCATTAAACAGTATATACACTGTTGACAAGCTGTATATCTCAACAAGCTGAGCTCCCCCCACATCTTTCTGTCTACCTTACATTAATTTTAAATTTTCCTTATCAGTACCTGACCTGTTTGAAGACATCAAGGTCTCTGACAGACAAACTGTCATTTGATGTCGGACTACAAGAGGATTCAATAGGTACAGTAAGATTAACATGCATTTCTTCTGGCTTTTAAGTGAATTCAGTTTACCACTTTAGGAGCTCCATAGCCACGAATGCTCATTTCATGTCAACTTAACCTTAAGGTGCACCCATGGGGAAAAATGTGTGCATTGTATGTCCGGTAGTGCTTTGCACTGAAAAACTGCAGAAACACTGCACTGGGCACTTTCCACCTCCATTAATATAAATGTGATGCTTTGTGTATTTCTGTCTAAAGGAGAGGCCTGTTGGTGGACCATCCACCCTGCGTCCAAGCAGAGATCTGAGGGAGAGAAAGTCCGCATTGGAGATGACTTGATTCTTGTCAGTGTGTCAACTGAGAGATACTTGGTGAGTCATGTCATAAGCCCAATTTAGACAGAGATCAGAAGCAAATAACTGTCAAGCCGACCATTCATTATGGCAGCTTGCTTAACTGATCAAAAGCCATCCGAGTGCTACCTGACCTTCTATTTACACATCTGCTTGAACTGGGAAGCTATGTGCTTTTTGTTTGTCTTGTACATGTACAATTTGTTGTGAGTCATATATGAAATGTTAATGATAGTTATTTAAGCATCGTAATATATGACTGACTTGACCTAGTGACTAAAAGTGCAGTGACCAATTTTGGCCAGTCAGTGTTTTCATGTCAGAACACTTGTGTGCCTCTAAACTCATAGGTAAATTTTAAAATGAGCCCGAAAGCAGTTGCTTTCAAATTGCACTTTTATGATTTTCACATTGCTGGAGTTATCTGCTTTGGTTAATTGTTTTTTTCTGAAAAAGTACTTTGGCAAGTTACATAACTATCTGTTAGCTCTGATGCCTGTCTCACTCCAGTTAGGAGAGACAAGGCAATACAAGAAGAAAAGTAAAAACTGTACACTGCTATCTGTAGTTGAAATCTGAAAACATGATAAACCCTTCCATTTAGTTTCCTTTAAAAATGTTAATGCTGTCGGCCTTATTCAAAGCCATACACCCGACCTCAATTAACCAAGTCGGTGAAGAGACAGCAGAGTGGGATTTCAAGAGGGTGAATGAAAGAGAGAGTTGGCAAAAGGGAGGGACAGACATGTCAAGCATAGGAGAGTGAGCAGTGGCTGCTCTGGCTTTTCAGGGAGAGAAATGTGCAATTAAAGCAAACCTGGCAAGTAGCCAGACTTTCATCTCCGATGGGAAATCTTCACATGATTCAGCCTAAAAGAACTTCGGCGTTTCAACAGTGAGACACATGAGAATTCAGGCAAAAGCAATAAATGTTCCAGACCTGAGACCAACCACAGCGATCATATCATTGACCTTTCAGGGCATCAGTGTCTGCGTCCTTGTGTCGAGTTGGGGTGATTGTGTATCAACAGCCTAATAATGCACTGCTTGTTAAAGACTGAGCCAGTATACAACATGTTTCACTTCATACAATCAATCCTCATGCTTGTTAACATTGCACCGAAATGCTTGAATTGTTGTACATTTTTGCATAAAGACAGTCTAATAAAAACACCAAATGGATTATTATTTGCCTGAATAATGATGTGTATACATACATTGTTTTCAGGGGTATTCAGTGAGATGGAACCCAGTTTACCACATTTACATATTTATGCCAATCAACACATTAGCTTTTGCAAGGATGTAGCTGAAAGGTCATGTAGAGCTTCCACTCGCCTCTGAATCCTGCCTGTAGTGACCTTGGAGCTGCTCCAGGTGTTTCTGCAGAAAGGATAGTATAAGTAATATCCGCGCTTAGCTGCATAGAGGAAAACTGACACAGCAGTGGTCTTTAACCCTCAGCACTGTAACGTTGTTTGGCATTTCCAGAGGAGTGAGACAAAGCTTATTAATCTCTTTTCAAGTCCCGACACTGGGAGATCTCACTCCTTGCTGAATCTTACTGTTTCTCTCTTGGTTAATCAGCTAGTTTACTGGCGGTCTCCACCCACCCTCCACTCTCTGTCTAAAGCCCTGTGTAACCTGCTTCTCTTTGCAGCACCTCTCAATCTCCAATGGTAACATCCAGGTGGATGCTTCCTTCATGCAAACCCTGTGGAACGTCCAGCCTACCTGCTCTTCAGGCAACATGGCTGTAGGCAAGTTGCTGGCCACAGTAGCTGTCCCAAAACCAGTCCCATAAATCTCTTCTACTTCTATATAATTTACATATATTTTGTATTTCTTGTGTCTAATATTCATCTGCAGTTACTGATTTACTCAAATGCTTGAAACACCCATTTTTATTTAGCTCTAGTTTGATCATTTGCACAGAAGAGTAGTTAACCTTTACAGGAGGTTTCATAACATGTCCTGTAAAGCAGGGTCTTGACATTTGTAGTTCCATATTAGATTTTTCTCTTTTATTTTTGAATGCACTTATTTGAATGCAATAACTCCAGTTATTTGTCCTCAGGCTATTTGATTGGCGGACATGTGATGCGGCTTTGTCATGGGCATGATGAGTGCTTGACCATCCCAGGTGCAGACAAGCGTGAGGAGGAGCAGAGGTTGGTAGATTATTAGCTTGGTAATTCAACTGCTGGCCAAAGTGCCATTCAGCTGCTGATTCAGCTACTTTTTAAATCTGTACCAGAGCAACTGCCTTGGGGGGTCACTCCCCAATTCCCTCTACCAAGTTACAGGTTCAGTTGCAAGTCCAGTTGCCACTGACCAACACTTTTTGGATTTTCTGAACCAATTTTGTGCTAGGATAGATAGACAAGTCATCCTTCCGTCCTCACATATTCACTCCCAAGCCTTATTCAGATTTGTAAGTATTCTTAAGCCCCTAACAGATTTTTTTGTTTAGAAAAGAATTAAGCCCTTGTTGCAGCAGGGAGTATAATATAGATATATTCTGCTTTTTTCAGGGGTTAAATCAGTTATGACAGAATTTCTTTTTCCAAATAGTTTAGCAGCTACATGAACAGTAGTCATTATTTGTCCTCCCCTGTGCCTGAACTGTAGCAATAGCAGGAACTGCTTATTATGTCTTGATATAATTGGCACTTACAGAAGCATTACTCTTATGTGTTTTGGCTTTCAGGTCAGTCAACTATGAGGCAGGCAAGGGAGCATCTAGGGCCCGCTCGCTGTGGAGACTAGAGCCTCTCAGGATCAGGTAACATCAGACTTGAACATTCACATTGACATACACATACTGAATAAAATAGAAATATATACAGTAGTTGCCTTAACTGAGTAAAAGCAATTAGTGCTTTGTTGATGCTTTTTACAGTATGTCACAACTATTGCAATGTACATTATTAACACTGCGTAGAAACAGCCACTCTCTTTACTCTGGAGTGTCACTACCAATTAGTTGGCAGAGTTCTCCACACAGTGAGGACCTATTTATTATCTCTTTGATTCAGCTTCTTTTCTCTGGCCACCCGTTCTCTTTTTTCTTATTTTCCCTTCCTGTAACTGGCCACCCACACAATTTCCCCCAAGTTACATCATCTGCCAGCTGTCACTGGGACTGTCTCTCAGTCTGTGCATTTTCAAATGGTGCAGTTGCACCTATTAAGGCAGGTTTTCCTTTTCGGCTTATGAGGAATTTTGAACAGTATCGTCTCTATTCATATTGGGAATGTTGTAGAAAACGGCTGTATTGGCGAAAAAATATAATACTTCAAATTCTGTTTTTCACAGTAGCTTAAAGATGTCCAATTAATATATCTAAAATAGATTTTTATTTAGTTTTTTATTTTGCTTGATTTTGGATGTGCTGCATCCAAAGTTTTTAACACCAGTTTTCTGCGTTTAGCTGGTCTGGTAGCCACATTCGGTGGGGCCAAGCCTTCAGACTACGTCACCTCTCTACAGGCTGTTACCTGGCCCTGACAGAGGACCGTGGACTAGTCCTGCAGGATAGGGAAAAGTCCGACACCACCTCCACTGCCTTCTGTTTTAGGGCCTCCAAGGTCAGTTCTACCGATCCCTGTGCTAACATCATTTATTCTATTTTTACAACTCTGCTGTGCCCTTTAAACAAGGCTAAATACTACCCTAGGTGTGGATGCAAATACTGTAAATGTTCCTTCTTCTTAGTCAACTCACCTTATTAAAAGTGGACTCAAAATATCTACCCCTGACAAATTCATCAAGGACTCCCAAGATGAGTCTGTAGGTTTTTAATAAGCTCATGACTCGCCACGATAAATGCTGCGACTCATGTTTAAGCAAACATTTATGTTTTCCATTGGCCTAATTGCTATATAATCAGGAGATAATCTGAAGCTATCTGTTCTGCACTCCCTCTCACCAAGAGGGCTCTTCATATCTTCTGTTTTAACAGTGTGTATTGCCAAATTAATGTCTCACTGCCAAATATAAGAATGGAACACGTTATTTCATTGGTGCTCAGATATGTTGTATTTGATTTTAAATTATACAGTGTCTTTGTAGAAAGTGTCAAAATCCAAGATTGCTGTTTTCTTCCCATGATTCCAGAAAAATAATGCAGCTTTTTCCTAATAACTGTTTTGTTCTACCAAAATCTGTACTCTACTAAAATGTGACTAATTTGTGAACATTTTGGGGCTGAACCTCTCAAATGTAGCGATCTAGCTCTAGATATATGTTTTGCTGCATTCCTGGATTTGCTGTTTATTGCATAAGTGGTCTTAGATTATCTTATTGTCAAATGGCTACAGCCACATTAACTTCAGAGCGGCATGATTCACCTTTACAGCCGTTATATCCCAGTAGAGATCCTGTTATCTTCTATTGTATAAAATCCTCTTCAGTGTTGGCCACTTCTGAGGCTTTAATTTTCCAGCTCATCCCACTCTAGACAACATAGTATAATTGCTGTCAGTAATCACTATTCCTGCAGGACCCACAGGCTTTTAAAGGTTACTGGAGACTTACTGTATATGCAGACCAGTGTCAATCAGTTCCTGTATCTAAAAATGCTTTCAGAGGTTAAACATCGGCCTTAATATGCTCCCTGCTACTTGCTGTCAACTACAATCAGCTAAATCCCTCCATCTCTGAGCCAGAAATGTAAAAGAGCTAATGAGACCAGCAGCAACCTCCTTGCAGGCCAATTAATTTACTCTCGTCAGCTCGCCTCTTTGTTTGCTATCTAAATGCAATATATCTTTTATTTATCAAATTGTACTTTTTCTTTGTCTGCATATTTGCTAATGTGAGTGTGTGCCTCTCAATGTCACCATCATAGGAAAAGGTTGACTCGGGCCCAAAGAGGGATATCGACGGCATGGGTGTGCCTGAGATCAAATATGGGGATTCTGTCTGCTTCATCATGCATGTAGCAACAGGACTGTGGCTCTCCTACCAGGCGCCCGATGCCAAATCGTCTCGCCTGGGACCCCCGAAGAGAAGGGTAAACAGGATAAAACACCATGGATTTGTGTCCTATCCATACAAGATTTGCCAAACAAAAGGCTCCTCTACTAAATCCTAGCTAACGGTTTTCATAACAATTCATACAGAAGCATTCATCAGAAATGTTTTTTCTATTACTTAGCTTTTTTCAAGAAGACCAATAAAGCTTTCTGTATTTTTAGAACTGATGTGAATGTTTTTGAGTGTAATTGTGCACAGAAATGGTTGAATTTGCTTCTCTGCAGTTGTTTTTATTCAGATAGGTTTATACATCATGAACTATTTGCACTGAGCTTTATGAAAATCACATTGTAATGAGGAAAGTTTTTAAAAAATGAATGAATCCTACAAATATTCTCAGTATTCTCACTTTTTGTGTGTTTCACACGTTGATTCGGCATAAGCTTTTACGCTGGATGCCCTTCCTGCTGCACCCCTCCCATTTTCATCCAGGCTCGGGTCCGGCACCAATGTGGCCCTTGGTGGCTGGGCGGGGCCACATGTGGTGGTGTGGATTTGATCCCACGGCCTTCTGTATCCCAACCCAATGCTCTACCCATTGAGCCACCAGGCCCTCCTGTTGTGCAGTTACAGTACTTTAATAACAAAATTGCATTTCCTATTAGGAAATATTAGCTCTACACGATCCGAGTGAAATCGCCTGCTGTTAATCATTGCCCTGTTGTATCTTGGTGCAAATAACGATGAGTAGCATATCTGGCGTCTGTTTGACTATGTGTTTACTTGTAGATCCGAATGCCTGCCATTGCCGGTCCCTAACAGCTCCGAGTCCATATGCACAAGAGAAAATTGCACCCAATTAAGCCACTGGCTTATGTGGCCATTTGAACACATACCTGACGAGGAACACATTCTTTTTCTCCTAAGCAATTAAAAGTATCGCTTACCTTCAATCACCTACCTTCCTGACACCTGCCCTTTCTGTGCACATGATGTAGCAAACCAAATAAATGTTATAATCGGCTACACGGAGGGTCACAGTTAGTTTTGGGTGAGACTGGGGGGGGATTAGGATGACGCATGAACTCTGTTCATTGTTGGGCATGCTTCCAGGGACATCAAACACCACTTTGTGGTGGTGCCAAGCTGTCCCTGCAGCCTTGGCAGCATGCCAGTGCACCTGATGTGTTATAGGTGGTGGTCATTCAACACATAATTCCCCTCGTCCCCTCCGTCCTCCTGATTATGCTGTTTGATTATAGTAGTCAGGTATCACTCAGCTGTAGTAGCATTGATCCTTAGCTGATTTTAAACTGCTCTACACACACCAGTTACACACTGAAGTGGCTTCTGCGTACATTTCATAAATATCTACTATAGCTGTATATGTTATGATGTTGAGACTAACAGGGTTGGAATATATCCTTTGTCAGCTGTAGTAGCTGTCAAAACATGTACAAAGTTTCCATCCACCTATTTGTTGCATAAAAATCTCAGGTATTTAGCCATTAGAAGTCCTATTGGATAAAAGAACATTTTCTTAGTGTTTCTATTGCTGCTGTATAAATTTGATAGTGATGTTTTAGCGCATACGGTTTGTTCTGTAGTGATAATAAAAAGTGGATTTCTGTTACTGGTATAGGCCTGCCTACATTCTGAGGGCCACATGGATGATGGGCTGACCCTCCAGCGCTGTCAGCACGAGGAGTCTCGGGCCGCCCGCATCATCCGCAACACCACCCTGCTTTTCACCAACTTTATCAAGTAATGACATGGGCTTATCTGTCTTAACTGATGCACATACAAGCATAAGAAAACACGTACATTGTGTTAATTCTTGCTCCTTGGTCATCCTTGTCATTTCCCTAAGGGCCTTGGACCGCACTGCGGAGGGTGACTCCATGGCGGTGGCCGGGTATGTAGAAGAGGTACTGCAGACACTGAACGACCTCATTGAGTACTTCAAGCAGCCTGACTCCGAGCTGGAGCACGAGGAGAAGCAGATTCTCCTTCGTTCACTCATAAAACGCCAAGACCTCTTCAAAGATGAGGTGAGAATAGACTGTGAACAGTCAACAACTGGCTCAAACAAAATGCTAATTTACAGAAACATCTAAACTACTAAACCAAAAGCTACTTCTATTTTATCTTTTATCTTGTTTACATTTATCGAGGTGATGGTTGACAACATTGTTTGGACGTTGTTGATGCTTTCAATAGAGATTTAAGACAGAAGTAAAGAAGTCCTCTATCTTGGGTGCTGCAGCCCATCGTCAGCTACGCAAAAGCTTAGTCTTGTTACCCCCAAATAATTTATTTTTTATTGCTAAATGACAAATTCAGTTTGTTTGTCTACTAGCTCATCTTCTCAAGAAAAGTTGTCCCTTGATTAATTAAGATTGCATTCTTTCAGTTATAGCGTTGGAATGATCCACATTGTCAGGATGTCGAAGCTTCTTTCCAATAGTTTTAAATCAATAATTAAATTTTAACGTGATGTTATTAATTATTGTCCATTACCCATAAACTTCACCACATTGATTGGTTTGCAAAAAGTATTTTAAATCTACTACTTTAAAGGAATGTATTTCAGTCATAAAGAGGTGAATCACAGCTTATTGATTGCCCACCTCCTGCGTTTCTCTTAGGGCATGCTGAGCCTCCTGTCCAAATGCATCGATCGGATGAACCTGTACAATAGCGCTGCCCACTTTGGAGAGATGGCTGGGGAGGAGGCAGGTGCAGCCTGGAAGGATATTCTCAACCTTCTGTATGAACTGTTGGGTAAGCAAACCTGACTGATGGATCACATGAAATATGTTCTGTCAGTGCCATCAGCTGCTGACCCTGGGCAGATATGCAGTATTAATCTTCTCTTGGTATCTTTGGTGAACCCCGCTCTCCTTTACTTTTCACTCTCTACACTTCTTATCTTGCCTGATTTCCTCTCCTAATTTCTTCCCCTCTTCTCTTTTGTAAATGTCCTCTTCCTCGCTCTTGATTTCTGTATGCCACATCTGGAGCTCACAGCTGTTTGTGACACAGGAGTAGGGGGTGAAGAAAGACAGAATGTCTCATGTATTCCTCTTGTGCTAAAGTCCCTGCCTTTCATTCAGGTCCCATCCTTCTCTGTAATCCCATACAGACATATTACCAAGTGTTCAGTTCAATATTTGAACAAATGACAGCATCATTAACAAAATGTCATTCATGACAGGTGCTGGCATTAATCCTTTCTCTTTGGGCTAGTGTTGAATTATAAATGCTAAGGAATATTTTATGGAAAGTTTTATTTTAAAGTTTTATTTTAGAAAACTTTTCGGGGTAGCTTTTTTCTTTCTTTTTTTTTTTTGCTGTCATTAAACTTTTCCCATCAACACGTTCCTCTCGGCTCACCTTGACTGCCCTTGTATTCATTATCACCTCCACGGCATGTGCTTACCAACACACAAGCTCAAAACCACCTCTCCTGAGTCTACTATAGCCTTCCCCACAGAGGGGGTCACCCCCAAGGATGCACAGCCTGTCTGGTGAAGTGGACTGTGTGTATGATAAATTATGCAACAGTCTTGTTTGTCCTGAAATCCTCTGTCCTACGTAGTAACATTCCCAGTCAGATTTTAAAAGTATTTATAATATTATTTAGGAGCATCTGCCACAACCATGCATTGTAATGCATAATAAGAGTGCAAACGCTTTCACAGTCCGTTGTGTTCATTAATATGTTGACAGAATCATTCTTACTTAAAGATTCACCTTCAAAATTACTTACCACAGCCCAAGCTAATGAGAAGTGTGTAGTATGTATAGCCGGTGCTTCTCCTGTCTCTTTTAATTTCATACTTATGTCTTTCACACTATAGACCCGTGCCCTTGTCTCCTGCTGTGGCTCTATCTATGTGTCCATATTGTAAAATACTGTTCCTGAAATGGAAGAATTAAGAGAGATTAGTCTTCCATCAGCATTCCTTTGGCCCTAATTGCTGTTAAATTGTTTCACAGGCAGTATCAGTCCAATGTCCCTGAATCCTAATCATGACAAATGAGACAGCAAAGTAATAAGGGGAGTTCTTAATGTCACCATAGTGGCAAAGACGTTTCTGACTCCATTGTGGCTTCGCAATGTTCCCCATGTATTTTCTGTCTATGAAAAGGAATTTAATTATAGTGAGTGTCAGGTGGTTTCACACAATGAATAACTTTTAATATCCAACCATGGGCCAAAGATGTCAGACACCGACTTGATGTACATTGGAAAATGGTGAGTTTTTTTAATTACGGTGGTGATATTGTATGCAAAGCCCTTTCATCCCTCAGTCAGCTGCCTGCATCAAACTATCCATCTATCATTCGTATTCTAACATCTATGTGTGTTTTCATTAAACATTATAAATCTTTGTCCTTTATTCAGCTGCACTGATTCGTGGAAACAGGAACAACTGCACCCAGTTTTCATGCAACTTGGACTGGTTGGTCAGCAAACTGGAGAGACTGGAATCCTCATCAGGTATCATTAGAAACGGATGTTCTTCATTTTTTTGAAAGCTTTAAACAGGCCCAAAGGTCTCATAATATTATTTGTTTATTTTCTTCTCATTTGTTCTGGTGGTAATTAATATTTTGTATGACCTTTAGGCATCCTGGAGGTCCTCCACTGTATCTTGATAGAAAGCCCAGAGGCTCTGAACATCATCCAGAAAGGGCACATTAAATCCATCATCTCTTTGCTTTACAAACATGGACGGAACCACAAGGTGGGAGCGAGATTTTGGAATAAAAGTTTTAGACCTTGATAACTGTGGCAAGCACGTAAGACTTCACAAATAGCAATTAAGGGGACATACTGTACAGCAACTTCCCAAGTATGATATATTACATTTTGATCCATAGCTGTTAACCAAACGTCTCCTGATGTGGATAAAAACATAAATCAATCAAATCTAATATTTTATTGGATTGTTTATTATGAACTGCAGGATATCATTCTCCTTAATTCAGATCCTTTATCCTATATGCTCTAAAGTCCCGAGTAGTTCTTCATGTAGCAGAGAAATAATGTGTAGGTTTTCATGTTTGTTTGTGTTATGCAGTTTACCTAAACATTTATAAAACAAAAGAGCAACAAAAATATCTGATACAAATGTAATTCCCTCATTTCTATTCCTCTTTTAGATTCTGGATGTGTTGTGTTCCCTTTGTGTTTGTAATGGAGTAGCAGTGAGAGCCAATCAGAATCTGATCTGTGACAACCTGCTTCCCAAGAGGGACCTGCTGCTTCAGACTCGATTGGTCAATGATGTTCAGAGGTGATGGAAGACAAAAGCCTATTTCATTCATATCCCTCTAGATATACCTGGTTATGGTTAAATTAAGATTTTTTTTGTCTTATTGTGACAAAAACATGAAATATTCTCCCAGATCATTATTCTTAAATAACTGTTTGACCCATTGCATTATTGAAGATTTTTTTATTATCAACTTCAGTATGAGGCCAAATATCTTCCTGGGAATGGCTGAAGGCTCAGCTCAGTATAAGAAGTGGTATTTTGAGCTGGTGATCGACCAGGTGGACCACTTTGTCACCGGTGAACCAACCCACCTGAGGGTTGGCTGGGCCAATACGAAAGGCTATGCTCCCTACCCTGGTGGAGGAGAGGGATGGGGAGGCAATGGTGTTGGAGATGACCTCTACTCATATAGCTTTGATGGACTTCATCTCTGGTCAGGTAGGGCTCTTAATATTTCACTGCTGGCTGTTCTTACATGAGGGTGACTGAGTCTGGAAAGTATAAAGACAGACAAGGAGGAGCCGAAGGATTTAGACCCACTCAGAGATTAAGCAAATAATTCTATTCATCTTGTAACAATGGTCCATTTTAAGGCCTGGCAAAGATAAGACTGTAAGTACTGGTAACGATAAAATTCTTGTACTCGGAGCCTATTGTATCTCTGAAGCTGCCAGGCTTGTGGGGTAACGCTCAATTAGTGGTGAACACCTAACGGCAGTGGTCCGAGGAGGGACAAACCAGGGGTCAGTGCATTCATTCATCATTCATCAAGAATGTTAATGCACTGTACTTTATGGTCGTCCTTTGTGAACTTTTGGAGTTTTTAAGATTTGGTGGAGACGACACGAATCACATTTTGCTGAGATGCTTTGCTTTGGGCATTAGTTCTCCTCAAATCGAGGCAAAATCATCATTCTGTTTCAATTTACTAGTCATTTGCTACTTATTGACTATATTCAAAATCATTTTGTTGTAGTATAGTGTGTTTTACTGTGTGTTTAAACTTGTTTACTGTTCATTAATGTTAAATGGGGCACAGCTTTACTGTTTATATATTATGGTGAAGTGTGTACACAGGTGTAGGAAATTAAAGGACCTGGTCTCTGGTTCACCTGAAATGAGAGAGTGTGGCCACGTTAAGATTGGACACGCTGCTTGCAGCTCTACCCTGAAATAAGATTTAAATAGTTACATAAATAGAAAATCCATATGAGGTGGTCAGTAACCAAATTGTAGCGGGGCGACACAAATAAATCAGTCCTTGGGAAATAGTGTAGACCACATTTATTTTTCACTTGCCCAATTAGTCAACTGCATGACGTGTTCCACTTGCCCAAACATAGTTTACTTGCCCCAGGAAAGTGTTAAGCATGTCGAGCCCTGCTAAAAGCATAAAGTCCAATCCATGCGACCCTTTTTGGTTTTTGTTTTTCTGCCCCTCATCATCTATTCTCCACCTCCCTGCACCCCTCTCTTCTCCTCACCCATCATGCTGCCCTACATTAGCAATGACTTTGCAGCTATAACAGCAATCTATCCCCTCTCTCTGTCTCCTACCGGTGTTGTCTAGGCCGAATCCCAAGGGCTGTGGCCTCCATTAACCCACACCTGCTGAACTCAGATGATGTGGTCAGCTGCTGTCTAGATTTAGGTGCTCCCAGCATGTCCTTCAGGATCAACGGGCAGCCTGTTCAGGGCATGTTTGAGAACTTCAACACAGACAGATTCTTTTTCCCCGTCGTCAGCTTCTCTGCAGGTGTCAAGTAAGGTTCTGCATTTATGATGGGGGGGGGGGGAAAGGAAAACCCATTCCCAATGCAAATTTTGCTCAGGCTGTTTTTTAGAATGGGAATTGCAGCTTATAAGCTTTTGTACCTTCAAAGTTTAGGCAATGATGTGGGCAAGACACTGAACCCCTAACAGCCCATTCCCCTCCCCAGCTGTGCAGTGCCGGTCCAAGCCCGGTAGAAATCGGGGAGGGTTGCGTCAGGAAGGGCATCCGGCGTAAAAACTGTGCCAAATCAACATGCGGATGAGGATTCGCTGTGGTGACCCTGAACTCACAGGATAAGCCGAATGGACAATAAATAAAATTAAAAAAAATTGTGTTTTTTAGTGTGAAATTTAAGTTACCGAAATATTATAAAGCCAAATACAATCAACAAGAAAAAAATATATCTTTAGAAGAAAACTGATCTTTCCTTACAGATCCCTTATAAAGAACAATCAGAAATATTTTGTCTTGCGGTACGAAAGGATTTTGTGTCAGAAAGATTTGTTGGTATGAAGCAGTAGATAATCCCTCCCTCAGGCTGCTGTAATGTTTAAGGGAGAGCAGTTTGCCATTTCCTGAGTTAATGTTGAAAAAAATAAAAAAGTACTTGAAAAAGTATAAAATACAAAACTATTTATTAATTAAACCAATATCTAAATATAAAACAGTAAAGTGTAAAGTCATATTATGATGTAACATAAAATATTATACAACTTCTTATTTCAGGGTGCGTTTCCTGTTGGGTGGACGCCATGGAGATTTCAAGTTCTTGCCACCTGCTGGTTACTCTCCGTGTTATGAGGCACTGCTACCTAAGGAGAAGATGTTTGTGGAGCCTGTGAAGGAGTACAAGAGGGACCATGAGGGAGTCCGAGACCTGCTGGGAACCACCCAGTTCCTTTCCCAGGCGTCCTTCATCCCCACTCCTGTTGACACCAGCCAGGTGAGGGTTGTACTGTAAACTCAAAATACCGCCAAGGAAATTGATGAATATTCCATATACATGCAAAATGAATTCAAATAAATGTGAAAAATATGTAATCAGATAAAATGTATTGTTGGTGGAAATAATTACTTTTATGTTAAATGTTAAAAGTTTTTTGTGCTCATCCTTTTACCATCCGATTCCTTTCTCTCTCTCTCTGCAGATTGTTCTCCCCCCTTACCTGGAAAATGTTCGTGACAAGCTGGCAGAAAACATCCACGAACTGTGGGGGATGAACAAGATTGAACTGGGCTGGACCTATGGCAAGGTAATCCTGCTATCATCACATTTAGAAGACACACTCTGAGTGTGTACCCCAATAACGATATTTGTCATGATAGAGCATATTTAATGTAATTTTAGTCCCATTACCTCAAAATGTACTGGCTCATATTTTTTTTTTTCTGCTTACAATGTAAGAGCTAATTTTCACTTAACCATGTCACAAAATGCAGAGCATACTTTTGTGGCTTTCTTCCATAGATTATCTTCAACATGATTCTTGGGTAGTTGCAAATAGAGTTGTCGGATGAAGGCACAAGTTGGAGCCTGCAGGCTTTGCTATTTTTTTTTTCTCCAAATGAGGAAAAAGATTTGCAGGTTAAAATTCATTTACACTCTTAAAAGCACTTGAAGGTCCAGTAATCAGTAAAGTGTATGTGTCACACAATAGGAGCAATGAAAAGATTTGTAATAGGCAAAGTTGCATTAAAATTTTATGTGGACTGAACAAGCAATAAATAAGAGCAACTTTATTAATGGGATCAAACACACTGTACAAACCTTCAAATTGACAAGACAAATTAAAGATGCTTAAAAGCATTTAAAAAAATCCTCATCTGTGGCAGAATTATTAGATATAGTAGAATGCACATGTTTGAGTTATCGGGCTTGTATGTCAAACGGGAAACTTCTTATTTTTCATTACATACATTACACAGTTTATGGGCTGAACTGCAGTTAACTTGCAGTACATCTAAAGAGATTTCAATCACTGCTGTCTCCTGTTTCTCTCCTTTCGTCACTCATTCTGCCTGTTCCACTGCAGGACAGGAGCTTAGAAGTCTGATCACATACACTGTCTCTTTCATACTGCAGTCCTTATCACAAAATCATTTCCCACAGAGGCCATTGCCCCAGCAGCCATTTGACAAATTTAATGAGTGCCTCACCTTCCAAGAGCTTGAAATTCACATTAATTAAGACTGAGACAAGTCTCACTCATGGGGTTAGAACAGGTCTTATAGTTTACTAAGGACAAAATTTAGCTCCAAACAGTTGCTTCATATTTAATTTTGATGTAACAAGCCTCAATAAGCTTAATGTCACATTGCATTGAATCCAAGAAGATGTTTCTTTGGTCAAGTAGCTCGTTCTTGCCTTTTAGAGTGATAATAAAGTTATAGATACCTTCATTATTTTGTATGAGAGAGCTTGATTTACCTTTTTGCTTATTTGCTTATACAGTGCATCCAGAAAGTATTCGCATTTGTTATCTTACAGCCTTATTCCAAAATGGAACGAATTCATTATTATAAAATGTCAAAATTCTACAAACAATCCCCCATAATGACAACGTGAAAGAAGTTTGTTTGAAATCTTTGCAAATTTATTCCAAATAAAAAAATGAAACAAATAATGTACATAAGTATTCACTGCCTTTGCCATAACACTCAAAATTGAGCTCTGGTGGATCCTGTTTCCACTAATCAGCCTTGAGGTGTTTCTCCAACTGGATCTGGGTCCACCTGTGGGAAATTCAGTGGAATTCTCTCTGGTTAATTCATTCATAAGACAGCTGAGCCTCTTCTCACTGCGACACTCTTCTCTGAGCAGATTCAGGCTCATCTCTCCTTGACTTAAAAAAAAAATTTAAAAAAATCACCTGAGGCCTAAATTTGCCCAAGTGGGAGACGAACAAAAAACCATATGTCATTGTCCGCTGCAGAGAAATACATCTGCAGACCAGACACTATTAATCCTGTTTAACGTTGCGGTGTTTTTGCCTTTAAGTCTCTAATCTTTGAAAGATAGAGAAGGAAAAAGAAATTGTTGTAAATTAAAATGTACAGTAATGGTGTCCACATTTTTACTTCTCAGGTTCGAGATGACAACAAGAGGCAGCACCCTTGCCTTGTGGACTTTGTCAAGCTGCCTGAAACCGAAAGGAACTACAACCTACAGATGTCTAGTGAAACACTCAAGTAAGGCCAGGCAATTCACAACGTAACCCCATTAGCTATTAATGGAATTGCAGCTGCCCCCGCTGAATGCAGTACATGAGCAAATTGGGGCTGAGATTAAATCAGTGCTTATAATGACTCGTGAATCCCAGCATTGATTTTTTTATTTTTTTTAAAGAAATCTTGAGTCCAGAGTGGATTTGAGCCAACTGCTGAGTCATCTGACTGTACAAACATTTGGCTTTATTAAGACAGCCTCCTATTACAGTGAGCTTCAGTCAGACATGCAATTTGTAGATTCTAAACTGCTCCCCCTGCTGCCATATACAGTATGCACTCAGCCATAACTGAACATCAATGTCGTGATGTCTAATGGACTGTGTTACATTAAACATCAGTGTGTGTCTCAGTGAATTTTGCTGGAGTGAGGCTGAAACATATTCACAGCATTAGTTGTGTTTTATTTCACTTTGCGTTACCATTCTGATTCCTCTACAGGACCCTTTTGGCACTGGGATGCCATGTTGCCCAGGTCAATGTTCACGCTGAGGACGATCTTAAGAAAATCAAACTACCCAAAGAGTATGACATATCTTGATTTATGTTTAACACAGCAATTTTGTACATGTAGTGTATATTTATTGGACATTACAATGTTTATATTATAATAGGACCTGTTTTTGTATATAAAAAAACAATATGTAATTTAAATTCGTTTTTCCCTTTTATTGCCTGCAGCTACATGATGTCTAATGGATATAAGCCTGCACCACTAGAACTCTCTGATGTGAAGCTGACCGCAGGTCAAGAGGTTCTAGTTGACAAACTGGCCGAAAATGCACACAACGTGTGGGCCAAAGACAGAATTAAACAAGGATGGACCTATGGCATTCAGCAGGTAAAAGTCATAGACACACAAGGAAAGGATCTGACTGGCAAGTGATAACGTTACATTTTATTACTTTAAAAGTTACATGGCTCAAAATGTCGCATTTCTTTAACTTTTTCTCCATTATTTGTTTTAAGAAATAGTTCACTGATTAATCTATCAGCACAGCTCCTTTCATGTTTTGGTACATTTTCTTTGTGTTGGGTCAGGATTTGAAGAGCAGGCGTAATCCTCGCTTGGTGCCATATGCTTTATTGGATGAACGCACAAAGAAATCTAACAGAGACAGTCTGAGAGAAGCCATCAGGACCCTGGTTGGATATGGATATGATATTGATCCCCCAGACCAGGAGGGTGAGGGCATATTTTGTTGACATTGATGGTTTATTTCTTTAATTTAGTTAATTTTCAACTTTTAAATGTTAGAGGGCTGGATGGTTTTCTGCTGTTTTATCATTATCATTGAGCCTATTTGGAGTATATACAATTCACAAGTTTTATAATCATCTTCAAGCATTACTGGATACTTTTTAATATTGTAGAAGTGGTAATGTGCAGAGTTGATTTCAACAAACATATCGCGTTTGTGTCACTCATCAATTGGTGTTCAGTACCATTATGTTTAATGTTGTGTTGAATGTTTCTTCTTGGTCAGCTGTCCATGTAATGGATGATCAGAGCATTGAGACAATCCGCTTCTTCCGTGTGGAGCAGACATATGCTGTGAAGACTGGGAAGTGGTATTTTGAGTTTGAGGCTCTAAGTGGAGGCGATATGAGGGTTGGCTGGGCCAGGTCTGGCTGCAGACCTGATGTGGAACTTGGCGTGGATGACCAAGCCTTTGTCTTTGACGGATACAGGGTAAATCAGCGTGAAAAATACATTTAGAAGAGTTTCTTTAAAATACTTTTATTTATTTTTGTATTTGATGCAATCATAAAGGAAATGCTGCAAAAATACTTAAGTTTGTCTTTTTCTTTAAGGGTCGACGCATGCATGCAGGTAGCCACTACTTTGGACAGCCTTGGAAAAAGGGGGATGTTGTTGGTTGCATGATCAACATGGAGGACCAATCTATGATTTTCACCCTGAATGGAGAGCTCCTGATCACCAACAAGGGCTCTGAACTTTGTTTCACTGACTTTGAGACAGAGGATGGTGAGCACTTCATACTCCAGTGATTTTTAGTGCCAATTCAGAAACTATGTTGTGTGCCTTTCCTTCATGGTGTCTCTGGAATTATTAATGGGCTTGTTTTAAAGTTAGCAGGAGCCAGAAAGAGGAATCAACCAAACACTAACACAGTTGCAATTTAATGCAATTTAATTTAAGTAAATTGGGGCATTGGGCCATTACTGTGTAAATGAACAATCCTTCAGGACAGGGGAGAATGTCACATAGGCTTAAGGCTGTGTAATTAAAATTGTTTTGTTGATGTGCTATGAATTATGCTATACTGACACTTCACAAACTGCGTGTAACATGACAGTTTACTGATACGCTTTGCATTTAAGCGAAGTAGTGTGAGCTTCAATTATATTATTCATTTTATTTAATAAGTAACATTTCCTATCTAGTGTGCTTAGTTTTTTGTTTTGGTCAGAGTTAAGTCGCCAGAATAATTAAATGTAGCTCTTGAGGACAAGGGGCACGTACACACACACACACACACACACACACACACTCTCACACACACTATTTCCTGATAACTAACAGACTGAACAATGTTTCTTACCTCCTCCAGGTTTCATCCCTGTGTGCAGTCTGGGCATGTCTCAAATTGGAAGGATGAACCTGGGCAAGGATGCCAGTACTTTTAAATACTATACTATGTGTGGTCTCCAGGAAGGCTTTGAGCCGTTCGCTGTTAACATGAACAGAGAGATTCCAATGTGGTTCAGCAAGCGACTGCCCACCTTTGTCAATGTACCCCAGGACCATACGGATATTGAGGTGAAAAAATATTTACATGGAACAGCATCATCTGAGACATGTATTGGAGGCTTCTTAACTGATATTACATGAGATTTAATCTGCACTTTTAAGTAATGCAATCTAATAAAGTTAACATGACAAAATAAAGTAACAAATATTCTTCTGTCTGTGTACACATTAATGTTTCTGCTGGACTGCACAAATGTGGTATCTAGTTTCTAGTTTATCAAACAAATCACTCAAATCAACCAATGTTTGCATTCCCCTTAATTGCAGCCCATACTCGCATGCAAATGTGAGCCAAAAGCCATGAATTTAAAACGGTGCTCCTGGTGTTGATAGGAACAGAGGTGTTGTGTGTTGACTCCCTCCTATTGACTTTTAATTCCTTAGGTGACAAGGATTGATGGAACGATAGACAGCCCTCCCTGCCTCAAGGTCACCCACAAGACGTTTGGCACACAGAACAGCAACAATGACATGGTCTATTGTAGACTGAGCATGCCGGTGGAGTTCTACTCTGTGGACAAGTTTCTGGATGAATCATTGAAACTCAGGTCAGACATCACTGCTGTACCAAAGAAGCAGTGGAGAGCTGTTTATGAAATGGAATTGTGTTCTCGAATTGCTGATTCAATAGCACATCAATTTGAATATTTGGTTGCCCGAAAACTGAAATACAGAAGAAATGAAGCTTTGTTTTTAAGATAACATTGTTGCTCTTAAAACTCATTTGTATTTGTAATCTGTTTACTGCAGCCATCCTCCAAAAGAAGATGGAACTTTTGACTACGGAAGCATCACAACTGTATATAAACCCACACATTCTAAAATAAAAATGACAGCTAAAACACTATTGTAAATGATGGGTCTCCAGGATAATCTGTGGTGCTCTTTGCTTTTTCTTGGCAGTACTACCACTCGGTGAGAGTGTTTGCCGGACAGGATCCTGCCTCCGTGTGGGTAGGCTGGGTCACGCCAGACTATCATTACTATAGCAAAAACTTCAGCCTCAGCAAGATACGAACAGTCACAGTCACCCTGGGAGATGAGAGGGGCCGTGTCCACGAGAGGCAAGCAAGCCTTTTTCCCCCCATTTAAAAATACATTGTGTGTGTTTGTATATATGTGTGTGTGTATATTTATTTATGTATGTATGGGAGAGAGATAGGAAGGGGTGTCAGCTCATTGGTTATCTGAAGAAATCAGGGAACACCACAGAATTTAAAGTTGTGGGAAGGTCAAACTATATTGTTTAAGGGCCACAGTGAGAATCCTATTAGGCTCAAGCCCTGAGGATACTGTGCGATAGGTTTTCACAAATGTATTTCCTTGTTTCTTGATTTTACATTGGGGTTTGTTTTCTCACCGACAACCATCTCAACAGTTTTCTTCTTGCTATTACCTTTAAGATAACGTTTAAAGTAAAATTCAAGAATCGTTCGATAATAGTTGCACAGTAACTCTGTTGCATAGCGATGTGAGCAGATATTGATGTGAATGTCATGCTTTGTGATGGAATCCAATTTAGGCTGTAATGGAAACCAAAACTATATTTTTTATATTTTCAGAAGAGGTTTTCCTTTCAGAAATCTATTATCAGTCAGTATAATCATTTACCTTGTGAGCAGAATGAGAAATATTTTTATATGGATTTTAACTTTGTGATTAGGTGCATATATATAACATACAGGTTTGACAAAAAACAAAGACATGACACGAAGAGAGAATGAAAATGAATGAAGAAAGATTTCCAAGTCATTATTTTAAAAAAGTTCTTCTTTTGTGTTTGTTGTTGTATGGATGTTGACTTTGATTAATTAATAACATGCCAGGCTTATTATGTGCCTGTTGTTTTGCAGTGTCCAGAGGGGAAATTGCTATATGGTGTGTGGAGCAGATGCAGTCAGCCCATCTTCATCCAATCGCTCCAGCTCTGACCTGGAGATCGGCTGTCTCATTGACCTGGCCACTGGCCTTGTGTCCTTCACTGCCAACGGCAAAGAGCTGCCTACAACATACCAGGTACATAGGAATAACAGAAAGAAATAGAGTGCAGATGACTGGGCTGCAAGGACAGTTGGGCTCATGTACATGTTTGTGCATGTTCTTACTATTAAGAACAATCCATCTGAAAAGCAGAACGAAAAGGAGGCAAATTCAGATTTTAGGTGGACAACACTCAGAAACTGAGGGCTGTTTTAGGCCAATAGATCATTAGAAAAATGTGCATTACAGACAGACACTCAAAAGATCTTCTCTTCTATCTTCCTTTTAGGTAATCAACCTAAAACCTTGCAGTAAGTTAGACCTACATGAAGCCAATTAGGAAATTATACAGATGAATTCTTATGTGTCATAATAGTAACAAAAGCAGACATCTGCTCAGGAATCCTCGTCTCAGCTCACTGATCTCCGTTATTGGAAACCTGACTAGAAAATTAAATTATGTCTTCAGAATTAAGTCTTGTTGTGTTCTTTATCTCTGTTGTTGTCTGTTGTTTTTCTCCCTCTTTTCACGCCATAATTTATTTGGGGTTGGTATTTTTAAAAGGTAAAGCCGACTGAGGGAATCAAGGAGCTTTTACCGTGACAAAAGGCTTTTTGTTCTGCTATCTCAAAGCTTTGGTTGTTTTTTCTTTCCAGTCTTTTTTGTACTTATCTTTATTCTCTGATGGTTGTAATCAATGCACCTACTAATACGCATTGAACTGGCTTTTACAACACCAGCTAATCCATGGGCTTAGATGGTAAATGCCTTCTGACATTTGCTAACCAGACAGACAGAGGAGCAAATGCTGATTGTCAGAGCTACGAGCTAACGCTAAGGTCCACTAAGAGTTTATGTCATGGTTTACCAGACTAATAATACTTCTCATGCTATGTTGATGCTGTTTTGTTTTCTTATGTTTCAATCTTAAATCCTATCAATCTCCCTTTACAAAAAAAATTACATTCAGTTTTTACATGATGCAGATAACTGAACTTTATTTTTATTTACAGGTGGAACCAAATACTAAGCTCTTCCCAGCTGTGTTTGTACGCCCCACTAGTGCAAACCTTTTCCAGTTTGAATTTGTCAAGATCAAGGTTTGTTTGCTAATCCAACACTTAACATCATATGATTTGTATAGTAGTAGATGATGGTATTTGAATTGATGTTGGTATTTCAACACATACTCCCCACAATTGAATGTTATTTTCCTTCAATGAATGTTATGTTTCTCGTTTTGGCTTCTTTACTCTCTGTTCCCAGGATGCTATGCCCCTCTCATCGGCCATATTTAAAAGTGAGCATAGGAACCCGGTGCCACAGTGCCCACCGCGACTGGACGTGCAAACGATTGTGGCTGTGTTGTGGAGTCGGATGCCAAACACCTTCTTAAATGTGGAGACAGCCCGGGTCAGCGAGAGACATGGCTGGGTGGTCCAGTGTCTAGAACCACTGCAGATGATGGCTGTACATATACCTGAGGAGAACAGGTCCACTACAAGGATAAAGAATGGAGGGATTTGTTAATACACAAATGCATACAGTACCTTTATGCTTCACCTACAGTATATGACTTCAGACTACATACTGTTACTGTACACTGGGGTTTTGCATTAACTTGCCCCTCAGTGTGGGATCGATAATTGCTGATGTACTGCTGTTACAGTTATGATAAACAAGTGGTTTGGACCTCCTGTACCACTTTAAATCCTGGTAGTTAATTCTACTTTACCACATAGTTGTTGAGCTGGTTATGAGTCTCCATGGTTCTGTAAATGCAAATGTTGTCAATTTTAAGACCATTATTCGTCTTTTAGTTGCAGTTGCAAGTGTGTGTATACTGTCTCAATTATTTTTTGAAAGCTTAGTAATTAAGAACTGTGTAAGATATATATATATATATAAAATCTCTTAACTCAGACTACCAATTAGACACATACACATCAAGAAAATTTCATTTTTTTGGGAAGTTTGTTGCTTTTAATTCCTGTGTGATGTCTTTGAGCCACTGCTTTGACTCTTCCTTAGTGATAGATACAAAGCAGCTTCTTTCAGATGCATTTGGCTCAATCCGAACATGCACAATGCTCCTACATATACCTCTGCATTTATCCAGTTGCTTCCGTCAGCAGTGAACTGGTCAATAAATGCCAGTGCGCCAATTCTGTTGGCAGGCATATATAAACCAAGCCATTAGAGATGGAACCTTTCTTCACTTCATTATTCTAATAGACGTTTATTTTTATATAATAATCCTACTTTGTTCCAGAACTACACTTTTTTTTGTCAACTAAACTCAGCCTTTCTGTTTTAATAGGTGTTTGCATCTCATGGCAAATCATCTGAGGTTTTCCTTGAATATGCAAAAATGTTCTTATCCACAAGATTTATACCTATCAATCAAACAGGTCGTGGTTTACTTTTAAAAAAATAATATACCCAAGTGTTGATTTTAGCAAACCAGGTTTACTTGACCCATGATGTATTTACACCACCCACCCATCCCCCCTTGCATTATCTGGCATGTACATTTCCTTACTCCTCATATTGGCAGACAACACCACCTCACCACTGGCTTTCAATCATCTCTGAGACACATTAGCTCTTTTGTGAATGGTCTAAGGCTGAAATGACACACATAATCAAACCCTTATCCACTATATTCTTTTTGTTTCCTGTCTGTTTTTCCAGGTGCATGGACATCCTGGAGTTATCAGAACATGAAGACCTGAGAAAGTTCCACTACCATACACTGAAGCTGTACTGTGCCCTCTGTGCCCTGGGAAACACCCGTGTAGCACACGCCCTCTGTAGCCATTTGGACCAATCACAGCTCCTCTACACCATCGACAACCAGTACCTCTCTGGCATGCTGAGAGAAGGCTTCTACAATGTTCTTATTAGGTTAGATGCACTGTACTTGTTATGACTATTACAACATCACACAATCATGTGTACATACAGGCAGGTGATGGCAAAAACATGTTTTTGCACATTCAGTAAACTCTCTGCGTTTTGGACCAATACCTGCTTGCCTACATGTCTGTTAAGAAATTGTTGTACTAATATAATAAATACTCGTGTTAGTGATACAAAATGAAAGTTTAGTGTGGCATTGTTAATATTTAACAGGATCAATTTCAGGGAGGTGATGGAGCAGCTCAGCAATAATGATGGAGGTGATGTAAAAGTTATATCGCAGCTTATTAAATTTTCTCATGAGTAAAAATACTGCCAACCTACCTTTACCGTGCAAAGAAATTGATCCACCCAAAACCCCAATATAGATGTGTTATATAAATCTTAATAATGCAACAGTAAGTATTTCTATTGCCAGCACACATCGAGTTTAAATGAATTTCTCACTTTTCTTCATATATCCTCAATAAATTCCCAATTGAATCAGAGACATTATTGGACTAAATAACACATTATAAATGTCACCTAAAAATGTAATTTTAAATTGTAGGCAATAACATATCTGTGGTTGGAGAGTTGCATTTTAAAACTGTGATTATAGGCCAAACAGTGAATTTTGCCTCTCAGCAGCTACTTGAGTAAAGCTGAGTCATAGGTATTGATCACCAACCCTGTCACCTCAAGCAGATATATTATGGTAGTTATGTGCTCTGGCACTGCAGGATTCTTAGCAATTGCACATTTATACCACTTATGGAAAGTTATTTTTAAACCTAGATCTGCAATACTGATTGATGTAGAAAAGCATAAATCTCAGGAATAAGTTGGATGCATGGATTGAACTGGTTCTTCTTATCGACAGCATCCATCTTGAGACAGCGAAGGAGGCTCGTCTAATGATGAACAATGAGTTCATCATCCCCGTCACAGATGAGACGCGCTCCATCAAGCTGTTCCCTGATGAGTCCAAGCGACACTCCCTGCCCGGTGTGGGCCTAAGCACCTCCCTGAAACCTCGGGTTAACTTCTCCCCCGTTGGCATCCTCAACATCAAACGGCAGCAGTACCTCTACAGCCCCCAGATCCCACTCGGCATCCTGAAAGAAAAAGCCATTAGCATGCTCACCGAGGCTGTGCAGGGTGGGGGTATACACATCCGAGACCCATTAGGCGGAAGCGTCGAGTACCAGTTCGTCCCAATCCTCAAGCTGATTGGCACACTGTTAATCATGGGAGTTCTAACTAGCGAAGAGGTCAGGCTGATTCTCCTTCTAATTGACCCCAATGTGTTTGGAGACGTGAAGGAAGAGGAAGAAAAAAAGGGGGATGAGGGAACCATGTCGGGTGAGAAGGAGGATGTGAGCAAGAATGAGGAGAAGGCTGTGGAGGCAGGGGAGGAGGAGACCAAGGGGAGTAAACCACCTGTTAAGGGTCTGCTGGAGAAGTTACTGCCGGAGTCTGTTAAACGCCAGGTGATTAACAATGGAGATTGAAAATGGTTTAATAAAATGTAGGCTATTAATTTATCTGGCCAAATTTTAATTAGATTTTAATTTTACCCAGTTAATTTTCTTCCATTCGATTTGCTTCACTAATTTCTCATTTGTCAGCAAATGAGAAATTAATAAGCAACTTCATAATTTATTCGATACTGAGGAGTGACTGCAAAGGATGGCAGCTTTTAATTGCTAATATTCCTATCAATGACAAAATGTTCACCATGCTTTTAAATGTTGGAAATTGCAGTAATATGTGGTATTTCTTCCATTCAAAATGGTTTATATGAAAATGACTTCAGAATTCAGAAAAGACTCCAGATAAAGCAGAGATTACAAGAAGCATTCATCAGAATTCACCTGTTTAAATGTGTTTCTACTCAGATGTGTGAGCTGCTGCACTACTTCTGTGACTGCGAGCTGAGGCACCGCATCGAGTCCATTGTCTCTTTCTCTGATGGCTTCGTGTCCAAGCTACAGTACAACCAGAAGTTCCGCTACAATGAGCTGATGCAGGCACTCAACATGTCTGCTGCTGTCACTGCCAAGAAGACCAAAGAGTTTCGTTCCCCCCCGCAGGAGCAGGTATAATACTGCAGCCGACCGAAGGGCATCAGAGAAATTGTTTACATCCTGTTTGAGATGTTATTTATGTTCTAAGTTGTTTGAGGTATGATACTGGAAGAAAAAGGATAAATGCTTGGTCCTTGGGGTGGAAAAGTAAAATCAATGACCTCGCCTAAAACAGCGGCAGAGACAGGAACACTGAGTTTTGCAGTTGTGAGTGCCTTTTAGTTTCAGTTGTTTCCTAACTTCATTTTCAGCTGGTTTTCCCGGAGGATGAATTGGGGCATATGTGAGGTGAAATTGAACTTGGACAACTTAGCTGTGCAGTGAGTGAAGTGGCTGGTTTTCAAAGTACATCATTGTTATTATACTCACAGGGGAAATTTACAGTATGCTTTCATCAAGCAGGTTTACAGGTATAATGCATTGTGACTGTTGACCTAACATTAACCCTATAATTTACAGATTGTGCTTTAATTTGATTTCTTCAACCCATCTAATGTCTAAACATTAGTTTTGAACTTGAAGTGAACTTGTGTGGCTCCTCTGAGTCTCTCAAAGTAAATCTGTTGTTTATTTAGGTCGAAAATAATTATTCATTATTACTCTGGTAACAACTATTGTATGTTAATGTTGTCTTCAAAAATGGAGAACTAGCATTAAATAAAATAAAATTAGATTTGCCTATGCTAATAAGTAAATTATTCTTCCTGCCATAAAAGTCCAAGTAATTGTTTGGGTTTGTATTTATGTCACTTGCTTACGTGGTCAATAATGCTATTGGACAACACACAGCAGTGTGTTAAATTGCTCTTTTGCTGGTGCTGCACATTAAACATAAGCACAAGTCTACACTAGGAATAGTGGTCAGCAGCAGGTGTATCTTGTAGGCAACATTCTCAAAGATCACTCTATGTGGTTTATTAAAAAGCTCAGCCAGAAATAAACTGGTCAGAAAAGCATCAGCTTGAAGAAGCATCTCATTTATATTTAGTCTGATTCCCAGTCGCTGTATCTCGCAGCACACAGCAGTAACAGCAGATTTGCAGTTAGCAATTTTAAGGACAAAACTGTTTCTGCATGATGTGATTAACAATGACTGTAAAAGTTTGACTTTAAAACTTTTACCTAATGTGAAATGCTTTAGACTTTTTTTTTTTTATCTACATGAGCAGTGTTTCACACAGAATTCTGAGAGACTATGGTCAGTGAACCTTGAGCCCTTTAGGGGGGTTTGTGGGCATTGTCCACTGCAAGAAAATGTAGTACAATTTAAAGTTAAATGCAATCAATCAGGTGGATTTCAAGGGTAAAATTAAGAGGCTAGACCGATGAATATCTGTGTACTCTTGTTAGGAATAAAAACCAACTTCATATCCTATTTGTCTTCTTCCAGATCAACATGCTGCTGAATTTCAGTGCAGGAGAGGAGTGCACCTGTCCTGAGGAGATTCAAGATGAACTCAGTTCTTTCCATGAAGAATTGCGTCTGCACTGTGGTAGAGTCAACCTTCTGACAATTTATAATAATTATAAAATTTATAATATACAGAAATTTATCTTACTTAACATACTGGTGCATAAATATGCCACACTAATCCCCTTTTGAGACACTTCTGTTGGAACATCAGTACGTCTTGCCCTTTCCAGGAATTCCAGTGGATGAAGAAGAGGAAGAGCCGGACACTTCGATAAAAGGCCGTCTCCTCGCTCTGCTCTACAAGATCAAGGGTCCTCCTCAGAAGACAGAGGAGGAACCCACAGAGAAAGAACAGGCTGCTCCCAGTAAGTAACTTAGAAATAAAATTAAATAAAAGTGGTCGAGTAACCTGAAAGTTTACTGACTTTGTGGAAACTTCACAGCAGGGTGTTTCTTTTAAATTATAATCATTTAGATGCATTGTGATTTTAAATTTGAGGAATGACAACAAAAATGCAAATAAAAGGGTTTAGTATATATTTATTTTTAATTAAATGACAAACCATGAGATGTAAGTTCGCTTAAGAGCATTCGGCCTTTCATAAAAATTGACCCATGTTTAATATATATATATATTTTTTTTTTTTTTTGTCCTTTCGGCTTATCCCGTGAGTTTTTGAAAATGCTAAAGTGTTTTAAATTGACATCTGAAAAGTTCATCCTGATGCATGTAGCAGTAGGAGAAGTCGGATTTTCTAGGTGCTTGGGTACTAGCATAACATCTCATTTTTATCTATTTAGTGTCTAAGCATTTAATGAAAAGGCCATAAAACCCCTTAAACAATTCATGGACGTCTCTCTGGTGGACCACATTTGTCATTAAGCGTCGCTATGTAATAGCAAACCCTCAAAGTAAGTCCAGATCTTTCATCATAAATGATTCAGAAAATACCCAGGTGCGAGTGGTTTCTGAATTGTTTTCTGCTGCCCTGTGCTGAAAGCATGTTCTGTACCAAATAGTACAAGACTAATGGAAAAAGCCTCTGTGGGAGCCTCTTCTATGAATTCTAATGTCTTTATCCACCCTCCAACACCTATCCTGCATTATTGAAAAGCTTTGTAAGTGCACACGTGATGTGATTCATGATAGCTCTGATAGAAGATCTACGTTATATACAGGTCTTATAAAAGTGAGCTTATTAAACGATGGATGGAGGAAACCAACTGCTCTTCTCAGAATATATTAAGTTGTATATTGTTATGTGTATTGTTCGTTTGTTTCACAATCCCTCCAGAGATGAAACTTGTTATTAAATAGGTTGTTTCATTTAATCAGGAGCTTTATTAATCAGGAAATTAAGTTTGGGATTATATTTTCTAAATTTGTCCTGATGATTTATATTGATTGATTTATATCTGCATAATGATACCCTCCTTAAGATACACAGCCTACATGTTAATATAAAACTATATCAGTTAAAATAAGGCTCACTTTGCCAGTTATGAGCTTTAGTCTTGTTGAATTGCGCAGACACTACATCTATACTTTGACACTACATCAAATACATTTGAAAAACGAACAGGCAACTTCATTTTGTCTGGGCCCTATGGGCACTATGAAACTTTTTTCTTGCCAATTAGTGTGCAGAGAGAGTAGTTAGTATGTTTGTGGCCACTGCTATGTGAGTCAGTGTTGGAGACAATGCAAAGCATATGTGAATCAGCAGGACATTCACCTTCAGGGCAGCTCCCTGTCTTTGCTTCTCTGTCATCTCTCATTAGGATTCTGCTCAGCGCTGATGCTTTGCTTGCTACAGATGTTGAACTGTTTGATTTAAACACTCAAAGTTCAGCGATAGCTTTGGAATAACAGTGTTATGATTTTAGGCTCAAATGTTTGAAACAGAGTTCTTCTGTTTTATTGTTGCTTGTCATCTTGTAATATTGATGTTTGTTGGGAACTTGAAATTAGGTTTCAAAAGGTCACCCAGACTTTACAGCTTATGTACCAAACACCTTCTCCTGGGCTTCAGTTTAGCTTGCTTCTCTCTATTGCTGTAAACATTAAAAAATGCTTGAGGTTATCATTTTATTATTTCATTTTATCTAATGAAATACCTTTGAAGTGGCTGGGAAAGTCACTACACAGCTGTCTCTCCGCAGTCCTTAGTAACTGTTTCATAATTTTTCTAGCAAAGCTCCTTCTATTGTAGGCAGATTTTTAAGGAAACATAAAATATGAAAAGCATAACGAGAAACATTTCTGACCCAAACACTTTTGGCTTATTAATCAATGATTACACAAAAATCCAAGATCACTCACAAAGTTTAGCTTACTTGTATTCACATTAGCTTTGTTTGATGAATTTCCTGACCTGGCTGTTGGCTACTTCTCTGATGTGGGCAACACACATTTTTGTGTCCTCTTCTTTTCACACATTACATCTCATTTTATATTGTACTGCTTGCCAAATGCCTGAAATGTAAAGATGTGAATGTGATAATGACAGTGCTGCTGATGACCACACAAATGTCTTAAGGCCTCAAACATCGAATTAAACAGTTTGGATTTTAGGCATCTAGAATGTTTATTATAGTTTAGACTTGATGCTGGGACT
This sequence comes from Channa argus, assembly GCF_033026475.1. Lineage (NCBI taxonomy): Eukaryota > Metazoa > Chordata > Actinopteri > Anabantiformes > Channidae > Channa > Channa argus. The sequence goes on along the minus strand of NC_090213.1, from coordinate 4,292,789 downwards.
CAAAGTCCACAGTGTATCAAATGTAAGAGGAGTTGCATATAGTAATGAATTGAGAATTCGCTGTGAATCTGTAGCTTTTGTGTGCGTTATCAACCATTTTACAGCTATCTCTGTGTGTGGGGTGTTTTTTGTTTGTTTCTTTTGAAGGACCAATGGCAAATACATTTTTACAATTATAGTTGAAATAAAATCCATTTCTGCTGTGGTTGCACACCAGCACTTTCTTTGCTATCTATGTTGCTTTGCTTTTTAAAATAAGTACCTAATCACTCAAACACGTTGTTTCGATGGTGGTCAATTGTGGCAACAGCGCCATTAACCTTTGACAGTAAATCACCGCCTCTGCAGTACTCACTGTATAAATGTTGAATTCTCACTTCTCCAGCAAACTTGAAGGAGCTGATCTCACAGACCATAACCAGCTGGGCCCAGGAATCTCACATCCAGGACTCAGAGCTGGTCAGAGTGATGTTCAGCCTGCTGAGGAGGCAGTACGACGGCATCGGAGAGTTGCTGCGTGCCATGAAGAAATCTTACACCATCAGTGCCGCATCTGTGCAGGATGCTATTAATCTGTTGGCCTCTCTGGGTCAAATCAGGTCTCTGCTTTCAGTACGCATGGGCAAAGAGGAGGAAAAACTCATGATTGATGGACTTGGGTAAGAAGGTTTTTTTGACTTAAATTGTAATGTACAAATATGATGGTTGCAAAAAGTTTTTGTTCTTGATTATACAATAATTTCTACATTCAGAAACTATTCACAGTGTGCAGCTAGGCAGGGGTGCTTGAAAGGTTGTGAATCCTTTACAGGTTTCTCAGTTTCTGCATACATATGGCCAATACGTGATCGGATTGGCACACCGCACAACCACAAACAAATGAGCCACACCAATTACACTTACTTATTATTTCTGGTACAAAAGTATTAAATAAGTGTTTAGCCAGATATACAGATTTTAAAGAGTTTCAAGCCCTACTGGAAACTTCTCACATGTTAAAACATACAATATACCATGATCTCCATTAACCACATTCTTGCGTTTCCCAGTGACATCATGAACAACAAAGTTTTCTACCAGCATCCCAACCTAATGAGAGTGCTGGGCATGCATGAGACAGTCATGGAGGTCATGGTCAATGTGCTAGGAGGAGACAAGTCACAGGTAGGTGTGACAAACACAGCTACTACTAAACGTCTCAATATAACCTCATGCTGCACTTACAAGCCTGTTGATGGCTTTACACAATCATTATCAGCAGATTTGCTCAGTTGCCATTGTTCAGCTGAGCCAAATGTTCCTCAGACTTTTAAAGTGCATGTATTATGGCTGTCACTTGTATTCACATTATTAGAAGGAATTGTACTCTGCCTACTCTGCTGCACTCTGCCACATTGTCCAATGCTTTAGAAAGTCATTGTTTTAAAATGTACTATTATTGAGAATGCTCCGAATGTAGTAATCAAGAGTAAACACAGAAACTTTTCCGATAGGTTAGACCAGGGTCTTGAACTTCAGTCCTCGAGAGCCGCAGCCCTGCTTGTTTTTCAGCTATCCCTGCACAGCCTTTACCAGTTTCTGATTGATTGAGCTGACCTGATCTAGGCAATTAGCAGTGCGTAGTGCAGGGATTGTTGGAAAACATGCAGGGCTGTGGCCATTTAGGCCTGGAGTTTGAGATTTCTGGGTTAGAGGGACAAGCTCAACATTTTAGAAGCAAAGATCTCTTAACTGCTAGTAGTTTTGTTTAATGTCACAACTGTCCATTTTGGAGGATGTTTCTAGTAAAATAAAGTTGCATACTGTAGCTTTATGTTCATGTGGGGGCCTGGTGGTTCAGTGGTAGAACATTGGGTTGCAGAAGGCAGCGGGTTCGAATCCCACAATGGTGGCTTGGTCCTGAGCCCCAATAAAATGGGAGGGTTGTGGCAGGAAGGGAATCCGCCACACACTCCGCTGTGGCGACCCCTGACAGAACAAGCCAAAAGCAGTTGATCTTTGACTGTAGCTTTAAGTTCCTGATTCAGTTTCTGAGTGTAGTTCATTGGACTATTTGATTTGTAGAGACAGATGAGGGCGTAAATTTTATGCTTAGCAGGTCCTATACTCAGGAAAACAAAATTTATCGTAGGAGGTTGTGGTTAATTAAGAGCAACAACTTAATGCCCACAAGAACCACACGGGTAATAGAGAGGCCAGGGGAGTAAAGTAGACCCAGGAGGGCACGAGAGGGGTGAGAGGGAGGCTTCAAGCCTGTCCTTTTTGGGCAGTGCTGACAGAAGCTGGAAGAGAAGATTGTGATTGAATGACACGGCCAGTGCCAAGTATGAATTGGACTTCAGACAGACAGACCTCAGGGAGACATTCAGGCCTTTACATCTGACTCTGGCAGTCTGATCACGTACTTTAGTCTCAGACAGAAATTCCAGACCAGTTTATTGCCACTTGATATGTGCGGTGTGCTTACTGTGGCTGTAAAAAGTGGGAGTACCATAGCTCGTTAATGTATATCAGGTTTGCAGTATTTACTTTTTGATTAGCTCTAATGTTGTTTTATCATGTACATGCTACTGCTTGACACCACCCCAAGGATAACTTGGATATTGAATTTTGTAGCAGTTCTACAAAACATAATTACTGAATAAAAATGAGCCACTCTAAAGCTTATGAGACTATTTGAATCGACTCATATTTTTTATTTCAGTTCTACAGGGTTTACATGAAGAAAGTGAGCGTCTACTTTGACTACTTTAATCATTTGTTCATCTACAGGAGATTGCCTTTCCAAAGATGGTGGCCAGCTGTTGTCGTTTTTTGTGCTACTTCTGTCGTATTAGCCGGCAGAACCAGAAGGCAATGTTTGACCACCTGAGTTACCTGCTGGAGAACAGCAGCGTTGGGCTGGGTAAGCAGTTTTAGAATCATAAAATTAGATCTTCTCTGCTGATTTGTATTGACAGTCAAAACCTTTTATAAATGTGTATTTTTTGAGAGAAGAAGACTGAAAGTTTAAAATGTATGAGGGAATTAAAATATAAGCAATAGGAACTGCAGGGAAGGATGATGTATTGACTTTTCAGAAGCAGGAAAGGAGATGCTTAGAGAAAGGTGGAGAGTTAATATATTTTGGAAAGTATTTATAGGAATACCTTGACATTTCAAAATCCTATTTTAGTATTTGCCAATGGTGTAATCGCTGAAAAGTTGCCCTTTTGTTTCTCCCAAAATAACTCAAAATGAAACCAATTGGTGCTGGTTGCTGGCAGCAAATTGAATTGCAGACACAAACCTGTCGCCCACATTATGACAAGCATGAAAGGGAACAGGCAGTAATTCAATATGCCAGAGTATCAGTATAAAAATGAAGCAGAGCACAGAAGGAGGCAGTTGATGGAGGGAGAAGAATGATGGAGGGAGGGAGGAAAATAACAGACAGATTTTATTTAGTCATGCAGGGCAGGATTGGTGAGTCACTGGGCTTTAGCTGCTGCTGCTGTAGAGTTAAGCAGCTCCCTGTGAAGAGGTTCACACGGTCTGTGGAGGACAGATGAATTCAAACTCAACACTTGGACAAAACATCTGATATTTCCTTACTAATGAATTATGTATCAGATGGAGAAAGCTAGAAATCATGTCTTGTTTTTCTGTCATAAGTGTTGATATAAGTGAAATATGTAAATGCAATTATAAACCACTTACTGTATATACTTTTAATGCTATTAGTTTTATTCTAAATTACCTTCAATACTGTTACACAATTCTTTTTTTGAGTTGGTACCAATTAAATGTAAATATTCGGAAGGAGTGTTTATGTTCATTGAATCACAGGATTCATTATTTTGTGTGAAGGTCTGTACAACTTCCCAGTATTTCTATAAACTGTGGTGATGAGAATTCTCTTTTTTAAAGATGCATTGATTACAATATTAAGTCCTCATTGTGGGTTTAAAGTTGCAGGTGTGATTGAGTCTCAAAAATCATAAAGACTTGAGATGGTAAAACATTTTCCTAACTTTTTATTTCTAAAAGATCCTCAGTGCTTTAAAATTCTTGAGTTGGACATGTGTTTGTAATTTTTCTAGATGTCAGCTGACCTAAACGGAGCTCTGGTCTCCTTAGATTAGAGAATACTAGGACAGCATATGCACATTGACTGCCCCCTGTTGTTGAGGTGAAATGTTTGTTGGCATTGCTGGTAACACTTGGGGTATGTGTGTGTTTAGCCTCTGAAGCTATGCGGGGCTCCACTCCACTGGATGTTGCAGCATCTTCGGTGATGGACAACAACGGCCTGGCTTTGGCCCTGGTAGAGCCTGATCTGGAGAAGGTTTGTCAAATTAAAACTACAGCTATAGAGTTGGAGTAAATATTTCATACTGAAGGACAAAAGTACAAAAAAACTTAACTAATGAGTGGATTTCTAGGACTATTCAATTATTTAGTTTTAGCATCATCTCAAGATATTTGTTGGTGGAGCAGATGAGTGTTGTGTGTATTAAGGTGTGACAGTATATCCTGTCATTTTAGAATGTTTTGAAGCTTTAGCTGTTAAATAGTAATTAGTCTGCACTTATATAGCTCTTTTCTACCTATTGGCAGTCAAAGCGCTTTACACTGCTTCTTATACACCCATTCACACACAATCACACACAATCCCACACACACTCGCATACCAATGGGGAAGTTGCTATGCAGCTGGGAGAATCTAAGTTGGGGTTCAGTGTCTTGCTCAAGGACACTGGCATGTGACCGGAGGAGCTGGGCATCGAGCCAACAAATGCGGGCTTGGTGGATAACCGCTCTACCTCCTGCGCCACAGTCACCACACTGACGGTCATAACTACACTGGGTCATTATAACACCTATATGTCTGTGTTTGTAGGTGGTGACATACCTCGCAGGTTGTGGTCTTCAGAGTTGTGCAATGCTGGTTGCTAAGGGTTACCCAGATCTGGGCTGGAACCCCATAGAGGGAGAGCGTTACCTGTCCTTCCTGAGGTTTGCTGTCTTCTGCAATGGTATGTTAACTTTAATTTGATCTTATTTTGTCTTTACCAGCAGCTGTGAAGCTGCACAGTCAGTAGGCCTAAGAAGTGCCCCTAAAAAAGCTGTCCGTGGGCCTGTTGTATAACAGGTGAGAGTGTGGAAGAAAATGCCAACGTGGTGGTGAAGCTGCTGATCAGACGTCCAGAGTGTTTTGGTCCTGCCCTGAGGGGAGAGGGAGGCCATGGTCTGCTGGCTGCCATGAAGGAGGCCATCAAGATCTCTGAGGATCCTGCCCTGGACCTGCCCAAGACCCCGGCAGGAGTCAGTACTGGGTATGAATTCAAGTCAGTTTACTTTATCTTTGCTCCTGACAGGGTTGTGACAGTGAGTGGCACTAAAGTAGTTAGTAGTAATAAAAGTCTACCAGTGAACCGTTCCATTAATTAGATCTCTATTGGTTTAAAAGAGTATAGCTGCTGTGACACTGATGGAAACGTGTTTGTCTCCCTGTACTCATCAGTATGCAAAAGCTGTGATACACTGGCTGCGTTTTAATTGGGAGGGTTATTAGTAACTCAAGTGAGAGAGATGATTGGGGATTGGAGATGTATAACATAAAGCCCTGTTGGTTCATCATGTATTTTGCCAAAACATAGTTAATGTTTACAGTATAGTGGTACAGTAAGCTATCTTGTAGAATCTTTTGTTCCTCAGTCTGCAACTAACAGGAAGGTTTGCTTCCTGGACCGTGTGTAAAAAATGTATTAGAATTGCAGTGTGTGTGTGTGTGTGTGTGTGTGTGTGTGTGTGTGTGTGTGTGTGTTTTAGGTCTGGTGAAGAAGAAGTTGAAGTTATTCACATTGGAAACGCCATCATGTCCTTCTACTCAGCTCTCATTGACCTTCTGGGACGCTGTGCTCCTGAGATGCATGTGAGGGTCTCTAAAACTAACTAAGGAATTCCACTGTAACCTTTACTCTGGAGAGTATAGCTGGCACTGCAGTGATTTGTGAACTTCACCAACTTATGTTTTCTGTTATAGCTAAGTGTAGAGGGAGTGAGGCAGTTTTTGATTTGTTTTTGTGAAAGTTTCTCTTCATGTGCAATTTCATTACAAAAAGCAGAAAATATATTCTCTTCAGTGTGGATAACATTTTCCCACCGCTAAATTAGGGTTCAGCATGCACAGACTCATGTTATTCTGCACCTCTGCTCTACATAAACAAAAGCCCCTAAATAAAGTCCAGTTTCTGTTTAATGTTTTCTATTTCTAACCCATAGCTTATAAATGCGGGTAAAGGTGAGGCACTGCGTATCAGAGCCATCCTGCGCTCTCTGGTTCCTACCACAGACCTTGTGGGCACCATCAGCATCCCTCTCAAAATGCCTGTCGTAAATAAAGGTATGTTAGTCCTATTTGCTACACAAAGTCATGCATGCAGGTGGAACGACTGAAGCTGAAAAAGGTGGAACAATAAGACAACCAGCATTAGTTGGAAGATGTGTAGAGGGACAATAAATCATCTTAAAAATGCTGCATTGCTTTGCGGACTAAATATGAAAAAATGATTTGACGGTTATAAGTCACACTAAAAGATCAAAGCAATAGAAATTATGGCATCGCTGCATTTCAAAAACCATCTCAGCCCCTCAGCTGGTTGTATATCGTTTTTAATGATCCTCCTCCAGGCATCAGTGAGGAGGGAATATCTGTTCACCTCTGTGTAGGCAGGATTTTCTGCAATTATAACAAACAATGTTTTACTTGCTGTCCATTTATTGCTTTGCCACCAAATTTAAAGTATAGTTGTCGTCGTACTAAATAAATGGACTCTCCTCAGCAGCACCCACACCAGAAAATTAATTCTACAGCATGTGCAATTTTGTAATAGGAAAGCAGACTGTGTCTTAAATGAATCTCAGTAGATTTTGCTTTTGTAATGTGTTTTTTTACAGCTGAACTCTGCAGTTGTTTTAACCCTAAATAAACTTAAAGCCAGCCCCACATTTCCACACATTTTATTCATAAACCATGTATTTATCCAGTCTGTATTAAAAATGAACTTTTGCTGTTCAGCTTTTTACTTTTCCTTAAATATTCATGCAATACTCAGCATCCTATTATTATAGGTCTTTTATTTCTCCTCTACCACTAAACCTACATCCACCAAATACACTTAAAATGTTCCCTTATGTGTTTAACCTTCAGATGGCACAGTGACAGAACCTGACATGTCAGCCAGTTTCTGCCCAGACCACAAGGCTCCTATGGTGCTCTTCCTGGACCGTGTGTACGGGATCGAGGACCAGAGCTTCCTGCTCCAGATGTTGGAGGTGGGGTTCCTGCCTGACCTCCGAGCCTCGGCGTCTCTGGACACGGTCAGTCATAAACAACCTTCACGATTCTCTATATCCCTATTAAGCCTTCGCCCTTTATGATGAGTTACAAAATTTCTATCTCTGTTTCCTAAAATAGAGTTTAGGTATTTGTATTTTATATTTTATATTTGTAATCTTCCTTCCTGTTACTTTTGGTGGTGTTGCCATATAGGACTCATTACAGTTTGTTTGGGCTCCCAGTTTGTTGATCATATATCTAACAAAAGCAGATGATCTCAGCAAACATGCAAAATGATTTAGTACTAGAGTCACAACAAAGCCTTGTTTGATTGCCTCTGGGTTGTCAGAAACATTTATCAAATATTTATTGAGAATCTTGGGATGTCCAAGGTGGGATACAGTCTCTTTTTCGGCAGGCCTTTCCCAGGCACTAATGTTAAGATCAAAGCTACAAGTTTAACATGTTGTCTGTGACTCGTATTGAATTGTTAGACTTTCAGATCCCTTAAACTAGATTTCATTAGCATTCATTACTCCAGCAAATGCAAATAAAAACTTAGTTATGAAGTTGTCACCTAGTAACATCTGTAATTGATCACCATTGTCCCCTTCTTATTGCTCCTCTATCATTGTTTTTCAATTACCATACAGTTAGTCATGGTTTGCAACAAAATTTGCATTTATAATGAAAAACTGCTGCATCACTGTGACCCACAATAAATCAGATTCATGTAAGAACATACAGAAATATTTTCAAAAACTTTTTTGTTTAGGCCAGTGCCCATTTCAAACCTTGGATGATTAAAATGACTCCCAGCAGTGACATCATGGAAAAAGCTTTTTTTCCACTCTACTTTCCATTTGTGGGCTTTCTTTTTACTGTTGCTCTGAGCCCATTTTCAATCGAACATTTTATAAATCTTGTCATGTGGAGACTGTAAAATGCTTCCATGTCTTTCAGCTAAATGTATTGTTCTCTGTGCCACAGGATGTGTTGAGCACCACTGAGACAGCCCTGGCTATGAACCGATACATCTGCTCAGCCCTGCTGCCTCTGCTGACCCGCTGTGCTGCTCTCTTCGCCAGCACAGAGCACCATGCCCAGCTGATTGATTCCACGCTGCAGACAATCTACAGGCTGTCTAAAGGCCGCTCACTCACTAAAGCCCAAAGGGACACCATTGAGGATTGCCTGCTGGCTATCTGCAAGTAAGGCCTGTCAAACCTGAGTGAAAACATTCAATGGGTGTTGGGTATTTACTGAGGCTGCAGCCTGTTACTTTCAATCAATCCCGCTTTCAAATGACTTGTTTCTGACTCAAGTTGAACACGTTAAACGGCACTCTATTTTACTTTGCTTAAGCATTTACTACGTGACGTGAAAGTCGTTATCACTAGGTGTTAATTTTACACATAAGTACTATGTAAAGATCACAGTGATAATTCGACATTTAAACCCATTTACTTTGTGGCCATTTTAGCCCCAACTGACTGAATCCTGCCGCTGGGTGAATACTGTCTGCCAAACCCTAAAGGTCACGTTACAGAAAGTTTTTCTTGTTCCCATACACCAGGTTTACTTCGAGGCTTTAAACTGTGCATGGAATCTGCAGTTATTTGAATTAATGCTTGGTTTGTATTATGTAACATATTATTTACGAGTCTCCTTTGTTGCTCTCTGTATTTTTATGTCTAAACATTATAACTCTGCTGTTTCACAGGCATCTGCGTCCCTCCATGATGCAGCAGCTGCTTAGGCGGCTGGTGTTCGATGTTCCCATGTTAACCGAATACTGCAAGATACCTCTCCGGGTGAGTCGTTTTTTTATCATTATCGCATTCTTCCTCATGTAATGTGTATTGAACACTCATCCGCCATAAAAATATGATTATCCATAACCAGCCCTACTTCCTTATGTAGATATAATATATACTATAGTGGTGTTAAGCCATGAAACTGTAAACCTTATTTATTTTCTATCTCAACATTTTAGTGGTGTAATTGTAAACCAATAATCTTAAAGAGACTTAACCTGAATTCCTATAATATCTTTTATCCATAATTTCTAGCTTCTGGTCCATCACTATGAGCAGAACTGGAAGTACTACTGTCTACCTTCTGGTATGAGCAGCTTTGGCACAGCTTCTGAGGAGGAACTCCTCCTCACAAAGAAACTCTTCTGGGGAATCTTTGACTCCCTTTCTCAGAAGGTACAGAACCATGTATTATACTACATGAACAATATTACGATGCACTAAGACCAAAAAGGGTTTTATAATGTAGGATATCTGGTATTTCTTTCTAAAATATCTATATCTTTTCCTCTCCTTCTGGCTCACTTTCCAGCTCTGAAAATATATTCAAAATGTCAGGAGTCAAGACAATATGTTTTCTTATATCCCTCTCTGTTGCATATTGTGATAAGTAGTCTGGTGGTGTTTAGCTCCCTAAAGCTTTTCATCTCTCTTCTGTTTTTTTTGGGGGGGGGATCTATTTTCTGAAATTGACTTTTAAACATTCGAGTGTAGCTCTCCTGGGAGAGGTTTTTGTTATTCAGAGTTAGTGAAGTGAAAGTGCAATGAAGTGCTTGTGAAACAGGTGTAGCCAAAACAGATGAATCATTTAACAGTCTGTGACAGGCCATCGCTTGGTGCAGCTTTTTTTTCCAGTTTTCTGTTAATTTTTCACTCTCCTGGTTTTGCTATGCTTAGTATATCCATCTAATAATTTGAGAATGAATGTCCTAAAAAATGTAGATAAAACTGAAGAAATATGGTTTGGTAACCGTTCCTTCTGCTACATGTATCTCTTTTGTAGAAGTACGATGCTGATCTTTTCAAAATGGCCAATTCGTGCCTATGTGCCATCGCTGGAGCCCTGTCTCCAGACTTTGTGGACGCTAGTCTTGGAGCAACATTGGAGAAGCAGGCATCTGTGGATCCACAGGGCAACTTTGATCCCAAACCCATTAACACTGCCAAGTGAGTGGTCTGACTATGCACTTCCTAACATCTAAATCTGATAGACTGATTTGCTAGTTTTTGTTTTGTGTGTAAAGCCTAGAGTTTCTAGTCTGTATCTTTTTAAAAGAAAAAAAAGCTTTTTCCAACTCACTATACAAGTATAACATACTTAGTAATAATGCTAAATTTTTAAACATCTTTATTTTCCAGTATCTCCCTTCCTGAAAAACTTGAGTACATTGCCAACAGATATGCAGAGCATTCCCATGATAAGTGGTCATCAGAGAAGGTTAGTGTGACCTCGGTGTTCATTCATATTGACATTGAATTTGTAGCATTTCTTATATAAAGTAAAGTAGATTCAGGTGGATGGTTCAATATAAAAATGCTATGAAATAGTATGTTTTATTCATAGTAATTATGGTTAATGTTGCCTGGTACGGCAGCAGGCCTGGCTCCACAGGTTCTCCCAGTAGATTACTTTTTACTCAACTATAAAAGGTGTTGTTGCAGTTGTCAGCAGGCTGGAAACACGGAGACAGTATGGATGAGCAGGTTAAAACCCATTCACTGCTGAAGCCTTACAAAAGCCTGAGTGAAAAGGTATATGCACACTTCTAAACACAGAGCTGCTTGTAGACACCTACAGCTAATGATTTATAAAAACATGCAACATGTATCAGCAGTAAGCATGGTTTGAAGATACAAGTTTTAAATGTTTTTCCAACTCGAAAGCTTGTCTAGCAAGGCAGGAAAACTGGTCAAATTCTAAATGTCACACTTCACCATGTTGTCCATGGTTTGCATAAATGTAAAGTAGGCAAGGTAAGGATTTGTAAATTGTCAAACCAAGCATGGAAGAACCTCTTCACTATTTCAACACAAATGCTGTAAAGTTTACTCTTTGTACAATCCACATGGCCATTAATCAACATTTCAATCCCAAAATACCCAGGAAATAAATGTCTTTCACAAACATTGATTAACCACATGAATACCACCTGGTGGTTTTAATGATGGACAGGGATCAACATGGGCACTCTGACCGGTCTGGAGCTACGCAGCAAGCTGTGATGCTCCAACACCTGTCAACCGTGGCCAGCATTAAACCACCAGGTGGTGTTAATGTTGTACTGTGTAATGTAGCTGATCAGTGTAATTCTATTAGAACAGGTGTGGGACACAGTTGTGCATGTTAAGTAATTTTCTGTGTATATTATTTAGGAGAGAGAAACTTACCGCTGGCCTGTGAGGGAGTCATTGAAGAGCATGTTGGCTATGGGCTGGAACATTGAGAGGACCAAGGAGGGAGAAGCCATGTTCCAACAAAGAGAGAATGAAAAACAGCGAAAGATTTCCGAATCTCAGGTATCATCATGATCCACTTGTTTTAATATTTGTACCACTTTGCATAATATTGACACAAATGTTTACTTTGTAATATAAACTTCTGTTAACTTAAAAATTAATTGCTATCTTATCGATACATCAATCTTTGTCCCCTATGTTAACTATCCTGGGCTTTAACTGTGGTGTTTTTGCACTGAATTTTAGGGCTGAATTTATTTCTTCTTTTTTTTTTAAAAGGAAATCACATAAATTCTTTAAATAATCACTTAAGAGGCCGAGAAATAGGTGCTGCAGGTTTGATGAGACCAAAAACTCAAATGTGTATTGAATATAGAAATCTGACAATCCGCAGAAAAATGGTCGATATTACCTTCACAAATAGTCTTGTGTGACCACAAAGTACTAATTCACCTCTGGAATAATACATATAGGGTTATCTTTAGCAAAAGATTTTAAAGCCTGCTCATTTACGGCTGTTTTGTGCCCATGTTGCCAAAGTTCAAATCTGTTATGATTTTATGACTATTCAACTAAAATCGGAGTTACATTATTGAGCTTCATTTCTGCTCCTTGCCTAATTGCCTGTCTGTGACTTTGTAGGTAAATGGTTTTAGTCCTGCCCCTATGGACCTGCACAATGTGACCTTGTCCAGAGAGTTACAGGTTGGTTTTCATTGTTGTTTCTGGTTTACATATGCACTAATATGCTCTAATCATGGAGAAAAAGTCAGTATCTTGCAGGTGCAAAAGCAGCTTGCACAACCCAAATAAGATTAAAAATGTTTCCTTTTTTTTGTAGGGCATGGTGGAGGTGGTTGCAGAAAATTACCACAACATCTGGGCCAAGAAGAAAAAAATGGAACTTCTGAGCAAAGGTTTGATGTACTTTAAAACATGCCATGTCGCTTCATCCTTTTTGAGGTCCTGTAATTCTCACCACTTACTTGGTAAAATGCGTTTAATGGCGATTTTTGTTTGACCTACCAGGAGGAGGGACCCACCCGTTGCTGGTTCCCTATGACACCCTGACTGCTAAAGAGAAGCACAGAGACAGAGAGAAAGCCCAGGACCTGTTCAAGTTTCTGCAGATCAGTGGCTATGCTATAACAAGGTCTCCTTTTACCCCTTTTTGTCTTTGTGCTGTAGAAAATAGAAAAAAGTTATATATAGCTACAACAGAACCAAACTGTAAACTTAAGTGAAACTTATGTAATTATTATGTCATTGGATTCACAGTATCTCCCTTAATTGGCAGGGATTTAAATTATATTGCAGCTTATTTCACTTTACTAGATTCACTACTACTAGATGCTCATTTCAGTAGTCACTTGAGGTCCTTTTGCCTCACAGGGGTTTGAAAGACTTGGAGCAGGACTCATCCTCCATGGAGAAACGTTTTGCTTACAAGTTTCTCAAGAGGCTGCTAAAACACGTGGACTCTGCCCAGGAGTTCATTGCTCACCTTGGTGAGTGTGTGATTTTAAATGCAGACACACTGTCCACTAAAAGCTCATTTCACTCTTTAAAACTTTGCCATGACACTCACCTTGCGGCATAAATTGGCTGTTAATCCAGAGGCTATGGCCACCAGTGGGAAGAAAGACAAATCACCTCACGATCAGGAAATAAAGTTCTTTGCCAAGGTCTGGAACTCCGGTAACACATCACTGAAATATCGATGATTTTACTTTGAGGTTTTTTCTCTCATGCACTACATTTGTTTCCCCAGATTTTGCTTCCTCTAATTGATCAAACCTTTAAGAACCACTGTCTCTACTTTCTGTCCACGCCGATTAAGAACCTGAGCAGCTGTGGCTGTGCATCAAACAAAGAGAAAGAGATGGTTACAAGGTAGTGTTTCAGAAGCAGTGCGTTTTGCTGGTCACAGGGTGTTGTTGCTGCTTTCCTTCACTGAGAACAGTTTTCTTTCGTTTCTTACCTGCTCTTACTAACAGATCTTCTTTTTTCTACTCTTCTCTTACATTCTATCTTTTCCAGCCTGTTCTATAAGCTGGCAACTCTTGTTAGACACAGGATTTCTCTCTTTGGTAAGGTTGGAATTGGCTCTGTGCATTTGTGTGCCTCTTGGCTTGAAATCTCTCCATATGACAACAGTAAATGTCTGTCTCGCAGGAAGTGACTCAGCAATGATGGTGAGCTGTCTGCACATCCTCACTCACTCACTTGACACCAGGTAGGGAGAAGTCAATACTACTCAAATAATTATTGCCTTTACATATCACCGTCCTTCAATGGATACTAACCCTTGTTTAATCTCTCAGAACGGTGATGAAGTCTGGTTCGGAGCTGGTGAAAGCTGGTCTCAGGGCTTTCTTTGAAAACGCAGCTGAGGACCTGGAGAAGCTGCTGGAGATGCTGAAGCTGGGGAAGTTCTTGCAGTCTCGTGCCCAGATGAAGAGCGTGACCCAGAGCATCAACTATGTGATGGTGGTGCTGCTGCCCATCCTCACTGCCCTATTTGAACACATTAGGACACATGATTTTGGAATGGAGCTGTTATGTGAGTTTGTTTGGCCATATAACCCCCCATATACTCCCCCCCCCCCCCCCCCCCCCCTTAACTATTTTTTTTGTTTGTTTGTTTGTTTTTGCTGTTGTTGTTATGCTAGAGATTAAATGAAACCCAGTAAAGTACGATAATACTGGGGTTGGAGTGTTGAATTTACATAATAGATAATTCCCAAGTGGAATTTAAAAGACGTCATCTTTACAGATTATCTGACCTCATGAGAACATGTATTTTGGCAGTGCAGCTCCTAATTAAAACATATCATATATAAGAATTAGGAAAGTGCCAAACAGCCTGTTCCTGATGACATGTACTGCACCACTGATTTTTCTGATTCGAGAGAGAGAGATAGAATTTTGTATAATTTATTTATTTTATTTATTTTTTGATCAGTGGATGACGTGCAGCTGTCCTGCTATCGAATCCTGACATGTTTCTACTCCTTGGGAACAGGAAAAAATGTCTTTGTGGAGAGGTAGGAGCCAGTTCTTAAAGCTCAACAGATTTTAAAGTGGCCTCTAACTTTCCCCATGTGCCATATTTGGATATTTGGCCATTAAGTTTCTGTATCCCTGGTACAGTAAGACTGTGATTTCTATAGGATCTGTGAGAATTGGTATGAAGGTACTGTGAAATAGCAGCAGACTTTTTTGATGATGCATAACTCAATCTCATTTATATTTCACATTTTATGTGAAACAGTAGATCTTACAAATTGAGATGGAGGTTTGGGGCTTGCCTATGCACGAAAATTATTATTTTTTAAGACATTCTGTTTGTGCAGTTATTTCTTGACTGGTTGTTTTACAGCAAGAACAAAAGTCTGTTATGGAAAAGTGTTTCTCACCTTCAGCCCAGTTAAAATAACAAGCGTTGTAATCCTGATGCCACATGAAGCTCTGTGTATAGTCTCCAGTGGCAAAGGAATTGATTGAGTGTTCAAGATGGTCCTTAGCCCAAAAGGTTCTCTTTTTTTTAATGGTGCCTCCTTTTTTGCTTTCTATACCTATTTTAATATGTGCATTCAGACATCTGCCAGCACTGGGGGAGAGCCTGGCAACCCTGGTGGGAGCCATGCCTGTGGCCTTTCTGGAGCCCCACCTAAATGCCCATAACCCGCTTTCTGTCTTCAACACAAAAACCGCCAGGGAGAGAGCTAGTGAGTCTCCACATGCTCATCCCCTTTTTCATTTCCCAATTAATTTGTAGCACATTCTGAGATGCATGTGTATTTATAGAATCTATTTTTGTGAAGACTTGTTCTGTGTGTGCTTTATAAAAATTCTAATTATAAAAATTATTATTAAAATGTTCTCCCCTTTCTAGTCCTCAGTATGCCTGACACAGTTGAGGAAATGTGTCCGGAGATGCCTTGTCTCGACAGGCTTTTAAAAGATGTCAACGATGCGTCGGAGTCTGGTGCTCGCTACAGTGACATGCCACAGGTATGAGGGGATATTTGAATGTATGTGGGTGTTTGTTCCAATAAAGTGTCAGTAATGTATATGCCATTGTTGCTGATGTTTTAACTTTTGACCCACACGAGGAACTAAGTTTCAAAATATCACATCCTCTGCTTTTTTAAATATGCCCCTGGCACATTAGAGAGCTTGATGCAAGTATGATAGTAAATCATCACAACAACCCCTTAAATGAAGGGTTTACTTACTGGTAACTGGATTTAATTTAAATACATTACAACCTATTCTACATGATGCAAAACATTTTGAAGTAATATTATTTAGTTAAACATTGTTATAAACAGCTTCATACATGCATGTTTAAACATGCAGCGAACGCTTTAAATTATGCCCGTGAAATTTAGTCTGTGAAATTTGACCTAATTTGTAATGTGACCCTTGTTTTCAAAAAAAAAAAACAGTAGTTAGTGAAAGGCTGCTATGAGGCTTTATCAGTCTGTGTGTAAATGTGTGAAACCTTACGTCAAATATTTTTGGTCGAAAAACTTCTGATCTCTAACATAACACAGTGACTTGTTCCTGTTGGACTCTTCTTTCATCTTACCTTGAGTCATCCAGACATTTAACCTCGTATCTTGCAGGTCATAGAGGTGATTCTTCCTATGCTGTGTAACTATCTGTCCTACTGGTGGGAGAAAGGTCCGGAGAACTCGCCTCCTGATGCCCAGTGCTGCACCATGGTCACCTCTGAACACCTCAGCATCATACTGGGGAACATCCTCAAGATCCTCAACAACAACCTGGGCATTGATGATGCCCCCTGGATGAAGAGGATTGCAGGTAATTGACATCTGTTAGAAACACAAATAAATAATATATTTATATTAATAAACTGAAAGGGTTTGCACTGGGTTTGTATTCCTGACAAGTCATACTTTAATAAGTAATTGAAAATGGATCCAAATTTGGAAATTGATTGTTTTATAAGGCATTAGGATGTGAGTTTGTCTATTTTTATATTCATGTAAAAACGTCTGAGGGCACATAGCCTGAGGCAGCTTGACATTGCATTTGGATATTGTACTTTATATACAGGAAAATTAGAAATAGGGAAAATTGATTCTGTCATATTTAACAGTTCTTGGGCTAATGCTGCATTGTGAGAAATAAGGGGGTAAAAAGGAAATAGCTTATTTCTAAACAGAAGTGCTTAGTTAGTGCCTAGGTTGACAGTTGACACTAAAGCCATTAATTTTATGGGACTCAGAAATGTGTTCTCCAGACTCGTTGTACAAATCCTTCCAGACATCTGATTTATTATTGAAAGCATCAGTCTCATCCCAGGCTATATTTATAATTTTCTCGTTACAGTCTTCTCGCAACCAATCATCTGCAAAGCTGGAGCAGATCTTCTGAGAAGTCACTTCCTGCCCACACTGGACAAACTGAAGAAAAAGACAGTAAAGGTGAGAGCTTGAAAAATATGGCACATGATATTATGGCAAAACATTGTATCCACGGCTCAGTGATACCTGTGGTTAAAGTACATTGTTTGGTGACTCCATCATGAGCACATACAATATATAGAGCTGTCAACAGTCAGAGCTGTCAACTACTCTGAGTCTGAATATGTAGATATGTAATAAATTTAAAGCCATAAATAAGTTGTTGATGTGTTGTAAATGTAGGTTGTGGCTGAAGAGGAGCTGCTGAAGGCCGACAGTAAAGGTGACAACCAGGAGGCGGAGCTGCTCATTCTGGATGAGTTTGCTGTGCTCTGCAGGGATCTCTATGCTTTCTACCCCATGCTCATCCGTTATGTGGACAACAACAGGTACAGTGCATTCATCGTACATCATTCATTCATTCAGTACACCACTTAGGTAGAATGAGACCCTGGGGTCATTCAGTCCAATCAGTGTATTCATGCTTTTAACGTTTAAGCATACTGCTCAATCTGAATCTCAATGTTTTATACTGTAAGACTTGAAAAGTATCAGATACAGGCTGGTGTTAATCTGTGCATGCTCATTTATGATAAGTGAATATTAAATAGTTACGAACAAATTTTCTTGTTTTGTTTTATTTTTGCTGTATCCTTCACAGATTTATAAGAACATGTTGTGTTGTAGTTCAGTTGTCCCTGGTTTTTGTCTGTCTTCACTCCAGGTCTAGGTGGCTGAAGGAGCCTGATGCAGACTCCACTGAGCTCTTTAGGATGGTAGCTGATATCTTTATCCTTTGGTGCAAGTCACACGTAAGTTTCCCCATTTTATCTAAAGATTATTACATAGTTTCTATCAGTCATCAATTGAAGATAAAATATTTAACCCCATCTTTTTTTTTTGCCCTCTAAATGTAGAACTTTAAGCGTGAAGAACAAAACTTTGTGGTTCATAATGAGATCAACAATTTGGGTTTCTTAACCGGTGAAGGAAGGACGAAAATGTCGAAGGTAAAGTCACAGGGTTGCATACAGTATGATTTGTATTTGGCCAATACAAAATTAAAGAGCTTTTGTGTTTTTCTTCAAAATAAAGTTAAAATCAGAATGAATCCTTTTACCAGGTTTAGTCTTTGCAGCCAAATGCATCATTGTTGGATTATTTAACCTTTAGCGGTGTATTTTTAGTCAGTCCCACATACATCCTGCTACAGATAAATACTCACTATGGCACCAAATGTGTTTTCATTTGAAAAAAGTCTCTTTCTACTCTTGTTTTTGTATTATGTGCCAAAAACTACACTATCTAGCTATTTATGGAAACCACTAAGCCTTTTTAAATAATCCTTCTTATTTGGGATTTCTTCTTAAATATTAATGATTTTATTAGGAACTAAAAGTGTATGGTTTAAGCGCCACAATTGGCTGGAGAGTCAACATTTTGATGGAGTGGTGGGTTGCTTATCTTTTAAAATATTAAACAAATCATGTAATTGATCATTAAAACTGGCACTTTGACATGTATTCCCTCTGTTTCACTTGGGAAATTAAAGGTACAAATGTTATGTGCATGTGAACTTCAGTTGAGTCAGAAACTGAGCTCTGTAAACCAGTGATGTTCTTAGCTGACCAAGAAATCCTGAACCTGTTAGTGCTGATGTAACAGTTTGGGTGTTCAGACAGTAAATAAATCATCATTGGAGCCCTTTTACGTTTGAGATGTATTTGTAGAAAACCTTTACTCAGCAAGGTAGAGCCAAGGCCTTCCTGGAATAACTGTTTCTTTATGCACTTCTTCATTTTGGATGACATCCGCCTTGTTGAAGTGAATACATGACATGGAGCAGGGTACAACCTCTCCAGGGTCTCACTGCTCTTCTGCTGTCTTCTTCACTCTGTCTGCACTTTGGAAAAGCACAATCCAAAATGATACAATCCCCAAGACTTACAAATCTTCTGTACTTTACTTCACAGGCTTTGCAAAAAAGTTCAAGGAAAAGCACTTTTCCTTTGTTTTTATTAGCAGCACTGACGAGGGCTGTGATACACTGAATATGTCAACGTGACACATTTTACAAATCATTTGTATGAGGCTCTTAAATTTCATGTGGCGTTTGTCATATCAGTCAGATCATTTGTCTGGATGTTGATCGTTTGATCGTTCAACTGCTTAAATAGCTGTCACTGTGAGATTTTATTCGTTTCATTTGGCAGAGCTGGATAATTTATTTATGGCGGCTGCTCTCACTGAAAAACCTCCTCAGCCCTTGTTCCTGCAGGAGTCTGCATGTTAACTGATTTATGTCTCTAGTATGTGATTCATCTCAATTAGTGTTTAAGAAGGTGAAACCCTATTTCTGATCAGTCACAGCATCGTCTTATCCTTTGCATATGTTATTTTATGTTCATAAGCCATCCATCCATTCTCTTTACAGGGTTTGGATGGATGGCTTTCATTGGAAATGTTTCTATTGAATAATTGGAATATCAACATGCTGACTAGTAAAATCAATAGAACCTATTAATCAAGCAGAAATTGTTGACGTTTCCTGATTGGTCAGAAAGGTGAGGCTGATTCAAACACTTTTAGAAATCAATATTTTTGCACTTCTGACTTCATAGGATGAGTCAAAAGTACCTCTGCACAATAAGATATTTCCTCTAAATGAATAAAACAAGTTACATGCTGTAGCTTACTGTTAACTTAATGTTACTTCCATTAGTTATTGAGGCAACACAATAAAATAATGTAATGTATATGGCAATTTATAGTAAAATCTAAATGGCATAAAGTAATAATACGGCCGCATTTGAGGGCCACAGATAATAAAATCTAATAAAATGTAAAAAATATCATAGATGACTTGCATCTTAAATCTCTAAAACTGAATTGCAGGAAGGGAGTAATATTATTTATTCTGCTTTCTAAACCACAGAGGTAATAGAGAACATTTTATTTTGTCTCTGTAGTCAGGTGGGGACCAGGACAGGAAACACAAGCGCCGTCGAGGCGAGTATTACTCTATCCAGACCTCTCTGATCGTTGCTGCACTGAAAAAGATGCTGCCCATTGGCCTTAACATGTGTACCCCAGGAGACCAGGAGCTCATCTCTCTGGCCAAGATACGCTACAGTCTGGTGAGCTGACAAAATATGGCCTGGACGAGACCTTTTTGTACTTTTATTCTCACTTTTCTTTGTAGCTACATGTGCTTCACTGGCTGTTTAATCTCTCTGTTTGTCTCCCATTACAGAGACCTCTGTTTCTATTTGTGTCCTGATGCAAATAACAGCCCTATAAACTCAAAATCAACTCACAAGTTCATTGTCCAATATGATGCCTCTTTATTTTTTAATGTAAAACAATTGTGAACAGTACGTTGCGATTTTTAATGTTAAAACTACACTTTCCCTTTATAGAAAGACACAGATGATGAGGTGAAGGAGCATTTGCGTCGCAATCTCCATCTTCAAGACAAGGTGAGATTTAAAATGAGGGTTCTGATTTTAGTGATCAGTAATAATAAATTGTATTTGTATAAGGCTGCTGTTTATGGCATTGTTTTTATGGTTTAGTCTGATGACGCAGCAGTGCAGTGGCAGCTGAATTTGTACAAGGACGTCGTGGTGAAGAGCGAGGAACCGGCAGACCCAGAACACATAGTGGTCAGAGTGCAGAGTATCTCTGCAGCAGTCTTCCACCTAGAGCAGGTAGAAACCAACGTTAACTTATGCTCAACGATACACCACAGAACATAAAAATTACATTGAATCAGTTCAATAGTTTTTAAAACAGCACTTAGATCATCACAATCTACAACATATGTCGCTGAGTTATTCTACATAGCATCCTTTATTTCATTTCAGTAGTGTTTCCAGCATAAATCTTTGCCATTGTCATGTCCCTGCTCCTCAGGTGGAGCAGCCCCTCAGGAATAAGAAGTGTGTGTGGCAGAAACTGCTGTCTAAACAGCGTAAGCGTGCTGTGGTGGCTTGTTTCCGTATGGCTCCACTCTACAACCTACCCAGGTAAGTGTCTTTAACAGCTGTCACACTCCTGAATCTGATATACAATGTCAATAATTAAACATTGACTTGACTACTTAAACAACCAAATTAAGACATTGTTATGTCTGTCTAACCGTACATAACCATCACCAAGTAGTCGTGGGGACGGGGCCAGTTTTTCTTGATTGTGTGCCCATTTAAACCTCTCATTCCCTCCCTAATGACAATCTCTCCTCTGTGTTGTTTTCTTGCATAACACTTCCTCATCCTCCCTCAGATACAAAAATAATAATTACTTCCTGAATGGCTATCGGGAGGTTTGGCTGGAAAGGGCGTTCAAAGCCTCCAGCTTTGACCGCCTGTTCTCCCTGCTGACGGTAAAGTGAAATTATGGGGCGAATGTTTCATCTGTTCAACCCCTCCTTCATCCTCCAGGCTGTGGAACAATCTCTGCCTAGCAACCAATTGTTTCTGCACTGTTGATTCTGATTGGTCAGCTAGAATGTGCCCGAGAATTGACCAAACAGTTATTTGGAAAGTGGAAATGCACTGCAAGCTGCACGCTTCTGTTTCATTTCAGGTGAACCCTGAAGGAAGGAGGGAAGGAGGGAAGAAAACGAAGATGACAGAAAGATATCTTTAACAAACAGTCTTGACTTTAATAAGTTGACAAGCTGGTTTTTATTTTTATGCTTAGTTAGTGGAAGATAAAAGGTCTTTCATGTCATTTAGCTTTCTTGAATATGATGATTTAAACCTTAATTTTTTTTTAACTGAGACTTGACACCAAAGGTTGTGCAGTTTGACACAAATGTGGATCTGTGTAATGGAAAATGTAAGAAGTAAAATCATACTCCTCTAAATTGTGCATGCTCCTCTAATAAATTTCACGAGCCCGTAGAAGTAACTGCAGTCATTTTAGAGACCAAACTTGACCAGTCAGAAGAGCCAGTGGGTCCCACATTGACCAATCACCACCTTGCTTGAAATGCACTTCCTGTAACCGCTTCCTCCCCCCACATCTCTTTCCTGTCTCCTCCAAAAACTCACCAGAATCCACCCTAATGCCACTGTACCTCCCTCCCCACTCCCTCCATTCCTCCCCCCCTCCCCAGGCATCGTGCTATCAACCTCTTCATCCCGGCCTATCAGAGACTTTGGATAGAGGCAGAGGAGTACTCCTTTGAGGAGAAGCTAGTTCAGGATCTGGCAGTAAGTACTGGGCTTGCCTTGTCCTTGCCCCTCGTGCCCTGTGTTGGCACCCCTCTGCCAGTCCTGTCTGCCGAATGCTTCTTTAGCTCCATGCCTGTCGAGCCTTGGGAGCGCGCCCCAGTGCGGACCTCGCCCAAAGCACCCAGGGGCCCCCGCTTTAGGCGTGCAAAATCCTTCAGACAGAGATCCGTCAGGGGTCAAAGGCTCCATGAACAACTCAGGAGACACAGGGCCAGCTCCAGCACTCACAGCTCTAGAAAAGCAGGCTATTCCCTTCTGACAGCAGTGGTAAGAAGGGCCTTTCACTAGGAGGCTGTCACTACAGTAGCTGTTTGGTTGTCAGATCTGGATCCAACCCATCAATTGTCTCCTTTTTTTGTTTTTTTCTTTTTGCTGTACTCTGTAGTGTAAATGTGAAGGTGACGTTACATTACGTTCTGTGGGTGACATCAGTGGCATGTTCGAGCAGTCATGTGAAGATCACACTTCATATTAGATCTTTGTATGATTCATCCACAAAGTAAAAGTTAATGAGTATATATCAAAGTATAGCTTTAGATACATCAGTGCAATTATCGGTCTTGCTGTTCTTGTTGGGAAGATACAGTGTTTTTTTGTTGTTGTTTTTTCAAATCAGATTAGCTTGGACCTTTGGAGATTTGTTTAGTTGTGAAGGGCCCTATTTGTCGGGCTTCTTCACGGTCAGGCGTCATTCGTTTTCATCATATCGTCATATCATTAAATGGCTTACTGCTTGCATCTGTTTGCTGTAACATGCATGTGTTTGAGAACTGGTTCCAACACTGTTCATCATCCACGCTTAACTCGTCCTGTCCTCTCCGCAGACCACCTGGACATGACAGAAATTCAGCTGCATGATGGTGCTAGTTGAATATTAATCACTCATTTTAGTGTTTTGACATATGTGTGAATGGGCACAGTTGCCACTGAGGTTTTTTGGGGGAAAAAAGATTAATATTGATCCGATCAGACTTGAGCAGTGCTAACTGTTGGCACCTGTGGACTTCTGCAGAAAACCCCCATGAAGATTGTTGAGGAGGAGGAAGAGGAGGTGGCTGAGATCCAGCCCGACCCACTCCACCAACTCATTCTTCACTTCAGCCACAATGCCCTGACAGAAAGAAGGTGAGAAGCTGGTGTTTGGAACTTTGGGGAAATGTATTTAAATGTAATCATTTGTCTTGCTAATATCAGCATTTCCTCTGTAAGATTATTCTAATGTAGGGCTCGGGCGGCGTGTCGACTTGACTTAATCGATTCCTTCAAGACGCCACAGAGATTACTGAATAAAAAAACAAACTTGTGGAGCAGCAGCGTGTAGAAATGCCTTAATTTCCGCTGTACCCACAGTTCCCCATCCACCACGTGTTTACTCGTCACATTAGCTTACATCCACCTAAATGTGGAAGTTAGAAAGAGCTGGATGTGCTGCACTTAATGCACTTACTGTTCAACGTAATGTGGTACTGGTGGACACTGAGACAGTCGCACTCCCAAACCAATCAGGACCCTGTACAGTAGCGGTCAGCAGAGTCGCCCTCAGCAGCAGACAGAGGAGGACAGGGATCAGTGACAGTAAACTGATCTGTTTACTGTGGAAATGTAGATGCACCACATTCTGTTTCACTTGAAGGGAACAAGCTCTTGCTTTAATTATATTGTGGAGAGACTTCATATTAATCTATAAAACGCTAAAACGATAGATATTCTTTAGTAAAGGAATTATTATTTTGCAGCTCTAGTTTAATGCACTATATAACGTATATGGGGGTGATATACTGTCTCGGTTTGGAAAGAAGGGGGGGGGGGGACTTGGTATAAAATTGTTCAGTTAATATTTATCAAGCTTCACTACTCCCACAACAATCAACCACATTCATGCAATCTAATCTGCTTTTACTCCTTTTCAGTTACTTGGAAGAAGATCCTTTGTACATTGCATATGCAGACATGATGGCAAAGGTAGTGGACATTTAAGTTCGGTTTAATTCCATATGATTCCACAAAGACTGAGATCACTTTAATTATGAGGTTTGGGCTGTTAATCTTTGTGTTTTCAGAGCTGTGCAGAGGATGAGGAGGAAGAAGAGGAGGAAGGGAAAGAAAAGACATTTGAGGTACTCTTATAGAAGCCCGTGGTTGGGAGGCTGTTAAACGTCAATTTTACCAATTGGGTGTCTGTCTGTTTGTTTTCAGGAAAAGGAAATGGAAAAGCAGAAAATCCTGTATCAGCAGGCGAGGCTGCACGGTCGAGGGGCGGCGGAGATGGCTCTGCAAATGATCAGCGCGAGTAAAGGTAATGGTGGCCAGATTGTTTCTGCCTCAGTTAGATCCACTGCTAATTTACACTCTTATTCAAAGCAATTTTACCTCAGTGAACAGAGAAATATTAAATTCACTGCTGGTAATTGACCCTTTCTGCTTGTTAACAAGCACTTAAAGTCAGTCCATTAATTAAATATTAGTCAGCCTTGTAATCCACGTACATGGAAGTCTAAGTGACTCCAGCAGCTACCAAAACAGCTCATTTTCAAAGTGTGTTTGCGGAATGTTGGAGGAACCTGCTGTTAACAGCTACAGGCCTAAACTCTTTTAGATCCAGCTGCCATGAGCTTCATGAGCTTCTTCCAATAGAAGCACTCTGATTTTAATCGTACATTTTCCCTGTGTACCCAGGTTGCTTGGGCCCCATGGTGACCTACACGCTCAAACTGGGCATCTCTATCCTAAATGGAGGAAACGTTCGCGTTCAGCAGGTCAGATTACACCAAAAAAACATAATATTGAGCTACATGTACTATGTTTGCCCTGTTATCATCCGGACTCATCCCCAGGTGAATACTTCACAGACTTTGGTAAATTATTATTACTTTGTCTTAAGGCATCCTTAAGAGTTTAAACTGGATGGCATCCAGCAGATTATGGTTCAATAAAGAAGAGACCTGGTAAAGTTCAGAATTTGTAAAAATGAGAGTTGATGGCACCTTTCTTGCAATTGAGCCAAGGAGACTAAGTCCTCATCAGCAAACAGGTCAATACAGAGATGCCTGGTGCAACTTACTAGAAGACTGTTTTTGGACACACAGCTGCATTTCACTGCATTTCACTGCAGGAGAAACAGAGCTAACCTCTGCCCAGCGAATTCATCTGTTGTGATTAGTTGGAACTTGTGCCTTGTACAATAATTTATTCCAAATGTATTTAAATAATAGCCAAACTAGCCCCATTCCACACAGCAGCATGAGGTTTTGACATGAAGATGCTTAATACTTCTTTTCTCACCTGTCGCAGAAAATGCTTGATTACCTGAAAGAAAAAAGAGACGTAGGCTTTTTCAAGAGCCTGTCAGGCCTCATGCAGTCTTGCAGGTATTGTAATCTGACTATAACTCTATACGTCTTCCCATACATCAAAGTCTGGTGCCTGACTTTTTTGTGTGTTATTTCCTCAGTGTCCTGGACTTGAATGCATTTGAGAGGCAGAACAAAGCGGAAGGACTTGGCATGGTGACAGAGGAAGGTTCAAGTAAGTGAAGAAACGTCACATTAGATGTGTTATTCTGCCAGTTTTCCTTCACCTTCCTTGTGCGGAGTCTTAAATGTCCTCTTTCGTAGACAACAGAGCAGGAAAGTGTCCAATGTACAGACACTATCTACAATGTAAATAAGTGCAATGATCTGTATAGCATCAAACCATTTGTTTTGTGAAAACAGTCACACGTACTCCTCTCTCATACCATCAGTCTTCTCTGACCAACATGTGTACATTGTCCTCCTCAGAGTGTCCTTTGTCCTTCAGGTGTAGGTACACTGCTCTGGTCATGAGATGTTCGGTTTATAATTCAACCTGGACTCCTTTACTACCGCAACATGTCGTAAAACTTGCAAAAAGTTTGTAGCTCTCGAAAAAGATGTTGTTCAGTATCAATGTAGAGAAATCGATTTATACTTGATCTCCCTCCATCTTAATAAGCACAGGCTCAGATAAGTCAGCATCAGTTCTAGATCAGACCGCATGGTAAAACGTTGGTGCTGCCTGAGGGTCCAAACATCATGTTTGTGGTTTTCTGTACTTTCTGAATGTCGTATGGTTTTATGAACGGTAGATGATGAAATCCATAAACTGTTGTATATTGATTTTATTTACATTTTACACAACTTTTTACAAACTTTTTTAAACGTGGGGTTTGTATTACAATATTCCCACGGTAGTAAGCTTTCGGTCCACCTGTGGACGTTGGGTGTGTTTAGGTATGTGCCCTGTCATCACGGTCCAGACTTTCTGTGTCTCTAGTTTACACAGGCATCCTCACCTGATGCTTTATACATCAACCTATGTCTATCTTTTCTTCGTTCAGCCCCCCACTAAACATTTTCACCAAGTTCTGTGTTTAACAATTCACTGTTACTACTTGTGTCTGTTACCGTTGTAAACCTTTCACCACGACTGAAGTCTGATTTGATACTCATCTCGTTAGACACGACTCAGGCCCCTGATTTTCCCGCCTTGAAACGGTTTTCTTTTTTTAACTGCATGACTTTTTATCCACTCGTACTAGATGTATTCATATTTCTTTGTATTGTAACTCAATGTCCTCTCTTTTTGCTTATGTCTTCGTGTACTGTCTGTCTCCTTGTCATTTTTTAAACCCATCGATGGCAGACCACAATGAGCGGGGTAAATAGCAAATTTAGATCATCCTGATTCTGGCTATGCTTCCACCCTGAATGTGTTCTTCGTATCTGTGGTCTATATTTCCTGCTTTATTTGGTACCCAGTCCCTCCCTCGTGCCCAGATGTCTGCAGGGAAACACTGTGCATGCAAACACACAAAGTGAATGTTCACAACCCGTTGCCTGTCTTTTGTGTGACCTTTGTTCCCATTAATGTTTACATTTACTAATGCTTCAGTCCATCATGTTAAGGCTCAGTGCCACCGCCCAAGAGTTAGAAGGCTTGTGGACTCTTCCTAAGCAATGCTTTGTCTTGCTTTGGAGTTGGGGCCTATTTCCTATACAAATGTCTAACTTTCACATGGCTTTACTTGCTCCCTTACAACTATTTTGCTTAGTTTGCGTAGTTCTGGTGACTAGAATACCTGGTTGTTTCTTTGCTTCTAAGTAAATTAGATAACTCCATCTGTCTGCCCCTTTTTTTCCTGAAGTGATTCTGTTCATCAGGCCCAATTCTGGCCTGCATGTGAAAGTTACCAGGCTTCCTCCAGCTTATGGAAATGTCCTAGTGTTTCACTGTTTACTGTAAAAGCTATTTTTACCAAAAGCACTTTGGATTCAGTTTTAAATCTGCAATCTAAAGCACCTGGATTTCAACATTTTGAAATTGAAACCTTTCCTGCTTGCCTTCTTATGTCAATTGCTTTTTATGGGAGTTTCACAAATTATAGGACCTCCTAGTGTGTGTGTGTGTGTGTATAGTAAATGTAGACTTAATTTACTCAGTGCTACCTGTGTTCACCACCGCTGCCGTTTCTTTTTAAGGCTCCAAGGTGCTACAGAATGATGAGTTTACCAAAGATCTTTTCCGGTTTTTGCAACTTCTGTGCGAGGGTCACAATGGAGGTGAGGTTATATTCATGTGTATTTTAATGTGATGAAATTGTTTCGTCTGTGTGTTTAAAAAAGATTTTTTTTTTTTTTTTTTCTGTCAGATTTCCAGAACTTCCTGAGAACCCAAACTGGAAACACAACCACAGTCAACATCATCATTAGCACTGTGGACTATCTTCTCCGTCTTCAGGTGTGCAGAACGCAGAGCTATAACCTCAAACACACTGTTATTCATCTCAGTTATGTTTTCCTAATGCAACCCCCTCCCCCCTCTTTAGGAATCCATCAGTGACTTCTATTGGTACTATTCTGGCAAAGATGTTATTGATGAAACTGGAAAACAAAACTTTTCCAAAGCCTTATCTGTAGCTAAACAGATATTCAACTCACTGACTGAGTATATTCAGGTGAGCATGAGATTTTGCAGGCAACACGGTTGAATCTTCAATGTAAAGATGAACCACTTTCATGTAATATTATGTTTTTCTCTCTTTGCCAATCGCCCCTATTTCAGGGCCCGTGTATTGGGAACCAGCAGAGTCTGGCTCATAGCAGACTGTGGGATGCAGTGGTGGGATTCTTGCACGTGTTTGCCAACATGCAGATGAAGCTATCACAGGTACCTGTACTGAAACCTGCAGATTTGTGCATGTTATTACAAAAACGAAAAAAAAGAGAGGTAATAATCAATGGCTGCAACTATTATCATACAATTGTGTCTGAAATGTTATTTATCACTAACCCGTATATATTTATTTCTTGACATAGATACTTCGAGGTACAGCTGTATTAATCACTAACACACACATTGGTCTGGCCCATATCCTTATCAGATTGTTTTTCTTTGGTATTATTTGTACAAATCCAGTATCACTCAGAATCAAGGTTTGTGAGAAACCGACATTTATATAAATAACATATGTAAAGTATGGCTTTGGTCATTTAGAAAATGACCAATATTTAAAACAATTGAAGAATTGCCTCTTTTCACTTTTGTTGTCTGCAGCCTGAGTTACCTTATTTGTCTTTGCAATAGACCTCCGTTAGACCTCCAGAAACATTGCTCCACTGAGTGATACGTCCTACAACCTGTGGTTTAGAGACTGTTTAACAACGCACCGAATCAACAAAACCTTGCACAGCAGTCTGTCAAACATACGTGCTTGTCATCTCCGCAGGTTTTCCATCCAAAACATCACCGATACTTTAACCAAGTGTTTTGGATTGAAGCCTGTCGCCAATGAAGCAGCGCGTCTCGCTGGTCTGTCGTTAAACTGCGTTTTGACTTTGATCAACTAATGTCCACAAAACACGAATACGTTTACCTAGGCTGCAGACTGATGGGCACTTCCTGTAAAGTGAACCTAAATAGAGATGGTTTTAGAATCGGTTATTGCTACACATTTCATTTAGAAAATGAGTTTGGCCTTAATAAACTGCACTACAGTAGCTCCTTCACTCACGATGCTTTATTTGTAGGCAAGACATTTACAATACATTGGAATGGAAATGACTTCAGGGTAAAGCTTTGAGCAAAGTCTCTTATCTTCTTTTAGGATGCCAGTCAGATCGAACTGTTAAAGGAGCTGATGGATTTACAGAAAGACATGGTTGTCATGCTGCTGTCTCTGCTAGAGGGTAAGAACCTGAAGACCATTCCGTGTTAAAGACTTTAGAGCAGAAAGGCTAATATGCAACATGTAGAATTTTCTGAGACATCTGTAAAATAGGTCCATTGTTATAAACAAAAGTTGGATGGATGCTGTTCTCTCTTCAGGCAATGTGGTAAATGGGACAATTGGAAAACAGATGGTTGACACCCTGGTGGAGTCCTCGAACAATGTCGAGATGATCCTCAAGTTCTTTGATATGTTCCTGAAGATGAAGGATTTGACGGCCTCTGAAAACTTCAGGGAGTATGACCCAGAGTGTAAAGGCATTATTTCCAAGAAAGAGTTCCAGAAGTCTATGGAGAGCCAGAAGCAGTACACCCAATCGGAGATAGATTTCCTGCTCTCGTGTGCAGAGGCTGATGAGAACGACATGTTTAATTACAAGGAGTTTGTGGAGCGGTTCCATGAGCCGGCCAAAGACATCGGCTTTAACTTGGCAGTGTTGCTGACCAACCTGTCTGAACACATGCCACACGACTCTCGACTTGCCACATTCTTAGATGTGGCAGAGAGTGTGCTCAGCTACTTTGAGCCTTACCTAGGTCGGATTGAAATCATGGGCGGTGCAAAGCGCATCGAGAGAGTGTATTTTGAGATCAGCGAGTCGAGCCGTGAACAGTGGGAGAAGCCGCAGGTCAAAGAGTCCAAGCGTCAGTTTATCTTTGATGTGGTCAATGAGGGCGGAGAGAGTGAGAAGATGGAAATGTTTGTCAATTTTTGCGAGGACACCATCTTTGAGATGCAGCTGGCCTCACAGATCTCTGAGCCGGATGCAGTGGAACAAGCTGAGGAGGAGGAAGAGGAGGAAGGGCACAGCATCCTGGAGGAGCTGGCTGGAGAGGAAGAAGATGCCTTGGAGTCGGCCTCAGCCTTCACCACAGCCTGTCGCTCGGTCAACAATCAAATCACACACGTCCGCCAAATGTTTACTGTGAAAAACCTACGCAAACAGTTCAGGAAAGTCAAGAAACTGAGCATCAAGGAGATTATAACAGGCTTCTTCTCCTTTTTCTGGATGCTCTTCACTGGCTTTTTTAAGGGAATCTACAGTCTTATCTTTGGTTTCTTCCATGTCATCTGGTCCTCCATGTTTGGTGGCGGCCTGGTGGAGGGTGCCAAGAACATGAAGGTGACGGACATCCTTGGAAACATGCCTGACCCCACACAGTTTGGGATTCATGGAGATGTGATAGAAGGAGACAAAGTGGAAGCCATAGAGTCATCAGCAAGCTTAGACATATCCATGACACCAGCTGGCGACATAGCAGAGGTGGACATGATGTTGGAGATGCTGACGGTGCCCAAAAGGGAAGGAGGTAAACATGTGGAGCCAGGCCTGGGTGATGTTTCTGAGCTGTGTGCGGAGACCTCAAGTATTGATCACAAAAAGGTATGTAGTCCAAAAAAAAAAATCAGTCATTTCATCTGTAGACGTCTTCTCCCATTCAGTCTCTAAGTTAATTGGTTTATAACACTGTCGTTGCAGAAAGCTGCCACCAAGCCTGCTGAAAGCCCTGAAAGTGAAACGGAGAAAGCAGAGTGAGTGCGATTTGGAGTAAAAATAATGATCATACAACATGAAAACACCTTCAAATTAAAAACTGTGATTATTACAGCACAGAGAACCAGGAGAAGGAGGATAAGCCGAAAGAGGAGGAGGCTAAGGAACCAGTGACTGAGGAGAAACCCAAGGCCAGAACAAGTAAACCCAAAGAGACAGCACCTGCCTTGATGTCCAATGTCTTTGTTGTTCTGGACATCTACCTGACTAAGACGCTGGTGAGCCCGTACACTGGATGTTAGTGGCTTCAGTATGATTTGGTCTGGGGCTTAACACGCTTCTTTTCCCCTCAGAACTACCTGGCTCGTAACTTCTACAACCTGCGCTTCCTGGCTCTGTTCGTGTGTTTCGCCATCAACTTCATTCTGCTCTTCTATAAGGTAACGAGCTCCAAAAAAAAATCCTCGTCTATCCTGAAGGTGCCATTGGCTGCAAACATCATTAAGATTTCCTTCAGTATAGGATTGGGCCTTTTTCAATGTCACACCAAAGTGGACAAAAAAATGTTTAGCTGCCTCCTTGTATTTTTACATAACCTTTATCTGAAAAAGCGGCTTCTCATGCTCCTCAAATGTTACGTTCTTCCAAACACAGTCTGGCATTTTTCTATCAAGTCCAACAATACAAATAATCTAACCAGACCTTCAGTGTCACCTTACTGACAATCCTTTAAATGTCACACAAGTTATGGTGAAGTAAGTGCCATGTTTACGCAGTCTGAACAGAAAACACATGAAATAGCTGTTTTCTGTTCATTGACTTATTGCAGCAGAAGCGATTGACAGTTTAAAATTCCTGTCTGCAAACCTTGATGCTAAGTAAATGTAAGATTTATACAGCGTGGAGGGAAACATCGAGAATTCCAACCTACAGATCACACAGGTTACTGTTATATACTGTATATTTTGCTCTTTAGGTTACTGGCGAAGAAGCAGAGGAAGAGAGCAGCTGGGGTGGTGGTGAGGAGGAGGAGGAGGATGATGAGAACACACTCTTCGACATGGATGAGTTTGTGCTTCAGGAGGGCACCGGCTACATGTTACCAACGCTGCGCTTCTTGGCTATATTTCATACGGTGATTTCGCTCCTCTGTTTGGTCGGCTACTACTGTTTGAAGGTGCGTACGTTTGTCTGGAGCTTTCTGAAAGCAATTTCCTCGCAGGCGACGCTATTTTGTAAATAAAATGCGGCTGATTGTTTTGCTTGTAGGTTCCTTTGGTGGTTTTCAAGAGGGAGAAAGAAATCGCAAGGAAGCTTGAATTTGACGGTCTTTACATCACTGAGCAGCCGTCTGACGATGACATCAAAGGCCAATGGGATCGACTTGTTATCAACACCCCGTGAGTCATCAACAGTGTTTAAACGTACACTTAACGTGGGTCTCGGGTCTGGATGGTGTTTGGCTGATTTATTATTATTATTAGGATTTACGCAAGACAAACAGAATTGAAGTGTAAAAATGCCAACGTGTGGTGATAAAGGATAATAGAACAGCTGTCAAGAGTTGGGATCATATGACATCTGACCTAAGTATAAGTACATAAAATTCTTTTTATGAAACCATTTCAGGTCCTTTCCAAGCAACTACTGGGACAAGTTTATCAAGCGCAAGGTGAGTGTGTAGAAGCAGAGAGTTCTATTTGTTTAATTACTGAAACGCTGAACTTAATACACTCAAAGGGTTGTTAGGATGCTGGCTACAGAATTTCTGTTGTGCTCCTGCTGCGTCCCCAGGTGATCAACAAGTACGGTGATCTGTACGGAGCTGAACGTATCGCTGAGCTCTTGGGCCTGGATAAAAGCGCTCTCGACTTTGACCCCACAGTGGAGACCGTGGAAAAAGAAGCCTCCCTGCTTTCCTGGCAAGTTGTAAACTCAACCCTTGTTCTATCTTTCTTACTCAGGGAGGGTATTAAAGTAGAGTGTCACGGTTACAGGCTGTTAATTAGTCAGTATTGACCTAATTCCTTGTTGAGTCATTGATTTGATTTTGTCCAACCTGAATGTGGGCTGTTAAATACATTTTTATTTATGAATGAAACCTAAGCAAAGGGGATTTAATGACGATCCCCCTCAGCTACAGCGGCACAACAGTGTGATTGAACATGTTTTTTCGTGAACAGGTTGAGCTCCATTGATACCAAGTATCACATCTGGAAACTGGGTGTGGTTTTGACTGACAACGTGAGTTTATTTACCACTCAAGCGCCAACATCAATATGAATGAATGAACAACGCGGTTACAATTTCCATTCAAACAACCATTCTATTTCCCTTCCCTGCAGTCCTTCCTGTATCTCATCTGGTACACCACCATGTCCATCTTTGGACACTTCAACAACTTCTTCTTTGCTGCCCACCTGCTGGACATTGCCATGGGCTTTAAGACCCTTCGTACCATCCTGTCCTCTGTCACTCACAATGGCAAGCAGGCAAGTAGTTTCCCCAGCAGAGGGCGCCAGAGCACAGAAGAAATCAAGAACGATCATCGTGCACTAAACACTTTTTTGAATTGTGTGGAAATATTGGGCTACACTCAAAATAACCTTTGATTCTGGTCTTTGTCCCACATTTAGATATTTACTTTCTGTAAATAATGAGTATTATGCCTAAGCTAGATAAGAGACTGAACAACTACCACCAGGATTCTTACTCAAGAGCAACATAATCAAATCAAGAAATTAGCTTCTGGGAAAGAATAAGAAGGATGAGAGGAAGCTTCTGTTTAAGACAAACTAAATGCATGAATGGATGAAATACAGGATTAAAAGTTATTAACTAAGTAACAGCTCACATAATGTAATAAATTGTCATTTAAAAGTGGTTAAATGGGGCACAAAGTACAGAAGTAGTGTATAGGGCATCAATCATCAGGGATGCAACGGTTAGGATGAGGCCTTGAAGCTGTGAGGCGGCAGTGCTAATGAATGAATGTGCACAGTTATAAAATCTAAAGTCAAATCATTTCAAATGAACACATCTGAAAAAGGATGGAAGGCCCCTTTTAGCGAGCACTTCATATCGTCAGACTGGGCTGTGTGGTCACATCAAATCAAACCGACCGAAGCACTTTTTAACTTATGTTTCTGAAAGTAAATGCAACGGGTTGTGTGCGTATTTAACGAGGGAGAACATTTCAGGGCATCGTGCATGAGAGAAGTTCCAACTATTATAATACATTTTCTCTCCTTCCAGCTTGTGCTGACTGTGGGTCTGCTGGCTGTGGTTGTGTATCTCTACACTGTGGTGGCCTTCAATTTCTTCAGGAAGTTCTACAATAAAAGCGAGGACGAAGACGAGCCCGACATGAAGTGCGATGACATGATGACGGTACGTCCGACCACCTCCTACGCGTATTCGTTAACTTTTGTAGAAGCAAAAGAGGACAAGTGGTTGGTGCTGGAAAAGGTTCCTGAGGCGTCCAGTCTGAATGGCTGACTCGTTTCGTTTCGCCAACTGGCCTTGATCCGGGTATGAAGAGGCGGTGACTACATGGAATGAGTTGAAACTATTTTCCATTAGTGAACAGTTAAAGCCAGTATGTGCTCAGTGCTTTGGTGAAAATAATGTTTTGGCTACAGTCCTTGAAATTAATCCTTTTCAAATTGTCTACTTCACCCCTCACAGGAACAACTTACACATTCTTAGGAAGTCATTTTTCGTCTTAAAGACACTTCTTTTGCTTCGACGTCTTTTTCCAGCCACTGGATGACAAATTTCTGGCTGTAGCTTGAATCACAACACTGAATTATGGGCAACCGTGTGCTAAAGTTAGAACCTCTTTATTTTGAAATGGTAAAAAAAAAGTAATCTGATGATTTTTTTTCTTCATCAACAAAAAAATATTTATTGTGCATATTTTGTCATTTAAATAATGGGACTTAACTTAACATTTTTTTTTTTCATCCATGGTTACCACAGACACAGTCCTCTTATGGTTTCAGTTATGCCTTTTTTAAAAAACATAAAACTCTGTAATTTTCCCTTTTTGTTCTCCACAGTGCTATTTGTTCCACATGTACGTGGGTGTGAGAGCTGGAGGTGGTATTGGAGATGAGTTGCAGGATCCAGCTGGAGACCCCTATGAGCTCTACCGCATCCTGTTTGACATCACCTTCTTCTTCTTTGTCATTGTCATCCTGCTGGCCATCATTCAGGGTACAAACATCTAGTCCTTGTCTGATAAAACTCAAGATTCACTGCAAAGTCATGTATCCTGACAGTGTTGCGTCCTCCTTCAGGTCTGATCATCGATGCCTTTGGCGAGCTGAGAGACCAGCAGGAGCAGGTGAAGGAGGACATGGAGGTGAGGAGACACATTTCAGCCACAGACAGAGCTTCATAGAGGGGGTTTGTGGGGCTCAGCAGCAGCACAGAGGGTTTCACTTAAAACCATGCAGCCTTAGTTTTGGTGTTTAATAACCTTTTTAAACACAAACTGCATCTCTACAATTGAGCTTGTTTATTGTCTCGAGTACAAGAAACAGCTCCCTGCATGTCTGAGAACATCCCAACATCATACAGATCTGCCTCAGTGGGAAAACAAAAGAAACACCTGACACTGTGACAGCACATTTCAGCAGCCCACAAATGATCCTGTCTGAAACGGTTTTATTAGAAGGACGCTTTCCCTCTAACCTGTGGGGCAAACTGGACCATTTATTTCAGTTGGCAAAATTTTGGGGCTGAATGCAACTGTCCGCACAAACCCAGAGAGCATTAATTACAGTTTGGGCACCACAGAGGGGAAAAAAGAAAAGAAAAGTGAACATTTCCGAATCTAAACTTGTCGTTTTAATCTTCTTTCAGACCAAATGCTTCATCTGCGGCATTGGGAATGACTACTTTGACCGGACGCCCCATGGGTTTGAAACCCACACCTTACAAGAGCACAACCTAGCAAACTACCTGTGAGTGCAGCAACAAATATAAGACGACCAAACTCAGGAAGTTTTTCTGAACATTTATTTGTTACACGTCTGCAGGTTCTTCCTGATGTACCTGATTAACAAAGACGAGACTGAACACACGGGTCAGGTATGTGTTGAGCACAGTTACAGAGACACAAAAATCTGAACATTGACTCTAACGTCAGTAGGTTTTACTTGTGCAACATTTCAACCCACTTGATTTGTTGCATAAGAAGAGCTTAGCAGGAGGAAGAAGCAATGTGTGGGTTTCCTTAGATATCAACTTATTGTTGTGCATTGTGTTCTTATGTCACAAATACAGCCAAAGGAAAACTGCAACAAAGAATTGGATGTTTCTGCAGAAAGAAAGTCATGTGGACATTAGAGCGAAATAATTTATCCATTGAATTTGGTATCTACATTTTCATGTCGCAGAAATACACCATATTCACTTTGTATCAGCTACTGCACTGTGGACATGGGTTTATGGATACAAACGTCTTAATCTGCACACACACAGCCAGTCTTTGTTTTAAACTCTATTATTACATACATTTCCGTGTTTGAACGAGGGTCGTGAGGGAGTGCTGGTTGACACCTTGGCCCATCACGACAGACAGAGCAGCAGCCGCTTTGGTGCTGAGGTGTTCAGGCTTAACACAAAGAGCCGGTGACACATTTCGAAACCACCTGAGCCCACTACACCATCACAACAGTGCAGGAAATTATGCTTGAAGCTGTGTTGGCAAAGTTACCAATTCCTTTTAAAACTACTCCCACAAGCCATCACAAAAGCCTAAATGTCAGGTGTCCTAGTCCCACCCTGAATTAAACAAAATTAGCTCCATCGAAGACATGTTAACATTTAGCAGTAACAGGTTTGTTTCTGGTACTGCATCACCCATTTCCTTTCCGCTCTCTGCAGCCTCTTGTTATGCACAGGCATGGTAGAGAAATCAGGTCTCTGCAGCCCCCTACCCAGAATTAAGTAACCGAACGCAACAAATGAATAAAAACTATGCAATTGTGGATTTGATTCTGAAAATATTAGCATGGCATAAACCAAAAACATTTTCTATCCTTCCTTCAGGAGTCCTATGTCTGGAAGATGTACCAGGAGAGATGCTGGGACTTCTTCCCTACTGGAGACTGCTTCCGTAAGCAATATGAGGACCAGTTGGGTTAGAGAGGGCAGCCCTGCATACTGCCCCAAACCCCCCCTCTCTACTTTCCTATCTAACAGACACACTCAACTCGACTTCACCAGAACCTAAACACTCGCTGGACTCTTCTCTGCTGCCATGGTGTCAAAGAAAACTAAACGTAGGAGCCGAATTCAAATACACACAAAACTTTAAAGAAAATAATTTGGGGGTTTGTGCATTTTTCTTTGTTACCTGACATAGTCACTTGCCACGACACCCGTTTTATGCAAATTCTTCTTTTGATTCTGATTCACATTGCCTTTTCACGTGCTTAACCCCAACTAGTTGCACAATTTGTTGTGTGTAGACATTTGATACCTGTGGAGGGT
Source organism: Channa argus (assembly GCF_033026475.1). Classification (NCBI taxonomy): domain Eukaryota; kingdom Metazoa; phylum Chordata; class Actinopteri; order Anabantiformes; family Channidae; genus Channa; species Channa argus. The sequence continues at coordinate 4,255,268 of NC_090213.1, read as the reverse complement.
TACAGCATGACAACTGAATGTCTGAATATGCACAATTTCTTTCTTAATGCCAGGACGTTAGTGTCACTCGTTACCAAAACCAACCGAATAGATGTGTGCTGCTAGTATTTATCACTGTTTCTTGTTAAATGAAATCTGCCTTTCAGAGCTGGTTAAAATCAGACACATTAAATGAACGTGGTACTTTTAGGTGTTTATCAAGTGCCGATGTGCCTTATGAGAAACTATGCACAAAAAAAGTACTTTGTCGCTGCTGACACAGCCTGTGCTCTAGTTCTGGATTAGTTACGAGCAGATTTATCTGGTTAGTTTTCGTGGCTTTTAAATAAATTACAAAAATATTAGTTGTATAAAATCTAGGTGATCCTTGTTTAAATGTTGCTTAGTTTGGTTTTGTTCCTAAACTGTGGTGTCCTGCTTGCCTGCACTTCTTCCCACAGTAGAAGAACCCGACAACAAGCGGAAGAAAAAATAACCAAAACACGTGTTCAAAGATTTGATGATTAAATAGTTGACTACTATTGTGCGACCATTAGTTAAACTGCATTTCTTTTGATGAGCGGGAGGAAATGAATAAAGTTATTGACGCACTAAATCCAACGTGTCTCGTTGTGTCTGTCTCTTACATCGATGCTCCAGTGGGATATAACTTTCTCAAAAGGAACATTTTTGACACCTTCTTCCAAAAGTAAACTACCTACCAAGAAGGACATTTCACAAACAAAAGCCCACTTTCCCTGAGTACCTCAAGTCTTTCCTCGAATGTTGGTGGTCAGGAGATCATGCTGTCAAGCCAGTCCTCCAGGTCCTCCTCAGTCATTTCCTGCCTGACGGAAGCAGACTTTGGAGGTGTGACATCATTCACCTTCTCAGTCTTCTCATCTTTTGTCTCTGGTGTCACCTTAGTTTCCTCACACGCTGCAGACGTGAAAAAGATTTGCCTTTATCATAAAGTTCTAAATGTACTTCATATTCAATGCTAACAAACTCATATTAAATAAAAGACAGTAGCTGAAGACTCATTTAACCATGACACGGTTGCTGTATGGGAAACAGATTGGAAGTTACAGCCAGAAGCTGCTTCGTTTAGCAAACATCCCCACAGCTCAACTTACCTCCTTAAAAGTGCCGCAAGTCCCAAGTGTGTGAGCGTAGCTTCAAATGAAGTTGGATCAAAACACAGTAAATTTAATCTAGTTTATTATCGAACTTCACTGTGTCCTGGAGAACGTTACAGTGTGTGTGTGTGTGTGTGACGGGGGGGAGGGGGCTACACTAGTCATCTGGAATCTTTTGGAAGGCACCTCCATTTGTTTATACACCAACTAACATGCAGGGAAATGGAGGGTAGAGAGGAGGAACTACAGAGTTAGGACCACAGTAGGATGAATACTTTTGTCTAGGTGATGTTACATCAAAGTAGATAATATGATTCTGTGCAACACTGGCTTTTCATATTTGGTTATAGCTTCACCAACATGCAGGGAGACTTGATTTAAACTGAACTTACTCACCTTCCTGTGGAACGACGTCTGCCGCAGACTGGTTTTCTAAATCACTGGAGACTGGCTTCTGTAAACTGAGCAGCTGGTCCAGCTCTTCATCACCATCATCCACCGGTGGCTCAGCAGCCTTCGAGCCTGACACGGGTTTCAAACTCACGGTGACCTTCCCGTTGGTGCTGAGGCCTTGCAACTTTGCAGAAGGAGCAAAAGATGATTTGGGGATTTCCTGTTTTGGTGTAAGGGTCATGGCGGGTAACTCTACTGGTGTCGAAACCTGAAACATCAGGATTTGTGTTAACAAGTTCAGCAGAAGAACTGTCAAAAGCTAAGTACTAAATATCTTTACCTATTAAATACTAATTTTGTTATCCATTGTCTGCAAACCAAAAGCATTCGCACATTGGATGATTATGCACATTTATTACTACATTTTGATTAGTATCCATCCCTTTATTCCTGTGGCAGCGCACTGCATTCACAAAATAAATAAAGACTTTACTTCGTAAATACGAGTTTCAGAACTATGGATCCCGTATTTACAAGTTATATTTCTCATGATTACTTGAGATCCCCAAGTCCCGTATCTCCTAATTACGAGATGTGGTTCATTTCTTTCCTTTGGTGAATGCAACGTGCCGCCGTACAAACCAAATACATATTTTTCATCTTTCTACAAAGTTTACCTTTTTGTTTGAAGTTGTAGCAACTGTGCTATATATGAATCTATCAGCAGCCACTGAATACTGGCCTCTTGGGTTTTCTCCTTTCCAATGTTCATTCGTGAGTATGAGTATGAGGATTAAGCGGAATCCTTCACAGAGCATTTACTTCACTGGATTTCGCCATTGATTCTGGGGTTAAGCTCAGGAAATCAGCCAGTCTGCAGCTTTTTTATAGCATTTCACAAGTTGGTTGTCAAAAGGTAAATTCATTGGCTTGTCGACTGTCAATTTTTTTACAGAAAGGTAAGAACATCTAAAATGATCAGCATTCTCTCTTTTATGCACGTCCACATAAAACATCAAGTGGCCTACTTGAACCAGCTCGGCCTCCAGGTTGAGTCTCTGATGGAGAGGAACTTCTTGAAGGGTCTGGGCAAGAGCTTGAAGGTCCACAAACACTGGCGACATCTGTAGAGCGAGCAGGAGAACAACACGTGAAGGCGGCTGCTGGGAGATGTTGGCGTTTTGTTTAAAATAACCACCTCACTAAGAGCTGACCTCCCTCAACATGTGGAATCACAACATCTAACAAGAGGCCTAAGAAAAGTGAGACCTTCTTTGTCTGAGTGTGGCCCACCACGTTTTGTAATCATTTCAAAGTAGCCGACCAAAACAGGTCAGTACTCGTCTGTACTTGAACACAGGAGAAGAAGTGTGTACTCTTGACTGTACACAAGAAATAGAACAAGTGCAGGAACCTTTACATAATCTGTTTGTTGCACTTCTTTCTGTCCACAGGCTGATGCTGGTCAATCGCAAACCCACAAGTTGCAACAATTAATCAATGAGTCAATTGGTTGATTTGCAAAAAGTATTAATCAGATAAATACAGTGTTTAACATTCCCCAGATCTAGCTTGTGATTTTTCAGGATTTGCTGCCATTTTGAGTCCTGTGATAGTTTCACTCTATATGACAATCAGGCTTTTTGAAACTTGTATTTTGTTTCATGATTTTGATTGAGAACATTCTTAGCTACAGCCCCACACACAAGGTGTCACATTTAAGCATCTACTGTGTTTCACAGAAGGGAAGTAAAAACTAAATAAAACACAATTTATTGACTATTACAAGCCTGTGGACTCACAAAATACCACCACAGATGTACATGAATGCATATGAACCTTTGAGCCTGACACGTCATTTGCAAAAGAATCCATAGAAGGTGTGTAAGTTTGGAGGAAACTCCCCGATGGGAAGGTCCCTAGAAGTGTTTGGTCAGAAAGTGCCTGACTGGATAAGTACATTTGTATTTTTATTTATTTATTGTTCCACACTGCAGCTTTCTGGTGGATATCTTAGCTTTAAGTAATCAGTAGTATTCATTTGTAGCTTACACTTCTCACATTAGACTAAATCTTACTCTGTGCTGAGTGTGTCTGCCTGAGGAATCCATAGCTTAGAAAAATGGATTCAATTCATGAAAACGGGATTAACTCACCTGACTGGCCGTAAACGAGTCCATCTCCCAGTCCTTTTCTTCTGAAAACCGAAACTGAGTGAAAGAATCTCCTGAGAAAGACAGAAAAAGCCTGACATCAGTGCAGCACTACTCTTAATAAGCGGAACCATTTTAGTCCAACCAAAACAAAACTTATCCACTTCAGTTTATTCATTTCTCTTAAGTGCAAAGACAGCTGAGGACTGTGTGTGACTGATTCACTTTCTGTGCTCGTGTAAGCCGAGCAAGAGGCCTTCACACCTAAAAAAAAAAAAAATACAGTGCTTCTCTGGAAGGCAGTCGATGGCTTTGTGTAAACTGTTGATCAGTGTGAGAGATACAGCAGGCGCCAACACATGACGCCACTCTGCTTCCAGCACATCAACCGACTGAGGGCTCTTATAAGTACAAAGAACCTGAGGTCAAAATATTAATAAGCACAAACAGAAGCCGGCGTGTTGTCAGAGACGACGACAAACAAAAAATGAGGCCGACCCAATGAGAGAAGTGCCCAGATGAAAGTGGAGCCGTATGATTGAGGTACAGATGTAAACAACGTGCGAGGAGCTGAAACATGACCGTTCAACAAGGGTCAGGAGTGAAGCACCACTCGCACGGCTCATTATGCTGTGGACCTGCTTTTCTACAGACGAGAGACCAGAGTAAAAGTAATAGCACCCTTCAAAAAAACACATCTAATTTTACTGCTTTTCTAATCCACGTTTCACTGATCAAACTTGCTGCTTGGAATAATACCACAGCTGCCATTTCTGAATGCTCAGATGTTTCCTTCTCATTCACTGCTGCATGTTAGGAGTCTTCGAGTGCTGCAGAGAGAACTGCAACTAACTCCAGAAAATGTGAACATGTTCATTCATTTTAGCTCCTTATTCATGTCCGATCAGAGCTAAAGGCAACTCTGCTAAAATAAAATAAATAAAATAAAAGTGCTTCTTCCCACTTGTCCGATCTCCCTAAACCTTTCGTGTACTCGTCAGGACCTTTTCCTATCGTGTCCCTTTACTCCGGAACGACCTCCTGCTGGCTAAATCCACAGCCCCCATTCAAATGCAGCAAAGTAACAATAGCTTTAACAGTATTAGCAGCTGAGCTTCGTGGTGGAAGTGTCACTGCAACAGTGATAGTGTTTCCACTGTAAATGACTCCTAACCAGGGCCTCACCACTAAAACAATAATTGAATTGCACATTTTTTTTTCTTGTGTGTTATTAATTGCAGACAAGCTATAACTTATAGTAAGAAAACAAGGCAGCATTACACATTTGCTGATCAAAATAAATAATTATGTGGAAAACGTCACCTCGGTAAACTTGTTGGAGTCATCTCTCTACCCCTCACTCCCTCTGTCTCAAAGTTAGTTGGTGTGTTAAAGACTGGAAATACCATCCAACAGCAGGATGTAAGCAGTCACTGAGGTTCCAGCTTAACATGAGCTCCATTGAATTAACTCAGTGCTTTGATCCGACAAAAGACATTTTTTAAAAATCAGTGAAAATACCCCATAACTGATGTTAAATCGTCGGGGAATAAATGCTTCTAATGCAACAGGTTGCTGAAAAACTCCCCTCATGAAAGGGTCTGCTGACACCAATATGGGAGATTTATGCCGAGTACATTCTTTCTATTCCATTTTAGTAATTGTCTGAACTTCTGAAATCTTTAGAGTTTGTCTGTAGAAATTGTTATCGGCAAACAACCAAAGCTGTGGACGAATACAAACCAGACCCGGCGACAGGCTGCTAGGTTTATACAAATGATGATCTGGGGAGGGTCTGCGTGCAGTATTCTCTAACTGCATGAGTGGTGCTGCAGCACGGAGGATTTTGCTGACTTCTCTGAGCAGACAGTGGTCAGCCTGCCACTCGCAGATGGACGGTCAGTGGGAGATCTGAGCTGCATTATATTACAGACTCTCAGCACCATCTGTGCTCGTCCTTGATTGCTTGGCTGTGCAGGAAGTAAAGGGGGTCAAAAAGGAAAAGCTGCAGGAGAGCGTTCTGTCAGTCTCGGCTGTCAAAACGGCCAGACAAAAGATGATTTATGAATAGAGGCATTACCAAGGTTGCATTGACTGCGAGGGCGAAGGATAAGAGAAGGGAATAGGAATGTCAGCTTTATGTGACGGCTGTGGGGGTGGGGGTGGTGGGGGGAGGCCTTTATCTTTGGCCGCACGCACGGCTGCTATGGCTCGAATCGACTGATTTTCCCCCTAACTGGGAAAGATCTGGGGATATAAAACCTGGATTTGGTCGACGTGAAATCGAAAACCAAGTCTTAAAGCTCATTCACAGCTGCTACCATCCAACGCTAATCTGTTGCAATTTGGCAAAACAAAGCATCTGTGAGTCGAGACACCAGGGGCACGTCAGGAAAGCTCAGACAAACCAAACTGCTCCGCAAACCGCTGCCCCACGTCCCCGAGTCTGTCCCCGAGTCCGTCCCGTCAGCTCAATAACGCCATCTAAAGTTCTGATGCCTCTTCCAAATGATGCTTTCTATGTGAATATATCAATCTGAACATGCAAACAAAAACCTAAGAGATTCTAAGCTAATTATTAATTATTGGCTGATAGATAAACAGATTTCTATCAATAAAAAACAGCGTGAAGCAGTAAATGTTTCATAGGCTGTATATTTAAGCACATTTACACTTTATTTTTCTTAACTTGAGATTAATATTTTTTACGATATTTAAACTTTCAAGGTGTTAAAATGAACAGATATATATAAAAACGATCCATCAGGCCTTTTTCTGGAAACTGAGAACGATGCTTAAAAACTTTTCATATTTTGTCATTCATCATGAAAAGCACTAGGAAAAAAAACCTAGATCATCAAGTCATCGAAATGCCTCGTTCATTCCTCTCACTGTATCGCTGGGGTTTTTCACAGATCTCGAACTCGGTGGCTCTGTGCTAAAAGCTAAATGAGAAATCTGCATTGAGGTGAAAATCCCTTTCCACAGCTCTGTCTCTCTCTTTTTCCAGCTTTGGCTCCACTCTGTTTAACATCTCCTCAGACTCTAATCCTCGCCTTCCTCCTCCTCCTGCTCCGTCTCCTCCATTTGGTCTTCAACACACAGAACTGCTGACACCAGTGAACTGCAATCCTCCTACACCTGGGAGCCCGGTGTCACCCTGAACTGTGTCCATGGACACATCATCCCAGGTAGGTCGGAGGTGCAGTCACCACTATGGCAACAACTGCCAGTGAAGATGGTATAAACCTCCAGAAGACAGAAAGAGAAAAGGTGTGTGTGTGTGTGTGTGTGTGTGTGTGTGTGTGTGTGTGTTAGAGACAGAATGGGGGGGAGTGAAAAATTACAGAGTGTGAATCAGCAGAGTCTTCATTCCTGCTCGTCCAAACAGATCTGACACTTAAATCCCCTCTCTGCTCGCGGCTGACACTGTTTTGAGTTCACAGCTTTAACTTCTAGAGAGGATTCACAGATCGAGCCGTGTCAAAAACAAGCGGTGTGGTATCTGATGTGGATTTTATTCAAATTGTACAATATCAACAGTGGATTAGGTTAAACAACAATATTTTGTCAGGTTTGTTGAGATTGCAGCTAAAACAATGAGCTCATGATTGATTAGTCACTCAACAGTAAAGCTGTGGCTGCTGATCACAATTCATCGATTATTTTTTCCTTAATGTATCAATTATTTTCTAATTCGTCGATTAATCCAAAAATAGCCACAGACAAGGCGAGTGCATTTATCCCAGAATGATTTTTCACGGTAATATTTACTTACTAGCTGCTGTCTGACCTCCTTTATTGTCCAGCTAACGAGCCTAATCAGGCCAGGTGGGAAACAAAAGACCACCGTGCACCAACCTAACCAGCCTTCCTCCGACTGAAGAAGCTACTTGGATGAATAGTGAAAGGTTTCCACTTGAGAAAGAAAAAAGAAGCCCAGTCGGCCTGACAAGAGTGAAGCCTAACGTCTCGATTCTGCTGGCGTTTGGTTATTTGGAGGTCAAAAGGAGGCAGAGAAGTTTCCCACTGAGATGCTCCTGACTTTTACAGTTGTGTTGCCATAGGAGGAAATTTCCACACAGCATGCGGAGCTGTATCGAGAATTAACACCCGAACACCGAACTACCAGGTTTACTCTTTTTTGGGGGGAAAGGTCTCAACCACAGCATGCACGAGGGCGTGAGCCAACCCAATCGCAGATCTGGCAAAATGAATTGCACCGATGCATTGTTGCATCGGTTAGAGCTTTAAAAACCTTTAAAGTTTATGGTTTCTCGTTATTATTGTTTTACACTTGGACTCTTTAACATCTCACTTAAACCAGACGAGAATGTGAGAATGCATCTCCACAGACATTAAGTCTGAGAAGAGGCTTAGATTTTTGGACAGTTGAAGAAAAACTAAAATCCTAAAAAGCTGAAGCACACTTTTGGTTTCACTGTCACCATTGCAGCAGAGACTCTGGACTGTTTTCATGTAATAATTGTGGTAGTTTAGGCAAAGCTTAACCTTCACAGGGGAAACAAAAATAAAAACTCACTTTGGATCCATGTAATTAAACAAGAAAATCAACAGATGACAGGAAACAAATATGCAACAAAAGTCCTTGAGCAAACACAAACACAAACCATTACAGACTTTATGGTTCACGACCACGTTAACTCCTGATTTGAAATAACTGCAGGCCACAACTGTTGGTACGTTTTCAGCCAACTGGCTGTTACTCTTCTCAAGAGAGCTCCACAGCTACATGCTGCTCAAAGTCACCTGAAAATAGAAAATGCTGCTGACCTCACTGTGAACACAACTAATTAAAGATCAATTCATAGCTGAAATGATCGTCCAAGTGCGTCAGCGGCAGTTAGGCCGGTAAACCTCTGCGTTATCCCCAGTGAATAAACAGTGCATTACTCATGCTGTGTGCTAAGTGGCTCAGCTGGCATTGTGTAACTCCTGTATAATGTGGTATCCTGTCTCTTGACATCTTGCTGGCTGAACCCCATTTTAACAAATGTGGCTTTTTGCTCGCAACGCGGGGCTTCGCTGAGCTGAGCTATCTATGGCTCCCTAATGCAGAGTCCCGCTCTCATCTTTTCTATCTGGGATGTGTTGTGTGCTCTCGCTGGCCTCGCTCCTGCCTTTCTGTTCCGCTCTGCTCTTTTCCTACTCCACTCAACGCCACTCTGCTCTCACTCCACCGCTGTTCACCTTCGCCCCTCTCCTCCATTCTGCTGTGCGAGACTGCTGAGCAGAGAAGGAGAAGACACGCGGCATCTGTGTCGACTCGCTCTAAGAAGAACTGTGATCACACGAAATGCAGCTAAACACCAATCAAACACCGTAGTTCATGGCATTTGTCATATTTTGATAGTTACTAACCAAATGTGTGGCCGCATGTTTGCATACGTGCCACTGATGTGGGCATCTCAGACAGAACTAGGGTGGTGGAAGACCAAGCTCACATGATGGAACATGCCAACGATAAGTGGATTCTAGGAAACATCTGCGTTTTTCAATTTGTGTCAGAAACCTGAACCAATAAACAGTGAATTTGTTCCACCACCACCGAAGGCCAATGTAATAGGAAGAATATGACAGATGATGGAGCAACAATAACTTCTTTGATTCAGAAATGTTAGTCAACAAGGAATTGTGATAAAAAGGACATTTATTTAAAATCTCTAACCCTATCACACCCTTTTCCTACAGAAACGTATATAACACAACCTAAAGCTTTACAATTATCATATGTGTTCATGAGTGTGAACACATAATGTGTGTGTGTGTGTGTGTGTGTGTGTGTGTGTGCATAAAAAATAAAAACCTAAGCATTGGTATCTGATGTAATGTTCTTGAGTTTAATACTGTGCTTATTCTTCACCCACTACGTCCCTCACTCCATCTGGCTACTCAAATTTCAAAATAGTATTAATCTGCATTTTTTTAATACTAATTAATCTAGTTTTAGTATTTTTTTTTTCTTGGTCTTGCATTACTTTAAATGCCGTTTTTGTTTTGTAATGATAATTGACCAACACATTGCATAAAGTGGATTCTGGGATGGGGTAGCAGCTTTTCAGCTTGTAGTTTCTTAGAGAAACTTACAACCCTTTTAATCAAGTCATAGGAAGATTAGCTACTGAGAAAGTAACTATTAGGGTTAAGTGAAAGTTATTAAGCTGTAATTTTGTAAATATTTCAGAATTACATTTAACATTTTCCCCCTTTAAAACAGGCCCATCAGGCACAAAAAATTAAATCTCTTTTTGCAGGACTTTACATAAAACCTACATTTATTTGACGTAATCCTCCAATCATTCACAGAAAAAAAATGCATTTAATAAACTACCGATACACGATCACTCAAACCGTATTTCCCTACCAACGCCCCACACAGACAAGGCTTTTAAAGCTTTGAAACTGTACAACATGCTGCTTAATATAATGCTGAATCTTAAATTTAGCATTTGTCTATTTGCTGTGTGTGGGGTGTGCAGAAGTTCAAGGTGATGTAGATTTTTTAAGAGAAAAGTAGTAAATACAGACCTGCAGGAAAACAGATAAATGTTAATGTTGCTTTTTATTAAATGTTAGAAAAGAAAAAAGAAAACAGCAACTGTGCCACACTTAGAAACCCACTCTTTGGCACATAGCATAGATTGCAAACATGCTTTGGAGCCAGCTAAGAGTCCTTCTGTTCTTGATTTAGGAATTTCCATCCACTCATCCTGCAGATCACTTCCAATTCTGAGATATAATTTGGGTGCTTTGCATCGACTAGGTTTGAGATCTACCCACAGTGCTGCAGGGGTTGTGTTCAATGCTTTTTAAATAAGTGACCAATCTATTGCATACTCCTGTATATACGCATATTCAGGTAATGCTAAAAGGTGTCCCGTGTACGTGTGGCCCTACAGAGCTCTCACTTTGTTTGCCAGAGCATGCCGCTGTTGCCCTGCTGGTTCCCATGCAGACAGAGCTGCATGGGAACCAGCAGACATCACAGATGCACACCCATGTTGACTGGGCCACACCTTGAGCATACAGCTCACTGTATAGGCCTAATCCACTTACAGTAGCCTACACGGTTCTTTCATGGAGCAGTGACTGACTAAACAGGAACAGGAGGGACATGTAAGGAGCAACCACTGCTCAGTCTCCACTCACACCTGCAGTGAAATGTTGATATTTTATGTGACTGTGAGAGGAATACACACATTCCTTGGTCCCTCTTCCTCCTCAATTTGTCAGAAGGGTAATGGTGAATGATCAGTGAGTGATTACTACACTTTTAAACCAGCTGTCATGGCAGATCCTCTCGTGATAAGGTACGGAGTACGGCAACTTGCACAAAACTGAAGAGCAATCGAGTGTTATTACTAATAAATCCCGTCTGATAGGTGTTTATTAGCACTGAGCGGGGGTCGGGATAGAAAATGGAAGGAAAAGGAAGAGGGAGAGACCGAAGGAAAGAAACTAAAAAGGGAAAAAAATGTGACAACATGCTGCACAAACTGTCCAGACAAACTTGTTGTTGCGTTGGGTTATGAGGAGCTGATCCTCTTTCTGAGAACTACAGTCCCTCCAACAAGCTCTCTGTCACGCTTTTTAACCAAACCAATTAACCCAACACGACACGGCGCTGAAACCCACTACGCATCGATAAATCACTGTCTGCGCTAATTGCAATTAAAAACCCCAAGCAAACCAGGCGCGACAATAACGAGGGCCGAAGCTATTTACTCTTAACTTTTAATGGCGATTGTGTGAGGTGCTGTTTATGTTGAAGTCATATCAGAAGAGCTCCAAACCACTCGAGGCCTCGTTCTGATTAGCAATGTGTTTAATTGGTGTGCAGCTCATTTGGAGCTCAGGAACTTCTTACCTGGGATCTAATCAATCATATCCAAACATCAGATACTGGTAATTGGGCCATTAGCTCTGTGATAGACATTTGTAGGTAACAGCAGGTGCCGTTAACAGCTGGCTTAAGCATAGTCAGAAAACCTAAAGGTAAAATGAGTCAACTGACAAGAGTTGTATAAATACAACTGCTAAACCAAAAAGCAGAGGGATGCAGCGTGTGAGACAGCCATCACATCAGCCGGCAGTATGGGTCAGGATGACAACAACTGCAGCCTTCCCATTCTAAACACGTCTATTAGACACATTAACCCAAAGGCTGTGACAGGGCATAAAACACAGCCCTACTGACTGAGGGGTTCCAGGGAACACCACTTCTCCTGACTGAGCTCTGGTACAGTCCATCAAGGGGTGTCGCTGCATTTTGTTCTTCCCCACAGTCGATCATCGGACATTCTTGGCTTTAACACACAGCACCAGCTCCGTGACACTGCAGCTCTTACCGGACGCTTTTCAACGGAAACGAGCCGGTTTGGGCATTTGCATTCTGACACACGGCTCCCCCAGGGTAATGTCCACATAAGTTGAGCAATCCACAAATCATTGTTTGGGAAAAGGCTTTAAAATGTTAGAGGCGTGATGCACAGAAGCAAAACTCCACAGATAAACACACGACCATTGATACTTCCACTATATAAAGTTACATAACGTGTAATGCTCGTAACACTGGTCCCTTTGCTGCATTAATACTTTTGTTTATACAGCCTGGTGTTGAAATTCCATTTTAGATAAGCAACTGAATAGCTGGCAGTTTATTAGGTACACCCAAGATAAAACAGCCCTGCACTAAATCATAGCTGCATGAAGGTTAGTATGTTCCATTTTAGTCATTTTAATCACTGTTTGTGTGGAGCTGCGTTATACAGACAGGTGTTTATTACTTTGGCCTCCCCAATGCTAAATAACAGCATAAAACATGATCATACGGTTGATTCAATGCCTCTTATGACCAAACACACCCTGGCTGAAAATATTTAGGTCAGCTTTATGGTAGGATGGTTGTTGCCAAAAACATTAGTGAATCACTGAAGCCTTTACAGTCCACTCTATGGGAAACACGGGGGTCTAAGCTAAAGGTCTTGGCATTGCACTGTGAACTAAGATTACCATCCCAGAGCATCATTCAATAATATTGGTGTAGTGGTTTAGCTTTCCTATAATAGGAAAACAATAGGAACACTAAAGTGATGCCTAATCAAGTCAGCATTCTGAGTCAGATGATGGATAAACTGGAAGAAATGTTTTCATTATGCACCATAAATGGGCATACTGATGCATTTAATTTATTAATTTGATGGGAACAGTTGCATTTTTGTTCTGAAGTTTCTTATAGTCAAAGCACTGCCTGTGTTTTTTCCTCTCTGTTCAAAGAGGCACTAAAAGGCCACAGGAAGAACAATGCACCCACTGGCAGCTAAATAAAGACCTGTGGCTCGCCTTAAATAAGCACCAAGCTGCCAAAAAGCATAAATGGCTCAAAGCTTTTGAAGACTTGAGCGGATGAAATGTGACAGACACTGCAGTAGTGAAATCCAAACAAGATCTCCAGAGCAGCCACCCGGCTTGATCTATTCACTCCAGAAATCCCCAGTTCCCCTGTTCTTGCAGTAAATTCATCAGAAGACACTCATAACTGTCTGACTGAATCATGAGGCGGACACAAAACACACACCTGCACTCTGTGAAGACACGCTCACAAGACAGATGCCGCGAATCATTGTGCTGGTGGCTGCACAGCGACTGTGAAAGTCCGTTTCTTTTCTCCATGGCTGCAGCTGAATGAATAAAACTTTGCATTCAGGCCGTCAGTCTTCTGCTGTGGTGGCAGATCTCATGGTGAGCGACTGCAATATTCATTTCTATAATGTCACCGTCAAACCGCCGTCTTCACATTGCTTTGAGAGGGGTGCATCTCTCACACACACACACACCTTGAGTGAAAAATCCCCCATTAACAATGCCTATAGACACATAGACCATTACAAGAGGCTGCCTACATACCACTGAAAAACCATACGGTGAAGCGTCAGCAACTTCACCTACACACCAACTTAAAGCCGTCAAACAGGTCAAAAGGTGGTGGTTCAGAAAAAAAAGCCAAGTAGACAGCAATTATACAATCAATTAACACGGCAAGCTCTTTGGGACAAAGATACAAAGAAGAAAAGGGTTTACGTTGTGCTAGAGGAGCAACGGGATGAGTGAATTCCAAAACCCGATCTGTAAATCAGAGGCTAGTTCTTCCTGCAGGATGAATTTTTAACACTGGAGAGACGACTACGCAAGTGAACCAAAATACATAAAACCCAATTAACAATTGTTTTGCCCGATTAATAGGCAATTACAGGCTGCACAAAGTTTAGTGCTGGTTTGAACACAAACTGTTTGACTGATCCCAAATGTCACGTTTGGTTGGTTCCAGCTAATGAGCAGCCCAAGTCGACACTAAAGGCACAATGGCTCGTGTACTAGCAGGATGACAAAGGCTTTTGGATGCAACACATCTGGTGGAAAGCTTTACGTGCCTTTATTATCAGCACCGCTATTGTTATTTACCACAAAGCAGGCAACACAGTGTGGGAGGTGTGAAGCACACAAAGCAATTATGTTTGATTGAGGCAGAGAATCACACCATTAAATGACTAATTTGGTTTTTCTTTCAAAATCGTGCTCTGTTCAAATTATTGGCTCAGGTATTTGGAATTCAAGGTTATTTGATAATGTAGCTCTGACACATTTATATATTATTTCTGGACAAAACACTACTGTAACGCTCGAAAACGGTATTTTGACAGCTGTGAAAATGTGCCTGTTTGCAGGAAACTAAAACATGGAGGTCACTGAAACGTTGGGGTACAAGGTTTAAGGGAAATTTGAGGGAAATCCTCCCAATTTCAGGGATCTCCAAGCCAACACTCCTTTGACTACTAATTCAAGATAAGCAGTACAAAGCGTCTGGTCTTTGTCTGAAAGATAGTAAAACTACAATCCACAGTAAACCAACAATGCTGAGCTCTAATGCCAACACAGATAGTCCCCATTTGTAAAAACAGAGCTGAACTGAACCAACTCTAATACAAATGCTGTTTCAGTTGCAAAATACATTCAGTCATGCAAGACTGTATTTGATGTAAGTATGTGTTTGTCACAACACTCCTAATCGACGGCTTTACAGGTTCACTTCATTGTGAGGAACAGAGACTCTACCCAGAGCCCCGACTCCGCTCAGGTTTCGTTAGACTTGTGTTGTAAGTGCCAATATACCGAGTGTTTCTGAACAAACCTGAGTGCGTGTGGTGTCTGGCGTTTTTTGTGCGGAACTCATAACTAAGCTGCGCAGATCACTGGAGCTTTGTTCTGCAGAGGGAACTGAAGCCAAGTTTATTTAAGGGAATCAGCCTACAACATTTGTGCTGCTAAATCTAAGCGTTTTGTTACCTGATTGACATGTAATGGGCTGCCATCTTCGCCCAGTTGGTATCCAAAATGTTTAATCATTGGTGCATTGAGCTAAGAATATGACTTGAATGTTTCTGTAAATGTGTCTGATGCATAAACAAATGATTGTTCATTTTTTCTCTTGAGATTCATTTCAGGGACATTTGCCCCAAAGCTGCCTGTTGACTTATGTTATTAGCTGATATGGCATCGTGCTCTCTTTGTTTAGGTCCTTTCCCCCCGAGTTTAGGATAGGATCTAAGAATGCTCAGGTCACTTTTAGCTGTGCTTGGCTCGCTCCATCCGATTTAAATTAACTGCTTCACATTAGGTTCTGGGGAGCTTTCCACTGACCCATAAAGATAACTACTGTATTGTTTTTCCATCAATCACTTTTTGTAATCTCCATTGGGCATAATAGTGGTTAACAGCGCCGTGACACAGTGCTGGTGTCACAGGGGATGTGTGGGTGGAAGCCTGTGATGAGGTCAATCTATGTAAATGGAGGAATCACTGTGAAGTTCATTACATAAACTCCCTGAGGCATAACTTTGGCACAGCTCATAGCCTCTGCACTGCATTCTCCCGATAATCAATAGCTAAAAACATGCATCGCGTATTAACATCAAAGAAAAACTGAAAGTGCAGCCAGTCCACTTAACCAGCTCAATCATGTACTAAGGATGAAACACCTGTGGTCCCCAGATAAGAGAAGCGCTTTCAGAAGCAGACTGTAACATGGTGTGGTGTCAATGATGAACGGTTACCCTGCTGAAATAAGGGTCAAAGCTAATAAAATAAATAAAACAGGAATCAATAACACAATGCACATGTTGTATAGTGGTGCTTGAATGTGTGAATGGTCTCACAAATGTCAGCTAAATCATAAGAAGACTTTCATTTTTTTTTTTTTTTTTTTTTTTTATATGACAAAAAAATGTACTGTTTACTGTGGAAAATTAGCCAATTTTAAATGTTCTAATGTGTAGACAAAGTATGTGACCCCACCTTCTGCAACTAAACCTTCTGGGTAATTGCTTCTTACAGAACAGTTTCAGTGGAGACAAACTATTTTCTAACCCTTTCCAGCCTGGGCTTTCTGATATTTCCTTCCTTCGAGCCATTACACGCTCCACAAACCTGTGTTGTTAACATTAGACTCCCAGACTCACACCTGATGCCACAAACTGAAACTAACCAATTTTCCTTTCAACTGAACTGATACAGGTTCACGTGCCTTTGCAAGACACCAAGATTTTGGCAGCGAATGTGTATAACAATTGTGTTTAAACCCCTAACATCTTGTATCTGCCTTAAAATCCAATATCAATCAGGCGATACAACACATGTCATTCTGCTTTTCACAAAATCAATTTACATTTCAGCCACTGAAGACATTTACTTCTCGCGTCAGTGCATTTGCTCATGGAAGGACAACAACAAGAGAAAAAAAAAAAAAAAGAAAAAACGAATTTTGTTTGCTTCTCGCTAGAGTTCCACCTACAGCTTATCTGCACAGGAAGGTCATAGCACAAGAAACAAAGCACACACTGAGAAGCACAGCCGATATTGCCTGGCAGACTGGAAGCACTTCGAAAACTCTGCCAGTCAACACTGACTGCCTCAACAGTCACGCAGCCTGCCATCAAAAAGGATACATGGTCAAACACACGGGGGATTAACCCATCAAGTCACCACGAAGTGGGACGCGCGTGGGTGTTGGAGGAGTTATGTGAACACATTTCCTCTCTGATGAAGACATACAGCTGTAAGCGATGAAGAGGCAAACAGTCAGCTTTCCTGAACCCCACAGACACTCCTCCTCCGGCTCCTCCCATCTCCGCTTCAGCCTACTCCTCCACCTCCTCACCTCTGCCTCCCTCCTCTTACATGTTGCTCAGTGCTCTGATACAGGATGAGGCTTTGGGCCATGTGGGAATTTCTCCTAATAGTGGCTCACGGTTGAATCCGCGTGTTGGTGAGGATGGTGGTGCAGCGTGCATCCAAGCAGCCTTTTCATCTACAGCGAGCACGCGTCGGGTAGGAGACAATAACACTCAATCTGTGCCGCTCTGAGGATAAGAGAAGCCTCGGTCCACTTGTCTTGGCCGTGGAGGTGCTCAAACTTAGCGGAAAACTGAGAAACTGCAACTTTTGCTGCTTTTTGCAAGATTTATAAACAAGAAAAAATTATTAGCTCACGTTTGCTGTGTGTGAGAAGGGACAAGCTTTGACAAGATCTTCAGTCAACGGTCACCGAGGAGGACGAGCAGCCATTTCCAGTAATTCAACCTTCTGTGAAAAAGGTCTGAACAGCACCACCGAGACACCTAAGCTGCTCTGTCACATGGACACTGAACAGCTGTTGCATTTACGGTCTCGCCACAGAAAGAAGCTGCACCATTCACACGATGATGCTGAGAAACTTGTTTACAACAAAGCGCCTTGTACTTAGCAACTGATGAGGATGAGAGACGGTGTGATGACCAACCTATATTTGACAAGTGTGTTTTTCACCTCGTTGGAGAGAGGAGCACTGAGGAAACAAAGTCAGCAGGAGGGAGCAAGGGAGGAGAAGAGCGAGCCAGAAAGGGAAGGTGTGAAGCACTGAGAAGGGAAATACAGAGTGAGGGACGACGCTCACATCCGAGAAAGACACCGGGGACGAGAAACAGAGACAACTCTGTCAGACTAAAGAAGGAGTGAAGACAAGCCAGCACAGCAAAAACCAAACGGCCATTTAATGCTGGAGGACAGTCAGAGCCATACAGGGTGAGTATGAATTCTGTTTGATGTGGCTGCAGGAAATTAAAGCAGTGCACAGCAGCAGCTGTCAACTGACCCTGCTTGCTGATCAGTAAAATCATATTACATATTCTGACATTATACGCTTTTTATTGCCGAGCAGTAAATGCAGCAGCTTGTGCTGCAAAATTAAATGAATCGTGGAACCAGTGCTGGGCTTCATCACTTGTCACCAGAGCTTTCCCAGTTTAGACTCAAAGCTGTGCCGTACATTTTGTACACGTTGGATTTTTAAAAGTAGCTTTTGACACTGACGGTAGGTTACTTAAAGTTTAAGTATGGGTGTGTGTGAGGGTTGTTCCCGTCTGTTTATTTCTTACTAAGGAAAAAGTGGGAGGTCCAAGGAGCGAGATGATTTGATTTTGGACATCATTAAAAACAATGGAGGACGAAAAGTCACATGACAGGCATCTCAATGCTAGTTCCACTGTATTCTTTGAGACGGAAACGTCACGTCCAGACAAGTTGCAAAACTTAAGATGAAACACTAAAGCAAATAGCTGCTGGATGGAAATGTATTTATTTCAAGGTTTTTCTTAAAGTATTTCAAGATAACGCCACTTGTTTCCACCCTTGTGAGTGTTTGATTGCTGCCTTATCTGCAACTGATGCAACATTTTATCTATTTTTTTTTTTTTTATGTAATGTGCCAATAATGTCCTCAATCGTTGTGCCCTTACCAGGCCTGAATCACTCTGTAATATATCACCATCACTCTGCGTTGTTTAAAGACGAGTTCGTAAAATAGCTTTTTTTTTCTTCAACACCTCTCCAGCACCCCAGGATATTCATGCCTTAGCTTGATCCAATTCTCACATTCGCTTACAATTAATTAATCAATCAACACAATAGTTGCAAATTAATGTTCTTCTTATTGATTCACTGAAGCACGACAGTAAACTGGTTATTCCTGGGATTTGGATCAATAAATAGGACAATGTGAAGACACCCACTTCAGCTCTGGGAAACCATATGGGAGTTTAATGGACATGAGTGGCAGCTGCAGCCTTTAACTTAGGTCATTTTCCATGCAAATGCTCAAACATTTATTAGTTAGTTGTTACCTTTTTGCTGCTTTTCAGTTTTTAGTTAAAATGTATTGTGAATATTTAACCATTGTGTTTTGAGCTTTAGGAAATTATTATGCAATTTGTTTCCTAATTTGACATTTTAGAAACTTAACTTGAACTAATCTTTAGTTTAACAGAAAAAGGAAAGTAAACGTTACAACACAATGCTGTGTGTCCAACTATGACAGGTATTTCAGGATGAAAGTGGGCAGATCGCAGTGTAGGATGATCTTAGTGAAGTGTCTATGATCCACCTGCTGCTGTATTTAGTCGCACGCCATCATCCACTGGCTTAAATCCTATTCAGCTATTGCAAGGAAACAAACTCGGCACCTGTAATGCTTCGTTTTTTCGTAATTTCGCTGACCTGACAGTACTTGATGAGCGTCATTCCTCTGCTTTGACGCCAGTCTCCTCCAGTCTATATGGATAATCAAGTAACCGCAATGACAACACAACATATAAATTAATGGCATGATTGTGGCTATTCATCTCGGTTAGGAAAACGACCCTGTGTTTGTCAATCTAGTTAGCTGAATCACCAAAGCACTAATGCGATTTCCTTTTGTCTCATCATGATTGAGCCTTGATAGGTGCCCATTAGCAGCCTTGGTAAACTACGGCTGCGGGGGAGGAGGATTGATCCTTATGTTAACGTGTAAAGATGGATGGCTGCGCATTAGGATGTAAATAACTGCCCAAATATCCCACTCCACCCATAATGGAACAACAGAAACACACGCAACATGAGGGATTTGTTCCATGTGTGCACCGTCCCTAGCAACAATATAATCAACCCCCAACAATGCAAGAACTGAGACGAGAAAAGAAAAATCACCTTCAGGTTACGTAACACCTGACAGTAGCTTGTTCCTTCAGGCTCAAAGGGAACTTGCAATAATTCAATCAGTGCACTGAGTCTAACCACAATTCCGTCCCCACAACATGCTGACTTAAGTTCTCAAGGCAATGAAAAGGCTTTTGCACAGATGCAATTTCGAAAAAAAAAAAAAAGGAAATATTTCAAGTTGAAAAGTACGAAGGTTTTATCCATAAAAGTAATCTCTGTCTGGCCACCACAGTCATGGAAAAGGTTTGCTGCATCATCGCCTCCTGAAACAGGGCTCTTAGCCTTGAATGCAATACAAGGTGTAATCGCACCTTGTATTGCATTCAATCAAAACCCATGAATGGTAAAAGCACTTGAGGTGTTTGGACAAGCAGTGGCGCTACATAATAACCCTCCACAAGGCCACAAAACAACTGAAATCAACATGACCTTCGATTCAAATCAAACAGTCTGTTTACATAATTTCCCTGTCGGCTTCCATTTTTCTTAATCACACTGAGCACAGTAGAGCTTTCAATAGGGCTTTTGCAAACAGAAGGTCAGATACTATATGCTATAATAACTAAATTATATGCTGTTAAATAAGAGACCTTGAGGATGTTGTGCCTGAAATTTCCTGTTGTATTTAGGTTTTGTGCATTGATTGGTGCTTACGTATACGCTGATAAGAGCAAATTCATTTGGATGCATCAAAGGAAACCAAAATTAAATACAAACAATGTGGATTTAGAACAACTTAACTTATATAAATGGACACCAACCAGGTAAAATGGTAGGAATGGAAAGTATGGGACATGCAGTATTATTACAGTGCCAGTGATGGAAGGAGGTACTCAGCTCCCTCATTTCAACCAAGCACTTTAAGCTCGTAACTTTTCTCAAATATTTTAAGTACAAATACCTTCCAAAACATATCTCATAGGTGAGAGGTGCTGATGAGGCCCCCACTGAAGTCAGAATCACAGAACAGAGATTTTAAGTGAGCCTGGCTCTTCTAACAAATCAGGGAGTTTCCTAGATCTCTGCTCGATTATCACGTTTTACAGCTTATTTGTTACTGTAATGTGATAATGACTAATACCTAAAAAACTGTGGAGAGTATGGAGCGTAGCAGATGGCGGTGGAGCACAGTGGAGCACAGTGGAGCAGGAACAGGGAGGGCTGGGTGCAACAGACAGGATGGTTTTGAGTAAAACTAACTAGAAACACTGGTATTTGCAGCTAATAGTCAGGCATTTACATATTTACTTGAGTAAAGTACAAAAGTATTAGCATCAAAATGTACTTTTTAAAAGGTACTTTTTTTTAGGTTTTAAAAGTACTCATTATGCCAAATAAGTCATATTATTGGATAATAAATCAGAAATTTGGAAACAGAAATCATTTGAGGCGCGTTTTATAAATGAATATTGATTCCATCACTAGTCAGCAATATTATCAAATACAATGTAGTAGCGTAGAAGTACACAGGATAAACGTTAACTCAGTAAGTTCTCCCCACTGTAAAGTGACCAGCTACAGAATGAACGGGGGTAAAGAAAAGTGCTAATACGATAAAACATATGACAAAAAATGTGATGAATAATTCTGCTTATTTTGAATAAAATGGATCAACATATTTTAACCGTTTTAGATTTTAAGCAGTTTTCTCCTGTTTATACAAGTTTGGCCCTTTTTTTTGCTTTTTTAAAATCATAATAATTTCAAATCTTGACAAACTACTTCACCTAGGAGTTGCTCTGGAGCTCTGATCATATCACATGATTTTCATCAGCAGATCAGGTTTGTCCAGTGGTTATGGACACGTACACAGTTATTTTCTAAACACATCTGATGTGTTTCCATTGCTTTCATTTGTGTTTCATGTTTACATACTGATTAACTTGAACATGAATTCATGGCTTTAGATTATTAATAGCATTAGTTGTAGGTTACTTCTTCTGGTTTCTCACTTAGCGTCTGGTGACCACACACACACACACGGATCATCGTATTCTAACTTAACATTTAGTGACATCGCGCTTTACAGCAGCGTGACAGTTGTGGACTGTAACTCATTGGAAACTATAATTATAAAATTGGCATCTAAAGCCTCTGTAAACTGTCCTACTGTTGAGCCGTTTTATCAAGACAGTCACTTCATCTCTCCATCTGTTACTTCTGGCACTCAGGGTGTGAAGCAGAATTAGCTCTCACCAGTAAAAAGGGTAAATATTAGAGATGTTTCTTTGTAACAGTACACTAACAATCACTCAACTAAAATTTGATATCGTTGCTTCCAATTCAAGGAGTCTGACTCACAAGTTTATTTAAACAATACTTGTAAAAAGTTCCACTCTGTAAAATGAATTACCAGCTTGAGCTGTAAAGATCTTTTTAATAAAAAATACATATCTCCTGCAGAGATTTAGGGCTTTCTGCCCCTAAACGTCAGGTCAGAGAAAAACACTCCCACCCACTCTGAAATATATAGATTTACAGTTTTTCCTTGGACAGTTTACATGTGCTTGGCTCTGAAATCCCTCAATATTATTAGATTAAAAGACCAGTTTTGACAGATGGTATCTTGTGGTTGAGAATGTGACACTGTGATAAAGGGTGTTACATTAAAACCAACTTATAGTCTTCTTTGTGCCCTTCGCCTTGACCACACTGCTGGTAACTCTCATAAGAATTGCAAGATATATTACAAATGGTGGAAAAACACTGCCGTGGGCATTTCTGTCCTGGAACATATAAAATATTGGCGCACACGTGCACACTTCTGACCTGTACATTTTGTCTTGCCAATAAAGCAAAGAGAATACTTCAGCATCTTGGACACAAAACACGTTGGTGATATAAGCTCCACAACAACACAATTGTTGTAATAACTTTGGCCAAGAGGAAAAAAGAGGTTTCTGTGATGAATTCCTGATTTCATGGCTACCTTAATTGGCCCAAAAATCCACTCTTGAAAGCATCGCCTCCCACGTACAATTAAGTGTCCTCTAAAGAGCGGCAGCCTCTTGCTGTACGACATGACTAATCTGACAATGTGGGCAAAAACAGAGACGAGAGATAGGAGTCAAACAACTCACAAGAGCACCTTTGGCATTTATGCTACAAGAGAATGGGAGAGACAACACAGAGCTGCAACACTCTCTCTAATGGCGTGAGAAAAAAAAACTATTCTATAAACACAGTAAAATGTTTAAACACTCATTCGGAGCTAAAAATGAGATTCATAATGTCCTCCAAAAAGACAAGCAAGACAATGGTCTGCGTAGCTCGTCAGAGGAAACTGGGAATATTAACCTAAAGTGCAGCAAACACGATTAAAGGAAATAAAGAATAATATTTCTAGAAAACCACTGAACCTGCTCACTAGAAAACCTAAAAGAACAAATTTACCCAAACATAAAGCGATGATTGAAAAAAACTAAAATGTGCATAAAATGTAAAATCTCATTTCATTGAGATGCCACTGTTGCAACAAAGAGAAACTCATTCATCTCAGCATGACTGGTTGACTTCTGCTAACTAATACAAGGTCAGTGTGTTGGTGTAACCCTAATTTGAATTATGGCATCTTGATACCCATATCACATCCTGCTGTGGTGCTTTGTAAAATTCAAATAATCCAAAGACTAGATTACCTTTCCAGATTCTGACACCAAAAAGCATGTGTGTACAGCAGACGTGCTCGAGTGCCTGCAGCAGTGTAAAGAAGCAAAGTAAAGTCAGATATGCACTTCTCAACGGGCGACTTCACCAATTTTCAAACTTTCTTTCTGTGGCTTTAGTTTAGACTGTAAATGTACATTAATGCTTTTAAACTTTCAAATCTTAAAATATTTCTCTGGTTCCAGCTGAAAAAACTCCTCCAGGTGAAGGGAAGTTTTTCTTCATTAAAAGTTCAGATGATGTCCTCTGAGCGAGCTCTGCAAAAGGAAATCTGAACTAAAGGTTGCTCCTAGTGAGGTCATCTGGAGGCATTTTTCAGCTAGAAGTAGTCAAACTGCTTTTAATGTAGGGAAGTCACAGGGAGGTTTAGTGGCATTCACTTACATACAGTAGTCAAACTAGATGCAATGGAATCAAGTTGAATATCAGTAAATGGTCCCTTTAAACTGCATTGTAGTATTTTACTATTAAAAAGGGAATAATAGTCCCAACTTGCTCCAATGTGGGAAATTATATGACATATCTGACAAGACACAAATATAAAGCGGCAAACTAAAAGAGATATTAGCCTTATGTAGTTTTATAAGGGACACCAATTTCCTGCATGCAGACCAGCTTGTACTATGTACTATATTCACAGTGCATGATACAAGAGTTTAATTTGGTAACTGTTGTAGCACCACTACAACACTAGATGGATGTGTTACCCACCAGCAAAACTGTGGAAGGCAGTTAAGCTGAATTTATTTAAAAATATACTATATATATATATATATATATATACTTACACACACACACACACATACTGTTTATGACCTGGGCAGGTTCCAAGAGCAAAGATTAATGCGTTTTTTTCTGAGCAAAGATATTGCATTACAAAAATAAAATGCAGAGAAAAGCAAATCCTAGAGAGAAAACAGAAGAGAAAATCCTAATTTTTTAGAAGCTAGAACCAGTAAACGTGTTTTTGCTTGATTAGAAAATTTACTAAACTGATCATAAGATTGGATGATTTTTTTCCCCTCATTAACACAGTTTAACTGTATAGTTAGTTCCATTCTACAGGTACAATCGTTCAAATTTTACAAGAGAAAATGGGAATTTGAACAAAAATAATTGTTTTAATTGGTGCGATGAATTAAACGGGCAATAAGGATAAGATATACTTTGACCCTAAGGGGGAATTTAACTTGGGCACAAGCCGTGCATGCGTTTGCATACAAAGTATTCAAGGATACAAAGTACACAAAACAGCACAAACTGAAAAGGAGCCAATGCAAAAATATTTAAAATCATGTTATATTGCAGCAGAACATACTGCATCATCATAAAATGTGATTTTATTTGCCTAATTATATTAATTTAATGTAATGGGGAAGAATATCAGCCATTTTGGAAAAACTGTACGAGCATGTTGTCCGCAATCAGGAAAATGTTCGAGGAAACATTTGCAGCATTGACCGGCAGCTCTCTGCGTAAATTCATAGTTGTGAGGAGGCACAGATTAGCTCTTTGTGAGCCGACACAGTACAAATCCAGCTTCAGAGCAACATAAATTCAAAGAAAGCGATCAGACCACAGCGAGGCATAGAGGCATGTTTCAGGTCAGGACTGCTGTGTCCATAGTGATATCATGTTTCGCAGTGTGGGATACGGTTAGAAATCACACAAGAGAAGATGCTCACTTTAGTTGAGCTATTTTAGATGGTTTGTGTTACAAGTCTGCAGCAGTAATCTGCCCGAATACAAATATACCAAAGAAAGTCCAACCCTGCACTAAGAACAGCTCGCTTACTCCTCCTTTGGGGAAATAAATGTCAAGGGAAACACAGAGACTGTAGAGCACGACAATGACCAGTGAGGCTGAAATTGGCAAACAAGGACAACCAAGGATCTTCTATGCAGCCATGTGACAGCAGTGTCCATACAAAGCAATTAAAGTCTCTAAAGTGTGCAGACACTTTCTTTTAAACAATCAGGAGACTGAAGAGAACACTCAGACTCACAGCCAACACTAAAGCATAATACCCCTGTGCTGCTCCTTCAATCCAGGGATGGTTTGGTCACCTCTGATAAAAATGTGGCAACACTTATTTGAGCAGCCTGAAGGAACAAAATGGAGCTTCTGGAGCAAACATGCTTCCTTTCTTTGTCTCGCTGAGTGTGCCACCATCCAACTACCTCATAAATTCACCCATACTGATTGTTTCTCTACCAGAATATCGTCATCACGTGGCAGCACCCCCTTAAGGGACAGGCCAAAAGACTTTGATCTTTGACTGTGTGCTCAAACCCAATTATACCTTTGGAAAAAACCACAAACACAGCCCGGTAATATTTCAGGTTTTTTGGAAATGTCAGACTCCAACTTGTCTCTTTTGTGGAGATCTAAAAGGACACGGCAGGTGTGGCTGCCAGAACAAACAAACTCTCCCAGGTTTTCATGTTCAGGGTCCTGTTCTTCATACATGGATTAACAGTAATTGTTGACGATTTGACACGATCCCGGATCTGCTAGTTCTTGCAAAGTAAGGTTGAGCTCGTTGCCCTGGCAACATATCCGCAATCTCAAACCTACTCAGGAGCAGGTTTAATCTCAGGTTGAGTCAGTGTAAACAAGATACATGTTGGATTTAAACAGTCGTGGAACAGTTAATCCATCCGACTATGGATGCGCCATGCAAGCGGCCCATTTATAATTGACGCGACAATAAGATGTTAACTTAATATTAAAGAAAGTATGTCATAATGCAACGTTATACTTCAACAGAACATTCTTAGCGGTGGTTAGGATTCACGTTTTACTTGTCAGCCATTATTTGCTTCCATCTATAATATTTATTCATAATGTCTTCTTAGTGTTTCGGTAGAAGATCTTACAACTGGGGTAAGAAAACTTTGGCCATTGGAAAAGTTGCAAACTTTGATATATATGTTCTAATCATCAACCATAAAGATGCTCACATATTTGTCTTATTATTAAATTCAAAAAATTTTTTCACTTTTTGAATTGGGTCGTAGAACAGACATAACTTAATAAACTTATACCCAAATACCCTAATTTGGTTTTAGGTCTGAACGGGGTCTCACCTGCTGACTCCAGCAGAATGTGGTAATCTGTCCCTCGCTGAGTAGGCATGTCATCCTCAGGCTGCTGCACCTCTGACTCCTTGTAGCGATCCCAATTTGACTCCAGTTTCCTCCTGGAGAAAACTTCCATCATGATATCTTCCTCCTGAAAGTTGTCTCCTCCATCTTGGTCCTACAAGAGCACATGAAGGGATCCACAGTGAGCAACATGCTTCTTAAATAACTTTAAATTCTCGCTAGGGCTGCTTCTCTAATCATCAATCACAAAGATATGGTCACAATAAATTGTGTTCCCTAATTTGTTTTTTTTTTTTTATGGAGGATCATATGGGGCTAAAATGTTTGATTGTGATAACAAACTGGCCTTGTAGGTGATTAAACTTTGACATGATAACACATCCAATATACCATATTTCCTTAAAGTGACTTTATCATTTCTATTTCCAAAGGTTCCAAAAACAAAGTAAAATGCACAGATGACTGTGGTGTAAAATTTTCCCCTTCCCAGCTGTGCGGTGCCGGTCCAAGCCCGGCAGAAACTGGGGAGGGTTGCATCAGGAAGGGCATCCAGCGTAAAAGCTGTGCCAAATCAACATGCGGACAATGATCTGCTGTGGCGACACTGAACTCACGGGATAAACCGAAAAGACCAAAAAAAAACCTGTTGTGAAAAATGACTTGCATTCTTCCCCTTTAGAATGATTTCTTTATTCTACATTGGCATGACAGCGTTTTGAACAAACCGTTCTCCTTATTAGCGCCAAACAAGAAACTGTTTTGAAATTGATAATACAATTTAACAAAACACAATTTCCAAATCATTCCAGCTGCACTCTCTCTTTCGATTGTTGCCTCCTTTTTTCTAACCACTCGCTGCAAAAGGGCCTGCTGAGAAATTGAGTGAGAGCTCAGTTCCTCAGTTGTATAGAGCAGCAAAAAGCAGACAGAAGAAACAGAAAAGAGTGAGCTTTATATGTTAAGCAAGGGAAGGAGAGGAAGTTTAAAAGAAATTCGACCTGGATTTGCTGGTTGAGACAAATGTGTGTACCAACTGATGTCACATTATCTTAAAAAAATAAATTACTTGTTTCTTTTTACTAACTTCAAATAGTGTTGAAGGACAGCTTTGATAATGTTTCAAAATTATAGACGTCCACTAACTGTGCTCGGCTATCTACAATTCAAAGAGCATTTTGTAGAGAGGTCATTAGCACATATCTCTCATTCATTATTGGTAGCTATGTCTAACAAAAAAAAGGTCAAGGTAAATGGCATTTCTCATACTGTATGACAAAAAAAAACAGACGTCAGTGCCAAACCGGAGTCATTAAAATTGTCTGAGTCATAGATTGCTGTTCTGTTAGGTCACACACACACAAAGCTTTTAATAAAGATGTCATGGAAATGTGCAACGTGAGTGTCAGACTGATGAAGCTTGTGCTTTTTCTGGTGCTCTATGAGAACACAAACAAGAACAAAAAAAACCACATAGGACCAAATGGGATTTATTTAAATTATTACTGCAATCAACGAGCCCCTGTGTGCACACTGGGATTTAAATGACTGCAATCACAGGGTCCCTACAGTTACCGTGTCAGGGGCATCGACTGACTGAACATCCCGGTGGAAATTAAGCTAAACCCTCCAGTACAGAGTGTACAAAAACGATGTAAAAATGCACTGGGAGATATTTCAAATGTTGGTTTTCTGAGATAAACTCGTTTTGTGTGTAACCGTGACACAGGGGGGTTTAATCTAACACAGCCTTGATATGAAAACCCAGTTTGCCCGAGACTCTGCAGAGTATCTGACACCGCCGTGTTACGGACTCAAGTGAAGGCGTCGTTGACATTTCTAGCGTTACTTAAATCAGCGCTAAGCAGGTCGAATTAAAGAGAAGGACGTGTTCATTTGGAATCTTTGTCTGGAGATGTGTGCGGCTTCGTGGTGTAAATGCGAACATTAAAACACGCACTCTGAAACGAGTCTGGCGCGGTGCGACAACGGGGCCACTCATGGAGTTTCCATGTTGTTCTCACCGGCTGATGGACCTCAGCGTAATGGGCGCCTCCGCCGCGTCCTCGACCGCGGTGGTGGTCTCTTTTGCCCCGTCCTCGGTGGTGGCCTCCTCGGCCTCGGCCTCGGTGTTCACCGCCAAAACCGTCGCCGTCGTTTCCACTTCGGCCGCCTCTTTTCCAGCTGCCTCCCCTGCCTCTGCTCGGTCTACCCTCCATTGCTGTCAACTATGGTCGGACAGTTTAGCATGTGACACTAAAAGTTGAACGGAGCGGGTGTTACGTTAAATTGTGTCATACGACAAATGGGTTCCGGTTCTCAATTGGACCGAGCTTCTTCTTCTTCTTTTTCTTTTTCTATATTATTTTATCATATGCTATGATGTAATATTACATTAGATTACTACAGAAAAATTTAAAAAGAAAAAGATCAAAATAAAACAAAACAAATGCACAATACATGTAGGATGTGGAAAAACGGAAAAATAGACATCGTTCACGTGGTAAAATAATTGTACAAACAATTGTTGTAAAATATGTTTCAAAAAGATTAAGATCTATTAACATTAAATATATATATAGAGAGAGAAATAAATATAGCCTAATTATTTCTTTAGTATGTAACATAACATTTTTATCGCAACAAGAGGAAATGCTTTTTTTTTCTTATTTTTATAAATCAACTGGTCTAATGCATTTAAAAAAGCAACATTGCATTAAAGAACTCTATTACATGGGTGGTTGTGGTGGCTCACAAACGTGTCCAGTCAAAGAAAGACATTTAGATAAACTCAAAATAGCTATTAGAATAGTAAAGTGTAATATTTTGCCTGTTTAAAATTGAGAGTACACATACAGGAGTTTATCCTGATATTAATTGAAAATAAAATAAGAACTGTGTGAAAACGAATCTAATTTTCGGTTTTTCCTTTTCATTACAGGAGAACTCTTAATTGTGTATGAAACGATGCAGGTGGACTTCATGCTGTCCTGCACTAATAGTACAGACAGACTGACCAGCACCATGGAGGATACAAACAGCACTTTTGTCAACGCGTCAAACATCCAGTCTGCCCCTCACAGTCTTTGGGAGGTTATAACTATTGCTACGGTGTCAGCCATTGTCAGCTTGATAACTATTGTTGGCAATGTGTTGGTCTTACTTTCATTCAAAGTAAACAGCCAGCTGAAGACTGTAAACAACTACTACCTGCTGAGTTTGGCCTTCGCTGACCTCATCATAGGGGTGTTGTCCATGAATTTATACACCACTTACATACTGATGGGTTACTGGTCCCTGGGGAACCTTGCGTGTGATCTCTGGCTTGCAGTGGATTATGTAGCCAGCAATGCTTCAGTTATGAACTTACTTGCCATCAGCTTTGACAGATACTTCTCCATCACAAGGCCGCTGACTTACAGAGCGAAAAGGACTCCAAAAAGAGCTGCCATCATGATCGGCCTTGCATGGCTGGTGTCTTTTGTCCTCTGGGCACCACCCATTCTTTGCTGGCAGTACTTTGTAGGAGAGAGAAAGGTGCCTATGGACAGGTGCGAGATCCAGTTTCTAACTCAACCTGTGATCACTTTTGGGACAGCCATTGCTGCTTTCTACATCCCAGTGTCGGTTATGACTATCTTGTACTGTAGGATCTACAAGGAAACACAGAAACGGACAAAGGATCTGGCAGAACTGCAAGGGCTCGCATCGGGAAACGTTCCAGAGGGTACAAAACCACATAAGACTATTATTAACTCTTGTTTTCATTTCACCAGAGAGAAGCAGGAGAGGAGTCAGGCCTCTTGGTCCTCATCTAACCAAAGTAACACCACAAAGGTGACCACTCATTCAGATGAGGCATGGGCCAAAGCAGACCAGATAACTTCCTTTAACAGCTACACCTCATCCGACGAAGAGGAGCACCATGTTTCAATAGAAACCCCACAAGGATCTTTCAAAGAGCAAGGTGGTGGAGCAGGAAGTAAGAATGGGAAGGTGAAAGATTATAGAGAAGATGAGTATTTTTCCACTCCTAAAAAGAAGAACACTAAAAGGTGCATTGCCTATAAGTGCAAACCTGGCTCAAAGGGGGAAAATGGCAATTTAGCACCTGCAAAAAACTGCCCAACTGAAGCAGAGCAGCCTGACAAAAATGCCTCCCCCTCCTCCTCCACCACCTCCAAACCTATGGATTCTGCCCTGAAGAACCAGATCACCAAGAGGAAGAGGATGGTCCTGGTGAAGGAGAAGAAGGCAGCTCAGACTCTCAGCGCCATCCTCCTGGCCTTCATCCTAACATGGACACCATACAACATCATGGTGCTCATCTCCACATTCTGCACAGACTGCATCCCCACGTCCCTCTGGCAACTAGGCTACTGGCTCTGCTACGTCAACAGCACTGTCAACCCCATGTGCTACGCCCTCTGCAACAAGACCTTTCAGAAGACCTTCCGCATGCTTCTGCTCTGCCAGTGGAGGAGGAGGAGAGGTGAGGACAAGCAGTATTGGTGTGGACAAAACCCAAATGCCAACAATAAAATGACTTGATGTTGTCCTGCAATATTACGGCAGACTTTTGCCACATGTGGAATATCCTGATGAGTGGTCGTGCACAGCATGCAGCAGCATGTGCTTTATGTAATTTCTTTGTGCTATTGTGTTCAAACCTTTTGTTGGTGGAAAATGACCTGAGCCTGATGCAGTGCTTGAACTGCTGATTATCAGATTGTGACAGAAAGAGAAACTCATGAAAGGTGGCAACACATTGTTAGAGGTTAAAGGTTAAAGAATAGGTTCAAGAATATGTCATAGTATATTTTTAGAGCACTCCACTGATTTACACATCCAAGTCTGTTTACTGGTTTTAGAGAGTAATCTACACATATTACAAAAGCAAAATTGATAAAAGCCTTTCAGAGTTACATAGTCTACATTTACATAGCGCTTTTCTATCTATTGGCACTCAAAGCACTTTACACTGCTTCTCATTCCCCCTCTCGCACACACACTCACACGCCGATGGGGGAGCTGCTATTCACCTGGCCAACACTCGCTGGGAGCAACTAAGTTGGGGTTCAGTGTCTTGCTCAAGGACACTTTGACGTGTGACTGGAGGAGCCCGGGATTGGACCAGCAACTGTGGCGATTGGTGGACGACCGCTCTACCTTCCTGCACCACAGTCGCCCCAGTTAGGAAGTGAAGTGTCAGTAGGAAATCTCAGTAGGACTTGTCATTCTGAAAGCAATGTATTGTGTCTTTGTTTTAATGAAATGTAGTGTTAAAATGTTGAATCTTCCTGAGCAGTGTTTTGTTTTTCACACCACATTTTTGTCCCCAACTAAAATAAACTAAAACAAAATCAGTCCAGAAACTAAAAACTAAACTGGTGAAACTAGCTAAAACTAAAAGGAAATTTCCGATTGAATCAAAAAAACGTTTTCTAAATAAAAAATCATTCTTAAATATAAAACTATAAATACGCTGCATTGTCGGTAATGTTGGCACCAGGTTTTTACAAGAGGGTATGAAACAAAGAATCTATAGAATAGTTTTTACTTGCACTTCCTCTCAGTAAAGGCCATGCAGTGATCTTTCTAGCTGCACTGCACTTGAAGAGATGGGGAAAAAAAATCATGTTCTGTGCAAAATTGCCTTTTAAAATAAGGCTAAGCTAATATACAATGTCTTTTTTTTGTAGAAGTGACAAACTATAACTTAGAACAGAACATTACTAACATCCCAAGTGCACAACTACGTCTAAATATGAGTTACATAGCATCAAGGTAAAATATCCACGTGCTTTTTCATACATGAAATCATACATTAAGGTTTAATATTACAGTAACTTATTTCTCATTGCTAATTATACCTTTATGTGTCTCCATGAAGACTTTTCACAAGCAGTTTATTGGAGAATAAAAGCTGCTGGCCTCATTGCAAGTACATCCGTGTACACCGAGTCCCCACTTCAGGATCCAGTCCTTCGTCTGTTTTTATTACAGACTTTATTGCAGACATTTGGCTCCTTTTTCAAAACATTCATAGTCGACATAAATGAATGTTTTAATGTAAACACGAGAACGGACTTCTGCAGTGACTGAAATTAATTACATATAAGTGGGTTATGAGACAATGGGACTCTGAGAACAGAGCCCAACTACTAGGTCCTCTAGACTAAAATGGACAGAAATTAGTCCCTAAATGTGGATGTTTTAGTAATTTGGACTTTTTCTGTCTCTGTGTGTTTGGTTTTGGTTCTTGGGGCCAGTTTTGCATTAGTTTTCTAGTATATTTGTACTTCAGTGGTTTTTGGTAAATTGTCAATAATTTCTGGACATTTTGCATCTGTTTTGGTAGCTTTTTAATAAGCTTTGCTCATTTTGTCTTTCTATTTTTTGGGCAATTTTACTGGTTTTTCCACCTATTTGAATTGTTTTCCTTTGTCATTTGTTTCGGGTCATTTGTGAACAGCCTCTCTTTAAGGGGGTTTTGAGACTTGTCATTTTCAGTGAAAACATGCTTTCAATGTAAATACTGAACAAGCAGCTGGGTAAAAACTCTGAACCTATCCTTTAACCCTCATATAATCTTCCTCTAGCTTCTGCTCACGTGCACTGTAAATATCGACACAAACATTCGACAAACATTAAATGTGGAATTCTACACCTTAAAAAAAGAAAATGCTTTATGCTTTAATGTATATCAGCGTTCAACAAATGTTTTATCTTCTGTTTTCTACCTTGGCTCTTACAATCGATATTTGATCTTGTGTTTAAGGGCTAATCTGTACATTTTTGTGCATTAACTGCATTTGTTTCACAGTGGTAATATAACATCCGAGTTTGTTTATGGATCACTCCTTTCTATTCCTGTCAATACCTATTTATCCATTTTATTGTATATTTAAAAAAACGACGACCATATTGTCTCTCTGATAAATGCGTGATGCTGTTATAAAAATACTGCACTTTTATTTATTGTCATTCCTGGCACAATGTCAAATGTCATCTGTGCCTTTGGTTTTGCACAAGTGCTCTGTGAACGAATCTGCGCTCAGTGTCTGTGCAGTTTGGTGAGTCTGTGTTTGCTGATACGGACGGTGAAACTCAAACTCAAAAGGCAGAAATAGACTTTCATCAGCATGAACTTCATCAAGATTGCTGAATGTCATCGGATTTGGTTCAAACTTGGAAATGCTTCTTCTTGACAAGCTGCAGCTATTGACTAATAAAGCCAACATGCCATGAATAACATTTATATACTGTTGCTAAGTGCAGAAGAGAATTCAAGACCTTCCGGAGGTAATTAGAAATCTCTCTGTTCCCAAGACACCACGATAGCTCAGGCATTTTGCTACAACAGTGTGTTCAGTCTGAACAAACGGTCTCATAAAAAGGGCCAAACAAACAGTAAATCGATTCTACTGACAATTGCACACGAGCATTGGAGTTGGAGTTGGTTGCACATTAACAATCTTAAGTAGAGTATTGAGCATCAAATCAGTTACACAGTTACAAACAGTCACTAACACACTATGTTGGAATAAGAAAAACCAAATGTTTACCAACCAAATTCTTTATAGTTTATATGTATGATTTATTTTCAATAAGGTCTTACATCATCAACAGGTATTAAATGAGCGTAAGAATGGGAACCATAAGTAGGGTGAAGAACCGAAAACACCGACACTTGGGTTTTGGTCCTGTTATGGAATTTTATGAGCACAAGAAATTATATAAATGATAATTCTGATTATGTCCATAGTAACCTGACACAGTTAGATTGAAACTTTCAGCTTTTAAATGAAATTTAATTAAACACTGCCCAACCACAGAAGTCACACTAAGATTTTGTTGGACCACAAACCTGGTCTGGTATAAACAGTCAGCTACTCATTGCAAAGGTTAGAATTAGTTAGTGACTTATTCACTTGGTGCTGAATAATGTGTTGCCAGTTAAGGCATATTAATTCCTGTTTTGGCCAAGCAGTTTATATCAGTGAAGTCTGAAGATTTCTGTCTTTTTTCTGTATTTTGTTGCTAGTGCCCGTTTAGATTTTTTTGTGTGAAATCTGTTCATTTCAATCTGGTCATTCACTGTATTCAGAAACAGGCCTCTCAACACCTTGTGTGAATGTCAGTTACATATAAGCAGAAAGAGAACTTCAAACTCAAACTGAATCAAACTCCCATACAGAAACAGAACAAACAATGAATTGTGTATAAAGTGTCAAACTTCAACCAGAATTAACTTGTTCGGGTTTTAAAGCGCTCGCGCGTGGGCTGTTAGTGTTGATGGTTTCTGACCACGATGAAGTGTTATAGCCAGTTACATTTTTTTAACTGCTGCTGGACTAAGGGAACAGAGAGCTGCGCTGTGTCTAGAAAACGTCTGTAATCGTTTCTTGGTAAATTATACAGATCTACAGAAGGACAAGCTAAACCAGGTTGCAGATTGACAGACAGATAATCCATTGTTGCTTTTACTGTCTGCATGGGGATTGGTAATAACGTGATTCTATCATAGAAAATTACTAAAGTTACACTTTAAGAATTACTGAAGGTCCAAAGAGATGAAGGATGCTATGGTTAAAAAACCTAAAACAAAACAAACAAAAAAAATGTTCAATCGTCTTGTGGTACTAGGTTTCATTCCTCACCTTAAAAATATCAGTTAAGCGAAAGCATCTCAACTCAAGGTACTAGGGGTTTTCCGGGGCTTTCAACCATATTACACGAGCTTCATCTAGATAGTTTGCTTGCTTAGTTGTCATGGAGACGTTTGAGACGCTCTCTCTTGATTGAAGAGTTAAAAATGTAAATGCATATCTCCCGATAAGTTGTTGTACACACGTTTTTAATCACAGACAAACCTCGTGTAAAGCAACGACTGCTAATTTATGAATCCTACGTCCTCAAACCATTCACATGTACAGGATAGTGTTGTTTGGAGTTTAACTTCCTGTATACATAATTTATTTTTAATTACTTAGTATTTTAATGATTTCAAAATAGACCATTAATGTCTATATTAGTATATATTTGTATGTAGACGAATTGCTACAATTAGGATTTATTAATTTACAAAAGGACAATTTTTGCTCTTTTGTCTATTTCTACAGAATTTTAAATGTTTGTTTTCTGAGTTTGGTAAAAGTATCACAGATTGATTGATAATTTGAAAAGTATGTGAATTGATGAATTAGGTCTTGGTGGTAACTGAATTGTTTTTTTGTTTTTTTTTACTGGTATGTTTATGATTGTTTTTGATGTTTTGTTTGACTGGACGTCCGTGAGTGGAAACTATCAAGATCCAATACATCCAATAAACCAAAAATAAAACACCTAATGAGCTCATGACAACTGATTCATGACCATAATAGAGCTAAACGCCCTGTGCTGACGAAGACCATGAAATATGACTGAAAGCTCTGAAAATGGGACAGCGAGTTGAGATTCTTTGGCCAAGCTACTTAGTGACTGACCACCAAGTGAGGAAATGTACCACAAACATATTTGGACTTTATTGTCTGCTTTATTAAAACTAAAGCCAGTTACACTCTGGAAATCTTGAAAGCAACCACACAGTTCTGTCAGACCATATGCACATATATACAGTATAAATTCTGGCCATGCTTTACACCACATAACTGTCTAAAATAAAAACACAGTCGTTATACACTCAGTGAAATTTATTTATCTGGTTTTTAAATAAGAATTTATCAATCTTAAAATTCAAATTTTGTCTTCAGTCACAGTTGTATTACTGAAATCGAAGAAAAAAAGAAATTCTGTATATCTCTATGTATATATGATCTCTTTCAGGTAGCAGCAGTGGAAAAATGCACACCAGAGGGTTAGCACAGGTAGGCTGATGAGTGGTAGGGCAACATTTAGAAATTAGAGAGCGAATGGAGACTAGTAGCTTTTACAGACATTTCACATTCTATCAGTGCAGTGTGGAAAAAAAAAAATTGCCTTTCAGAAATCAAGATGCGCTCAAAATGTCTGTTAATAAAGAAACTGTACAAAAGACCTAGAGGGGAAAACAATGACACTTAAAAATCATGCTTTCATAGCATAACTCGTTCTTTAGGCAGACTGAGAAGACAAGTCCAGTGTAGTACTACCTCCTCTTAGCAGCCGGCCTGGTGCCCTTGCTGCTGCTGCCTGCTTTGCTGGAGGCCTTAGAGCCAGAGAACAGTTTGGTCATAAGCTCAGACACGTCTGGAAGCTCAGGGTTGGGGTTTAGCATGTTCATGGACTGCTCCATTTCCTGTGAGGAGCACAGTGAAAACAAATCAGACGGGGAAATTAAAGACCAAACACATCTGGAAACTCTCGCAGACTTTAAAAAGCCTTCAGAAAAATAAACGTTTGATGTGATAACACTTCAGGACAAATATATCGTGCATTTTTTTTTTAAACAACTATTCCTTTGACTTCTAAAGTATATGAACTCTATTCTTTCAGGTCCTTACATGAGTACCAGTTAATAAATTCTTTAGCCCAAATAACTGACCATTGGGTCACTAAACAATAAACTAGATGCAGATTAAATATTGCATAATATGAAAAGCTAAAACGGATTCTTTACCTTTCTCATCTCTGGGTCATTGGTGTTGACCACTTTGGGTAGCAAAACAATGATTAACAGGGGCAGAACCATCATCATAACCTGCAGGAAGCAAATGTACGTTGATGTTAAACATGAAATTCAGAAATGATTAGTTCATCTTTAACATTAAGATGAAATAGGACGTTTTGCACCAGAAGACTGTGCGTCTCTTTCAAAGCCGTATAATCCATATCATCCAATATCCAAATCTAAACCCATGTAAACTGTCATGCACAATCATGCACATCTCTTTCCATCACTGATATATTTGAACACAATACACCAAACATGTGCAGCACATTTCTGCAACTGCATTAAGGTTTTTACCATGGGGTTCATCAGAAAGTCTGTCCAGCCCCAGGTCTCCCTCTTCATGAAGTAGATGTGAGAACCACTAGCCCTGATTTGTAGAGGATATGCCATCCGAATAACTTCTGAGGTTTTGATATAGTTCACAACACGTGCCCTGTAAAATGACACATGGTTACTTAGCTGGACTAGAGTTGCAGGATGAAAACAATTCCCTTTTGGATTCTGACATTAAAAACTTACCGCATTTTGCCTTTGGATGTGATATCAACACGCACCGGCTCAAATTTATATGTTGGGGTGACAACTTCCACAACATAAGACCCTGAAGGAACATCGTTCACAGCAAAGCTTCCGTCCGCTCTGTAACAAGAACATTTTTACAACGTTTTAAAAATTTAAGCTATTCTGTTCTCCAGGACTGTCAGTGGTCACGCAGGCTGCACATGTGTTTATTTGGATTTGGAGACTCGTGACTTTCTAAGAATCACTGTCAAGTAGCCAAATCTCATGTGTAAATACAAAGAACTAAAAGTCTCAATGACATCTCAGACATATGTAGTTACATTATAGGTATATTCTAGTGTCACTTATGATTTAAAAAGGGGCAGTTCAATGATTTGTGTACCAGTGTCCCTTCTAGTACATCTTTCCAGTTTACATACAGGTATTTGCATGGACGCAAGGCCCTGAAGACACTGACTTACTGGAAGCTTAGGATAAAGTGTCTTTTTAAATACCAAGGAGTAAAAGTGGTAATAACTGACTCTGGTGCTATGTTAACAAAAAATAAGCATATAAATGCATATAATACATTCTAAAATGAATTTACTGTTATATATTTTTATTACATGGTTTGAAAAAGAGAGAGAGAGAATATACACAATCAACTTTAGGTGGTACCCAGCTGCTGCCTGTCCCTCATTATAAGTTTGTGCATTTCTTTCACAATAAATACATTAATTTCCATCATCAGATAATAACATTGCATTCAAAAATCTAAATTATATATTATGACTGCATGAATTTGTTTTATGTGGAAAGTGTTTCATTGTACGATTCAACCACCTTTGCAGCAGCGGTTAGCTGATTATTAGACCGAGATTTAGCTTCCAAAATATTTATGATGTACAACCACAGTTTGTGATAATTATAAATATTTTGGAAGCTAAACGTTGGTCTAATAAGGAACTTAAGTTGTGATATCGAAGTATAAATCTTCTGGCACATAAATAGAGAATAGATTTCAAAAAGCAGTTAAGGAACATTTATATGTTCCATCACCATTGAATATTTCAATGAGATGAGAAAGGATTGACGTGCTTTTAATGTCTTTCAGTGTGTTAATGTATTCGTTGTGTATTTGAGACCGTTTAAAACACTAGCTTTCAATGTGTAATCGTACCACTGGGGCTGATCATTAAACCACTACCACTACCACCATCTAGCCCCTGTGGCCGAAATTCGTTTTGGATATAGCTCGACACGAAACTCACAGTGAAATACAGTGACAATGAGCTCGGTGACAAAGGAGGATGTCGAGCAATCATTAAGTGCTAAATTGGTTTAGACAGTAACGTTAGAAACCGGCCAGCTGCCAGCAGCAGCCGCAACGCAGTTAGCAGCGGCTACCTGGCTATGCTAATGCTAACTAGCAAGCCAGCTACCGGGGTTGTAATTGTGGCTGTTTCTTACCGAACAAATCCCACGTAATCTTCACCTTCAACCAGGACTCTGGCCGTGGAGACCCAGTCTTGTGTTTTCACCCCCGGGACTATCGCTCTACCCTCGATTTTGAACCGGTCGCCGTTCGGCTGTGTCGCTACACCTGCGCTAGGCCCCGTTTCCATGTCAGTGAAACACCAGGCCACGACGACCGCCGCCTGCACGAAAAGCCATAACAGCGATATTCTTTCCCTGAACAACATTCTGGCGATGTTTATTAAAATAAAATTACTTCTAAGTGTGGTTCAACATGTATGTTGTCGGGAGCAGACGGAAGACTCGGCACATCAGCTGTCGCTGCGAAAAATGACGTCGATTCAAAAGCTGCAAAGCTTTATTGTCCACACAGCTGTTCACACAAGGCTATATTCACGTGAGATGCACCTTATAAATAAAGCTTTGCGGTTTTTTGTTGTTGGCGTATCTCATATATAATTATTAAAAGTATTATAGATTATTCGTTTTTTTAGATTATTGTTCTCGTCTTTTCAATTTTATTAACCCTTTGTGTTTTGCTGTGAAGCAAATAATTTTTAAGACCTTAGAAGGCCATTTCTTTTTCATAATCATATAATTACTTACATAAACAGAAAAATAACTGCCTTAAAACTAAAAATAACTAGAAAAAAGGGCTTTGTAAAAGAATTGTCATTTAATATCTAGATCCATATATAGGCATTTTATTTTACATTATTCAACCCTTCAGATATTTAGCATTTATGACTCAACAGAAAGCTGAAACCTACTGTAGTAATAAAGCTTTGACAAAGAAAACAAAAAACTAACTGCAATAAAGAAAAGCTGAAATTCTTGTTTTGCCACTTTGCCTGAACAACTAAGCCCGGTCAACAGGGAAGAGCAATTATGTGTACAAATACATGCAAGTAAACATTAAGCCATACCTGCATGTTTTAAAACTAATATTTAAATCAACCAATCCTCTCAGTATGTTGTCTGACAAAGCCCTACACTATCACAGTGCGCTTATTCCAAAACTATATAAAGATTCAAGATAAAGACTTAGAGATTCAAGTTTAATCAAATTTATTTAAAAGAAGATTAAAAGAATCATTGTTTTTACATTTTACATTATACAGTCAAATGTCACATGAAGATGCAAAATGAAAACAAACTAATAACTTAAGACTGATTCAAGTTCCTGATTCCGGAGAACCTGGTCATGAAAAAACAAAAAACACGACAAGAGCAGAGCATTCATTACATCCACGAGTGCAATTTCATTCCATGGCAAAGTGGTGTAGTGATCGAAAGAGCTTGGCACTTCGTAGAGCGACGTTGCAGCGAGTCTCGTGGAGGTCCATTAAACATGCCCCTTCATAAAATGGTCCACTTCAATGTGAAGCAGTCATTTGCTGTGTTTTGTTTTCTTATTTATGCAGAAAGGCTCTCTCACCTCTCCTTAAGGAGCCACCAGCTCTACTAACAGAGTGTGTCTGAATTGTCAAGTTCAGTCCCAGTTAAGAGGTTTGAGTTTAAGTGGCAGAATGAACCAGTCTTATTCTCTTGCACCATTATCAGTTCGAAACACAGACCAGATCGGACAGTAGTGGTCATATCCTCGGAGTCCTACATGGACGACTCTCAGGGCAGCTGTGACAGATGAGCCTCTATGGCCTGCAACATGAAGAACAGATTAAACCCGCTGTCGCTAAGGAAACTGCATACATTAAAATTTGTTGCGTTTTTGTTAACATAGTATCATAGTAGAACTCGACGACTAAATCACAGTCAGACACATTTTTTGTAATGATATGGTTATCGTGCACAACACAAGAGTGGGAGCGGTCGCATGTGTCCACCCAAAAATCAACAGACAGCAGGAGGGAAAAAGAAACGCACTAGCACATGCAGAGTCTGGTAAAACAGTTCAAAGTTCAAATATCCATGTGTGACACTGGTTCATTTAAAGGTTTATCAAACTTTCGTTATTTTTTCCCCCCATAACAGGAATATTCAGACATGTAATAAAACAGAATTAAGCACAGTTCATAAACTCTTGTCACCCAAACATGATGCCTTTAATGACCTTTAACAGCTATTGTACCATGAATACATCACTGATAAGTATTATGACTGCATCCTTCCTACCTTGGCCAGTTCTCCTGTAGCTCCTGGAACCAAACATAACACGGTTCCCTCTTTCCACAAGTCCTTCAGCCGCTGCTTCATAACTTCAATATTTCTGCAATAAATATACAGACAATACAATTCATTACAATTGAGGAATCTCATAATATAGAACTACAAATATATTTACACCCCTTCTACATGTTTACAACTTCGGTTCAAAAGGTCTGTGGTAGCTCTCAGTCATCTAGGTCATGGTTAACGCAAAGGGGGGGCTCAGTCACAAATGGTCTTGCTTAAAAGGAACATTTTGGTCATTTTCTAAATGAATCACATTTTCAACAATCTCTATAGACACACTGAAGGACTTGCCTCTACTCGGGCATGATGTATCAGTCTGCGACCTAGATTAGATAATTCAACTGCTTCTGATATTCACGGAACTACACAGAGGTTCAAAGAAGGCGACTACAAATGTAAGTTAGAACTGTTCAGATGACGAATGAAATGTCTTCAAGAACCTCAAGTAAGTCAAGTTGCCACTAGATGCAACCCAACCTTTTAAAAGAAACTCAAAACAACAACATCATGTAAAAGTTATAAATTACATAAGGATATTAATTTGAAAGTGAATATTAGACACAATGCTAGAGCAAGAAGCAAAAACAAATCATTGACAACA
The DNA here is from genome assembly GCF_033026475.1 of Channa argus. Classification (NCBI taxonomy): domain Eukaryota; kingdom Metazoa; phylum Chordata; class Actinopteri; order Anabantiformes; family Channidae; genus Channa; species Channa argus. The sequence goes on along the minus strand of NC_090213.1, from coordinate 4,213,319 downwards.
TACACTACGACACATTTAGTAAAGTTCTAGGTGCTATTTTGAATTTTCCCATGTTGTCTTGATCAGTACAGCATCACCTCTAGAAATCAGTTTTATTCCTCAATACAAAGCAGTGGGAGCAATATAGAATGAGGGTGTAATAAGCAATGTGAACCATTTTTTAATCAATCTAACTAACTTGAAGTTAAATGCCTCACAGTCCTTTGGCAAATGAGTTACTTCTGTTTCAGTAACAAAAAGTACAATGGTTGCTTCTTAAATAAATATAAAAGACACAGGAAAAGAATGGAAGTATGAAAATATCTTTAACTACATTTAAAGTCTTACTGATGTTATGGAAGGACTATTACATTGCTTTAAGCATGTAATGCTCACCTGTCTTCTGAACAACTGTCCTGCAGTTGTTTGTCATTCTTAGAAAGTTCCAGCCACCATTTCCTGATGACAGCTTGAACCCAGTGTAAACCCACCAGTATGTGTCTGTAAAAAGCAGATTCTCAGCTCAGTTCATTAGTTATTAATCAGAAAAGCTGATAGTTTAGATGAGTGGTGCATCATCTGAAAGAGTAAAACAGCTAATCCAATCTCTTTTAACTCTGTATGTTTAGATATAACGTCAAAGAGAGAGATTATAAAATATGAATGCAAGTCCTTTGCGACACTTACTCTTCGTATTTACTGGCAAGAATCACTTTCACTTGGGGCACGAGGTCAATGCAGCAGCCAAGTGACAAACAAGATGCTTCGGTTTGAAGACTGATGAGAGACAACAGAGTGACATTAAGGAAGCTGGTTATTGACAGTGGACACAATATGTTCAAAATTTCATCCATATCAAACATAAGCTTTGTCATGTTCTGTCTTCTTTGTATTATGGAGAAACTACTTCTAGTGTCGACGGTTATTTCACAGTAAATGATCGATTGGCAACAACAGATTTGGGGACTTTTCACTCAAATAAACTGATTTTGGAACTGTTTAACTATGGTCTACATGACAAGACCTCATTCAGATCATTCATGCTCTTAATACACACAGATCACAGTATTAAGCAGCCGTGTCACTGGGCTATAGCTGAAAACAAATGACACTCACTTTTTTGTTAGGACAGGTAAGCAGTCGAGGAAAACTCCTGCATCCTGAATTCTGCAGAAACAGAAACAAGATTAAAGGGAGTCTGCAAACCTTAGATGTTCACAAACATGCAGTAATACAATTATATTTTACCTTACAAGGTAGGCCACAAATTCACAAGCATTTCTTCGCCATAGCGTTAGTGCTACTTTTAGCCGAAGATTCCTCCCAGAAAGGATGTGAGTCATAGCTTCGTGGTCCTTTGATAGCTTTACAGAAAGACCAACAATGTAAAAAGTAAATTTGGTGCTGCAATTTCCATTATTATTATAATATAATATAAAACTTCAGCACATTTCCTAACACCAGAAACAGTTTCAGCTCTGACAGACCTCAGTTAAGTCACTGTACTTAGAGCTGGCCCCTGCCATCTTGGAGGCCTCTGCAGAGTTCAGAGGGAGGCCGCAATTGTCATTGTAGAGATTGCTCCGCACATCATCGGAGCACGCCAGCTCATTTTCCTTGTTGGCCATGCCGGGGTTACAGACACGGCCTACATCTGATGCTTTGCGGTGCAGCTTCAAGCCCACCTCCTCTAATGGACAACCCCTCCTCTTAAAAGACGACGGCTGCTTCGCTTTCCTGGGACTGTGTACGCCGTAATGCACTTGAAATCTGCCAACAGGGGAATCAAGATAAACCAGGTTCAAATCTATCTCAGTTTATAAAATCATTCAATCAAGAGTCACAGTGAAAATATGGAAGGATGCCCAAATGGTCTAGTAATTAAGGGAGACAGATCGTGAGTGATGCTATTTTGGTGAATCCCAAAATGTGGATCAAAGACTCACCTTTCTTTATCTAAATCTTCCTTATTTATAATATCCACCTAAAACAAAAGGATAGGGGATGAGGCCACTACTACAAAGTCTAATACTACAATATCACTCAACTAAAGTTGACATCGACTAGACTTTTTACACAGTCAGTCATTGCTGGTAAGTTTGGAGCCCATACCTGCTTCATGTTCTTTTCAGCAGCAGGATGCAAACAGGATCGTAGAAAGCCATTGGAGTTATTCTGGTTGACCGTAAAGACGTTCCGTTGCCAGACATGCTTACCAGCTGCCATAATAAGGGAAACTGTGGGACAAACAATCGGGGGACAACAGGTCTGACAATCGGTTACAAAGATCTCGGCTCCTAAAGAAGTCGAGTCCCCTGTCGCGTCTTTGACATACATGCACCGCTTGGCTCGATAAGTACAGCATGTGATACCAGGTGCAACAGTGAGCTTCACAGAGACTAAAATAAAACATTCAAATGAGAAACAGAACACGCACCGCCGAAAACGCTACATTTTAATGACCAAGGCGTTGGCTGCTGCGCTATAACGTTAGGAGCCACATAACCTGAGCTACTTGAGGTGCAAGTTAAAACTCTAACACCGGGTTTTCTGCCGTGTTAGAAGTGATCCATGTATGGAGGAGTGCAGCTTAGTATTTCATGATGTGACTTAGCCTAACTAGCTAAAAGTTAGTTAGCCCGAGGTCCTGCAGTAGCTGCAATTAGCCTTAGGCTCAGGGTTAGCGTTAGCTCGTAGCTCCAACGCTACAAACACACGTAGCTGGGCCGCTGATGGACTACAGCTACCTAGTTAGCTTTCCACCTCGGGGGACATATGGCTTCATTAATGGCAGTTCGGTGGCTGTTTTTTTACAATTTAAACACTAAATCCAAATACCAACCGATTCATCGTGCGTCGTGCGTTGAGGTCTACTCAGACACGTAAATCCAAGACGTGGAACAACGGTGAACTTGAGCGCAACTTCTCTGTGTACAGAGTCGAGTTCCAACCATTCAAACGAATACACCGCCGGCGTTTGAGGATTGTGGGATTGATCTTGGCAAAGACAAGCTGCAGTTCTAGCGACGACTGCTGGACGTTTACTGCGTTTAAACTAGCGCGGCGCCACAGCGCCACGCTGTGCCCGGTGGTCCTCACTGCAGGGAGGCGCGCTACACGTAACGGTTTACTCCGAGGCGGCGGGGGGACACAAACACAATTGTGGAGGTGGACTTACTTGTGTCCGGTGGTCCAACAATTATCCATAAACCTCATCATAAAAAACTGAACATTTGCTGAATTCCACGTCCCACAATGGAGCTGATGACAACATAATTCCACAGAACAGGAGAAGACGCTGCATCCCTCTCCGGCTCCACCTACTTCGTTTCCTTGACAACCGGTTAGGCAACGTCAGTCCCAATATTCAAAAAACTGCTGAAACCGGAACTTTTCCTCACCTTCCAATGCACTTAAATGTGTTTTTTTTAAAAAGACTTCCTTTAAAAAAACAACAACACACTTTTCTGATAGGACTTCGCTTTAATGTTTTCTTGTAAGTCGCTTTGGATAAAAGCATCTGCTAAATGTAAATGTAAATACACTAGCAATTACAAAAATTACAAAAATAACTAATAAACATCATGACCAGTCTCCTATGGTCTTCTCTCTTCTTTCTACTTGTGCCAGAACACAAGAACAACAGTTGACACACCGTAGGAGAACAGGCACTGTCTCATTCTGTTTCTTGGAGGAGACCTTAGTTATGAGTCTATCAAGCCTGTTAGTCTTAGTATTGAGGCGAACCTGGGGGACTAGGCCATGTCTGTCTTTTATTGCCCATCACCCACGGGTTTCGGGTGCTGACTCATCAACAATCAACACAATTTTTGCCGCCTTTGGAGCTCAAGCACATATTCCTTAGTAAAACGTTTCCAAAAGAGGTCTGCCACATACTGGACTTGTCTCCATTTTTGGCAGGCAAAGAGATCCTCTTTCTGGAAAATTCCTATAGTTATTGTCTGACTGTTTAGGATGGCTTCACCTTCACAGAGTAATGTCTGCAGTATCTTGATGGTATAACAAATTAAACGCTTCCATGGTGAGAGCCAGATAGAGGATTTAACATCCACTTGATGCCACACTGGATCAGCATATTTTCTATATTCAACATCAAAATCAAGTAAAAGTGTACAACTACCTGCCTAAGCAGATGGTCCACTGGTCCAAATGTCCTTGGACAACGGACTGAGGCCCAAAATACGTTGAACCAATAGTTATATTTTTTGATCGTCTGTAAATCTGAGTTTTTCAAGGTTTGTAAAAAGATTTTGTCCAAAACTAACACTCAAAAGAGAACAACCCTTCTGCAATTATGAAAATAATGAAAATTGCAGCATCTGCAATTACAGATTGGGATTCAGATGTGTGTTTAATAATCAATTCAAACAAAAGGGAAAAAAGAAAGAAAGAAAAGAACATTGTGCTGAACCAAAGTTGCCTTGTTTTAATCAAATCAAAATTATGTAACCAGGTACCTTCATGTTTTTTCTCCTTTAAAAACTCTTGAAATAAAAGTAGCTATGGCACAAAGCACGAGCAGTTTCTCACTTCTCACCTTTGATGCAAACCAAAGTGGTTCCTGTGTTTAGATCCTTCTAAACAAGAGACTGCAGGGAAACTCTACTGCACGCACAGTATGGTAAGGTGCACTTTTCATATGTAAAGGCTTGGTGTCCTCCAGGAGGAACTGAAGTGCTGCTGATGAGAGGGGAGACTGGACTACTCACTGCTAAGTGGCTGAAAATAGATGGAATTATAAAATTACAATCAGGTTTAGATTAAAGAAGGCCTGACAGCAGCCAAACACCTGAACGCACGTCTTACTTACTTATTGTGACACACACACATTTTCCATATGAGCCATCCACCTTATTTGTGGCTGACAATTGAATGATCCAGTCCTTTGGTGAAAATACGGCACCTTGAGCAATGTTCCTTTAAAAAAGGGGAAACAAAAACAAGTTACACAACAGCTTAAAGAAGGAGCCAAGAAACAAATGTTTTCCTGCTTCAGCCTCTCACCTCTGTTGTGGTCTTATTTTAAAATACAATATAATAATACGCAAGACATAAAGTAGCCGATAAAATGCAGGTTGTTATGTACCTACATTGTGCAGCGTACTCTTTGTGTATTGGTCTGTGCCATATTGTACTTGTAGTATTAGCTCATGATAAAAACTCCCCAAAGTGGACAGACATTCCTGAGCTTTATCTGTAACAGACACAGTATTTCTCTCTGTTCGCAGGTGCGGTCTCACTACTCCAGCTTTCGATAAAGTGGTTCCACGCGAACACGTGACACACATCTGCATGTCATTCTCGTTTTTAAAATCACACGATCTCAAAAAACAAACAAAAAAAAAGGACAAATGAATTTTGCTTGAAAACAAGTTTTCCTTTTGAACGTGATTTTATTTGTTTAACTTGGGCCGAGTTGTTATTCTGCACAGAGTTTATGGTCATTGAGTTCTGATCAGGTTTATGATTGTGTCTGAGCAATGAGTTAGTTCTGTCTGCTTTAGGCTGTATAGAAATATTAATACAGGTGCATTTGTTGCATGTAGACTCCTGACAAGACTCATCTAATCACTAATTCGTTTACAAAAATTACATTAACCAGTGATTTTCTAAATTAACTGGACTTTTTTTTTAAATCCACATACAGAAACTAAAACCAAGAATTAACTGTCTCTACTCACTGTTAGTTTGTTCGCCTGCGTCGCAAACCTCTGAACATGTTTCCTTATTCCAAAGCCCTTTGTAGTGAAGTTTTTAAAAAGATGCTGCACCACATTGCTACAGCTTTTAACAACATGTCTCACGGTGGAGTGGTGTGTCTGGCTGAGGTCCGAAGTGGACTGGTGCTCAAACTTAGCATTATCTTACGTCACACATTGTAGCTTTAAGATAGGGTTACACACATACATTGTTTCTTACACCTTTTTGTTATATAAGCATTTTATTCATTCTTGCCAAGTGTTAAATGGGGAAAAACAAGCTCAGTGTGTCAGTATATGTCTGCATGGTAACATTAGCTTTAAATGACCAGTAAAAACTTAGCTTACCGGGAAGAAGCTAACCTAACTCTCTCTGTTTAATTACGTGAAAGTTTAAAAAGTACAATGGGCCCTTTTTTAATTGTGTAAGGCCTTTTTTTAAAAATGAGAACAGTTGAGTCTTTTAAAAGAACTTGAGAGTTGTCTGTAGGCATATTTTGTGTGGAGCAGATGTTTCCAGTTTACTAAGCTCAGCATCTGTTGGCTCTGCCATCATATTTACCATAATTTATTAAGCAGCAGTGGCACAGTTGGTAGAGTGGCGGTCTACTGACCATAGGGTCGGAGGTTCGTGCCCTGCTATTCCCAACCACTCGTCGAAGTGTCCCTGGGCAAGACACTGAACCCCCAACAGCCCGTTCCCAATCCCAACCCCAGCTGCACAGCGCCGATACCAAGATCGGTAGAAATTGGGGAGGGAAGGGAAAACTGTGCCAAATCAACAGGCGGACAAATGATCCGCTGTGGCGACCCTGAACTCAGGGAATAAGCCGACAGTATTAAAATAATAATAATAATAATTAAGAAATATTATCAGAAATATTCTCTTTCTACAGTATATAGATAGATAGATAGATGCAGATATTCCAAAGATACTGATTTCTGTTTTATTAGGTTAAAGTTACACTAATGCAGCAGTGACATTACATAGAGGAAACAAAATCAAATCATTAAGAAAAAAACAACTGCTTTTACCAAATTGTTAGGTTGTTTGAACTTGCCTTCTATGGCTTTAGTTTAGGGTGTAAATGTACATTAATGCTTTTAAACTCTCCTCTGACTCCCTCATATCAAAATATGTATTTGCTTTTAGCTAAAATAAAGTCCTCTAGATGACATCACCTGAAGGGTCATTCAGACGATGTCCACTGGAGGAGCTCAGGAAAAGCATGTTGACCACAATTGCAAACTCCATAGTATGTGTAGTATATGCAGCTGTGTGCAGGCCCATGTACACAGTGTAATGTCACATTAATGTAACTGCACATTCAGCAGAGGGTTTGGGGTAGACTCCGGGGGTCACGTGTCCCAGCCAGGCAGCTATGAACGTACCTGCTTTAAGTCCACCTTCTCCTGAATGAAAGCGTTACCTTGTTCCCAATGACATGCATCGCTTCCTCGTCATTGCCCATGCAGTTTGAAGACATAACAGTACGAGCGACACGATGACGCAATGTGAACTGAAGGTTCCTCCAAGTGATGTCATCCACAGGCATTTCTCAGCTAGACTTAGAGACATATTTAAATGTGTAGAAGTCAAAAGGGAGTTTAATACCGTTTATTTATATGTACTACCCAACTAAAACCAAAAGAAGCAAATTAAAAATGAGTGAAGGCGGCTTTTTAAGTGGTTACAAGGCCGTCTTCCCTAAAAGTCGGAGCTTCCCATCATCCGCAATTCTGCACTGTTTCTTTCAAGGAAAGAAAATCTCCAGGCAAGTGGCAGGTTCACTGAAACCCTAACTAACCAATGTAAATGCCAAAAAATACAAAGCCATTTTGAGTGACATGTTGGGTTGCCATCATCATCACTTTATGGTGGTGGAGTATTCTCAGGATGATATTGTCTGTACAGGATGTGAGTGGTTATTGAAAGGGTGGATGAAAATGTAAACGACGCTGTCAACGCTTAGTGCAGTTCTAGGGGGGGAAAGTTGTGCAATTAGAAAAAAAGTCAGCCTTTTCTCCAGATGATAAATTAGTTTTAACTAACAGAATTCAGGCCAAGGCATTTTGAGTCCAAAGCCCTATTAAATACTATAATGGTTGTCTCCTTTATTTTGGCAGCTACCTGACAGCACCTTAATTCATGATTGTAGATATTTCTTTCTTCAGACAGCCACAAAAATGAAAATGTCTGACAGTTGTTTCTGTTTGTCATGTTCAGGAATCAGAGTGCAGTTGCACGTACCAACCCAAACATACCAATTCTTGGAGATACAAATGAAAATAAACCCAAATCAATGTGCTATTGCTGTACAGTTTATGAAAACCATCCAAACAAAATGTTCCATTCATTAGATGGAAGCACAGTTAGATTTTGGTACATTTTTGATAAATTTGTTGTTGCACTGCGGTAATCTAAAAAATATCACATTTTGGCCACCACTAAATGCTAAACATATTTGAAGCAACTCTGCTTTCACAGGCATGTAACTAAATATTATGAGTCCAGGATCAAGCCCAGTCTGGAGTTAGAAGACACATAAAGAACATCCTGGGGGAAAGTAGGACAGATGAAATACACCTAAAACCTTCTAGATATTCAATAAATGCCTTTTAAAGAATTTAGTAAAAAAAGGAAAGATATAACGTATTTGGACAGTACTGAGCTATACTGGGTCCCTAAAGTCCAAAGACATGTACAACTCGCCGATCAGCTGGAAAATAATACTATCTTTAGGATTTAATTTTGTGGTGGACAGGGTGCAGCCGCCTAAACAACACGCTGTGACTGTTTATGTGCTGTGACTACATGTTTCCTAAGGTGACTCCAGTGTAGCACTACATTATAACCACTAGATGGTATGAATGTTATGGCTGATGTGGCCTAATACTAAGGACAAGTACTTAATTAAGCAATTCTACTTTTTCTCAAATAGAAGTGATGGGAAAGTGGCTTAGCAACATGTTAATAAATGCTCACTTTATAAGCCCCGAAGGCTTGAAGGACTATAACAGGAATAGAATTTACACAGACCAAACCGATTGTGTTCATGTGTTTATGCATGTTGTCTACATGATTTTGTAGGCACTAACACACAGACGCTCGCTGATGTAAAAATATGTAGACATACATTTATACATGACACTAAGATGAAACAAAGTACTGTGAGAAAACCTACATGTAGGCAAAGCAAAACCATTTAGAACTTCAAATATTACTAAATGATGACTCAAAACATGTGAACGTTACATTGTTTTGTTGGTTTGCATTAGATGTACAGGCGTTAATGATATTGTGGTTCTGTCACATCGTGTTGCAGTCGGGAGCATGTTAAGTATTATTAGCAGTATACAGATGTTTTAGCCTAAAACTGAGGCAGATTTAATTATTGTAACTGAGTAATGTAATTGAAGTCTAACCCTCAGCAAGTTAGAATGTCATACTTCTATACTTCAAATAATACAAATGTTGTGTACAAGCAAAATACAATTTTGTTCAAGTTAATGTTAAAGTTTATTTCTTTGCAGATAAAAATATTGGTCACGCTCTGTGGTTATTTATGCATCCATCCAGGTTATGAAAAAGAATGCAGGCCCAATGTGCCTGTGCAGTTCTCAAAAAAATTTTGAAAAGTTTTATAACAAATTTCAGAGATGCTGCCAAAAATGTACCAACTAATTGGGTGATTTATTTCTTTGCTAATAACTTCAAAATCTGTTAATTTAAATGTAATGTTTAGAATGCGCAGCATTTGATGTGCTGACACTGATTATTTATCAGCTCACAACATTAGTTTGACAAACCACATATTGTGCTCATTCCAGTCCCCTGGGCCTTTCTGTAAACACTGTCTCTAAAAACCTGCTCGAGATAAACACGGAGAGCTAAATCTGATTTTCTATGACAAATGCAACCACCCACACAGTCAGTAAGCACATTAGGAGATTTACATTTGCAAGGAAGGATTGTTGTGACAAGTTATCCTCAAGAACAGAGTCTTTGTTAGTCTGCAGGCCTTAAACTTTTAAGCTGGAATTTCTCCGAGGTGCAGCAAAATTCCCCTCATAACATTAAAGGCTAAGAGTCTCTTAGCAGGATGTGATTATTGCTAAGGAGCTGTATGACCTTTATCGGTGGAATAAGGTTTTGTTTGCAATGAAACTTGAGGAGGCTGGTGGATCAGTGGTAGCGCATTGGGCCACAGGTTTGAATTCCACCCCACCAGGTGTGGCCCCACCCAGCAACCAAGGGCTACCCTGGTGCCGGGTTCAGGCCCCAAATCGACGTGTTGAACACCTTCCGCCATGGTGACCCCCGAAGGGACCAGCCGAAAGCCGTTTGGCCAGATCTTTGTCCAAGCTAATGGACAAAATTCAATTCGAGAATTTGGGGGATAGTGCAGCGCTCAGCGGATCTGCAAGATAAATCAAGGATGTAACGCGCTTAATAACAAGTCATGCATCCATTATCTCCACCCCTATTTTTCTTGAGGGTCACTGGGTTGGGTGCTGGAGCCAATCCATCCATCACTGGATGAGAGGCGAGGTACCAGCTGGACAGATCTCCAGTCTATCAAAGGGCTGACAAACATTCATGTTCAGAAGGCCCATAGACTCCAGAGGAAATCCATGCAGACTCACGACCTTGTAGCTGCGGAGCAACACAGCAACAGAACATTTCAGATTTTATAATTTTGTTTTAAATAAATGCCTATTAAATAGTCAGATTGGAAATCATTGGTTTTAATTGCAATTAGCTTAAATGAAGAAGCACCCAGCCAAACAGTTAAGGGGCAGCTCTGGTCTGATTTCATCAGGGAGCCTTCGCTGCACCTTGTGCCCCATCTCTCCTGTCCGCTCTCCACTGTGGCAATGGTTAATGATGATCCTCTGATCAACACCAGGAGGTGGATCTTTGTGGCTTGGAGTTATGTGTAAATAACACCACCAACAACTGCATTTAGTTTCTAATGTAATTTGTAATAATGAGTCATTGGCTATATGGTGGGTCTGTGAGGGTCTGAAGTCAACATAAAGCACCTCACAATTCATGTTAACGAGGCACAGAACTCTTTCCATGGGGGGGGGGGGGTCAACACCTAACAGGCAAACTAATCTTTTTCCTGATCCCTCCTCATCAACTGCTTCTTAAAAATCCCTCAGATCAGGGGGGTGAAAACAACTCTGGCCTGTTGCCCTTTAAAAAGCCCAAAATCCAAACCAGTCTTATGCTTATTTCATGCTTTACAGACTAACCTCCCTGTTGCTGTTAAATTTTTATTCAGGCTGAAGTCCTGATTTATTTGAGCCTCCCGCGCACGGGGGAGCACACTGGGATGAGTGGCACATCCCTCGTGTTGCACTGTGTCAGGACATCCAGATCTCCATGTAGGTGGCCTTTTACAGCAAACAGATGCTGGAAGCATGCACAATGTGATCCTTTGAGAGCTCGTTCCAACACGAGATGGCAGTGTGTGTCTGTTGCTGCTAGACATCGGCTTTGGCGTCTAGACAGAAGCCTTTGTAGCCAGCAGCTGTTGGATCCAGGTCTTTATGCCACAGTGGATGGTCTCCTAAAGATTTTCTACTCAGCAGTAAGGCTGCCAGTGTCTATATCATGAAGAAGCTACAAGACTTATACAAAGACAATCACACAGTGCACAGAGTCAAACATTAGCCAGGTTTAGAGGACAAGGTGGTCGGTCACAGGCCCTGGTGTTTCTTCACAGGCTTTAAACATTACTTTTCTGGCAAGATGGACACGGTAAAATGTGTTTGGTCATTCATTTTGCTGCTTCATGGTACGAGACGCAATCTAATGTGAATACTGGTAAAACCGGCACGAGGGCCGTTTGAGTTCCGCTGCAGGCTGACGTTTGTGCGAGCTATGTGAGGAATTTCATGATACCCAAGACTCAATGTCGGGCAGAGATAAGGGCAGGGAAATCCGCTTAAATGAGCTACAGGTGGTGCATGTGGTTGTCAGTGTGATGCTGAATGTGTAGCAGGTATCAAACAGCAGCAGGTGGTAACGATGGTCTGACATATTAAACACGAGTCACAGCTGTTTGCTTCAGTATTTTGCAGTTAAACTTAAAGCTGTTATACAGCGTATAAAACAGAAAGCAGATCAAAATGTGTAATGAGAAAGGTGTAACAAACCCAAATCTCCAGGGAATCGGCCTCAGATTCTGCAGAACATTGGAGCAACTCACAGTTGTTTACCTGGTTTTACAGCCTGTACGACTGAAGCAGCTTCAGTCTCGATGCTCTCATCATCCAAGGTAAAAAGCTAAAAAAAAAACAAAAAAGAAGTGCACCACAAGTCTTTTTAACAAGTTAACCATGTCAGCTTGAAAAAAACATGTTAATATTGTATTATCAGCTGGATGAGTTGCTGCCAAGTCCTGAAAAAGAAATTTAGTTTTGTGCAGGTTTAATATATTTGGCAGATGGAAAGTGCTGGCAAACAGTGTGCCGAACCTTTTCAGTCGAAATGTGGTGTTATTAGTTTCCATTGTTCACCACATTTTTGGCAAACCTTGTACAAACAGACTAAGAGCCCATCAAACACTGGAAAGGTGCGACCTCTCGGATGAGTATGTGTGCTTTTCTCAGAATTTGGAAGAGCAAGAAGCCATTAATGGGGCATGCATGAAATGTGCGGGAGGGTGCGGATCTCTTTCATTATTATTTACAATCAGGACAAAGGGCAAAGTTTTCAGTAATTCAATTACACCACGGCACAAAGTCGACACGAGAGCAGCTCGAGACGAGCGATAACTCAAGAGACAGACACGCTCGTTCTCACTAATCCCCAATCTCAGTTGCACACTGCACATTTGACTTTTGACCCTGGGGCTGTCATTCAAGGCTCCTTCACTTTGAAATGTTCCACGTTCCATAATTTTACTTTGACTGCACTGCTTATTATTCTATGATAATAAAAACGCCTACATAAGTCACAATAACCCTTTGAATTCAGGATGTAAAACCCAGGCCTGGCAAGTAAAAATACACTTGTGTACCTTCACGGCATATGCACAGACCTAATGATGATAAAGTGCTCTCACACTGAAGGCTGCAAACCACATTACTTTGCATGTATGGAACATATGGTTGCTCTTTATGTGTTTTTAGCCAAAGATTTATCGACTGACTTTGTTAAATGTATGTCTTGGCTTTTGGTCTTTAAAGAAACAAGCATGGAGCATGTAATTGACAGGAAATAGATGCATCTACTAAAAGCGCACCTCTCACAAGGGAGCATTGGTCAAGGGAACCAAAGTGTGCATGCAGTTTGTAAAGGAAATAAACAGTTTTTTAAAAAACATATTAATCCTGGAATATTTTTATAGCACTAGTCACTGGTTTTATTGGTTCCAATCACACATTCCAACTTCCACAATACATTTTTAGATTTATATAAAAAGAATAGAATAAGAACTGTAACCATCATTTTTTTTTTTCAGTGCTGCTGGTAACTGCTCTGCAGTATTGGAGAGTAATAACGCAAAGCAGAGTTCGCCGAGGCTTGATTCAGTATGAACACGTGATTGGTGTGGACGGTGCACACGTACCTGCAAAGGAGCTCGGCACTGTGCTGGAGGCATGTTTCAGTCCTAAGCCGCCTGTTTGTGTATCTGCACCATCGGAACCCACAGGCCAAGAGGAGTCACGCAAGGGTGGCACCATACAAGAGGGGAGCTGTCCCTTACCCAGCACCCACAGATTAACGGAATATTTTACACTAAATGTTACTAGCACCCCTGAAAGACTGACTTGCATCACTGACTACACTAAACAGTCTTTAATTTTAAAATAGGGACAGGAAGTAAGTCTTAGGCAGTGTGACACTGACCGTTATTGTTGCTTTGCCAGTCGGGATTTTCCTCTTTTTGAATGCGGCTTTGGAGGATCATGGAATGCTGATGTATGAGCTCATGCAGCTCGTGCATTAAAACACAAACAACAACTGTATAAAGAAGCAAAAGCACGAGCAGAGTTGTGTCTGTCAACTGAAATATACTTTATATGACAAGTACTGAGGATTAGGACAAAACAAACTACTGGGCTACTGGTCCTGTGCACATGAGACGACTGCACCAACTTTCAACTAAAGTTTACATTTCTGTTTTTTAAGAGAATCCTTAAAAACAATTGCTTGTTACAGTTAAAGGACCCACTAGTCATCACAAGTTCACACAAATACACTTGGAAACTGTTTATGATTGTACATTTACTTTATCGTTTCTGCGTAACAAAACACGATGTCGACCATGTGCAGCCGGTCGATGTTCAGTGAGAGCAGGCAGGTAAAAGCAGTGAAAAAAGATTCCTGTTTAGGGAGGTCAAGACGTTTAAAGCCGAGTCTGTAACCGTCAGAGGTCTCACCTCCGTGAAACACAACACTCCCCCACATGTGCTTTTAGTCTGTGTGTGTTTCACAAAACTGTTTGAGAAAGTTTCCATTTGGCTACTTTCTAGGTATCTCCCCCCCTCCACTGGTGGTACGTGCCTTCCCTGACAGCTCCGCCAAGCCTGGAGGGAGCTTCACTTTCCATCTTCAGGTGCTAATCTCTTTGGCTGAGTTTAGCCTGAAACTGCACTGATGTCGGAGCCAGGGGGAGGCTGATATACTGCCCTTTGGGTCAGCAACTATTCAGTCCACCTCTCAACCTGATGGAAACTCACTGCACAACACAAAAAAACACACGTTTTATTGTTATATTTGTGGGTCCGTGGAACAGCCTCAGAAATGCTTTATACCTTCAAGATGGTGATGTTACATACATTTCTTTTCAAACATACAGTAGTAGTGAAACCTTAAAACCCAAATCCCAGCTCTAGCTTTCCTTCTTACTTCATCGATGTGGTGGAAAGATCAGGGTCTCTCATTCCTTAAGGCCAATTCATCCATTTTTCGATGTTAATTTGGTGGCTGCATCCTTTAATAGCTGCATTTAAAGAGCAGTTGTGTCACATTGTTGCAACAAAGTTTCATTTTGAAGGCTCCTTTAAATGCAGCCAACATAATTTCAGGTTTATGTTCTTTTTTTGGGCTCTCCCAAAGTAGACCAGCTTGCAGAGGCCTTCAGGTGAGTCAATCAGAGCTGAAAGCCCTGGATGTAATCTGGGAGTGGGCTTGCAGACCCCAAACACAGGTCCATTTACAGATGGTCAACATTCATACTGTATGTAGGATTGTTGTGAACATTTTGGTGCCGGGTACCAGAAAAAGTCTTTAAAGCCTCTGGAAATTCTCGTGACACTTTCATTTTTATCACAAAAGTGAAGTTACAATTAAAACTAGAAAAAAAGCCTAATTTGTCCTCTTTAAACTCTTGCTGAATGTCCATTCACAAATATTACTCCGTCCTCTGTCTGCTCCATGCTCTCAGCAGTTTACCACTCGGCCACACCTGGACTACAACGAGATTTCCACTGCTCTCTCACTCACCCTTCAGTCCTCAATGAGGAGTAATTGGACACACCTGGAGAGAGCATGAATCACGGACCACTTAACCAAAAAATATTTGACTACAATTTGCAACAGAAGGCAGGAATAAAGGCAACAAACAGCTGAGAGGAGAGGGGGCACACGGAGCGGCTATGTGAGCATGCTGCAGCTTCCCATGCACAGCTAAACAGTTTTGTCAATGAGCCACATGGAAATAACAGACTGAAGCCATTTACTCCTGCTGGATGTTGGCTAAAGCCGTCTGAGACTGTGGATGAAGAATAGCATTATTAAAACATGTGCGGGCCAATACTGTGTCCTGTCTACC
Source organism: Channa argus (assembly GCF_033026475.1). NCBI lineage: Eukaryota > Metazoa > Chordata > Actinopteri > Anabantiformes > Channidae > Channa > Channa argus. The sequence goes on along the minus strand of NC_090213.1, from coordinate 4,197,826 downwards.
TGACCAGGTCGCCAGCACATTGTACTGATTCACGTCTGTAAACTGTCACCAGGAGCTACTGGTCAGAGACGGCACAGCGGTCTCTTCTTGGCACCGAACACGCAGCAGCACGCGGAGCAGATGTGAGAAAGTCGCCTGCGGCTCTCTGCGCTGCTGGAATAACAGTCAGCACATCAACACATGGCCATGTGAAGAAGAAGAAAACACTCGCTGATCACGTTCTCTGCAGCATGCCGAGCTGCTGTCCCGTAGAGTGGAGGTGTCAGCTGAGAAAGAGTCATGCTGGGGCAGTGAAAACACCTTGCTGTTCATTTACCAGCCAAAAGCCACATTCCTGCAGAATTGTCCTTGTTAGGTGGATATTTACTATTCCATGCTGATTTTACCGTAAGATGTCAAAAGGATTTCGCATTTGTGCTACTTAAATGGTGAGTGTGCACAGCTGGGATACACATATGAACTATAGCTGCAGAGATTTTAAATATTGCCATTGGGTTGAAATGTCATTTTTTTTTACAGGTTGGGCCATCTCACAGCTAGAATGTAATCCACCTGTCCGTGCCTTTGTGGGTTTCCTCTGGGCAGTCCAGTTCCCTCCTACAGCCCAAAGACATGCTCGTTAGGGTAAATGCCCCCTGAGACCCTGAACGGGATAAGCTGTTACAGATAGTGGATGGATGGTTTACCTGCTGAAGAGCCACCAAAGCCACTATTTGTCTCCAAGTGAATTCAGTCAGAATTCTTTTCATATGTGGTCTGTGCCGTGCTGGTTCATATGGGATCTCTGGTTTTGTGACTGCTGTTAGATGATCAGATCACGATTGTTTTTTTTATTTTTTATTTTGGCTTGTTTGTTGTTTCAAACCCACGTCAGTGCACATGTGCATATCCGTTCAACTGTTGCACTTCCCAGTCTGGTAAAAAAATAAACTGAAGGGACAGGACAACAGTGGCAGGGTTCTGTGGAGAGCGGAGGACGTTTTCGGGGGAGTTTTATAGTGAAGCTTCTGCTCAAGCCAAATTTGAAAGAAACTTTATGGAAACAACACTTGACTTGACTGTCGCACAAATGACGGTATTTTTACAAAGATTCTGGTGACTAATTATGAAGTAATAATAATCATAGTAATAATGATATTGGTAATAGTAATATTGGGTTAATAGCTTTTTTCTACCTAATTGGTTCCCAAAATGCTTTACACCGATTTTCTTTCACCCATTCACACACTGACAGGGGACCTGCTATGCAGCTGGCCTGCAGTCATCGGAAAGTTGAGTGTCTTGCTCAAGGACACTTACACACAGATTTATCGAGGTTCTTTGCACTACTTTATCTGGATAAACATCACCTGGCTGCTCCTCTGACCTGTGGACCATGAACTGTGTTTGGTGCATAAATGCACAGACAGACAAGGCTCATTCTAAGTTCTAATCAGTAATGACAATGTCTCGCTCTCTCTCTCTGACTCACTAACACTCTACAGACAGCAATCAACAAAGCCGAGGTATTCACACAATATTTTCCTACGCTATGACATGTAACTTTAATTAAGAAACTTTACTCAGAGTCGAGGTGAACAAAACTTGACAGGAAGTACCGGAGGTGAAGCTGGAACAAAAGGCAGCCTGTAAGAGGTGGGTAAAAAGTCCACCGGGAATCCGGTCGTGTTTACTCTGCCGAGCAAAACTCTGTTTGGATAGCTGGAATCCAACGTTTCTGGCTGTTTAGCATCTGTGGTGCTGTTCAGATGCAAACGTAGCCCAATTCTCTGCACAACAGTCAGGAATTTCTTTTGCTAAAGTTTCTTGTGAATCAGCTGGTTTTACTAATTATTCCCTGTACATGAGAGCGAAGAGACCGGTCACAGGGACAGAGTCTCTAATTACTCATTTCTACAACCAGGGCATCGCTCCCACTGTTTCCCGACACTGAAATGAGCTTTGGCTCTTTGTGTATTTATGTGGCAAGTGCAGCCCACGGTGCACGGAAAGAGGAACACATGGAGTTAAGATTGTGTAATAATGTGCCACCATCCACCGAGCATCTGTTGTGTTTCAGTTATTGGGACGTGTGTGTTTATCAGTGTATGTGTACCAGCCCATACATGATTACACCACCCACAGTTCAGCCACAATATTAAAACCACCAGGTAGCATTAATGCATTTCCTGATCAGTGTTCAGGTCTTCCCGTGACGTGGAACCAAGCACACTTTCCCTTTCTTTTCTCACAACCTTCCTGCTGGTCCCAATTAGTCTCTAAGCCTTTTTGTTATCATTGCAAGAGTATCTCAGGTCATAGGACTCCTGCCCTCTGGACCCCCCTGTTTGGCTGTGCCTCTAGTGCTGCGGAACAACGAGTTATCCCAAACACGGAAACCCGTTGAGAGGTTAGAGTTCCTGCTCTGTGGTTTACTCACCGCCTTTACGGTAAATTATGCATATGTTAAATGTGATTGGTTAAAATCCCTTGCAGCCTGGCGGAAAGCTTTGTGGCTTGTTTAAAGAATCTTGGCAATGATTTTGATAGTTATTTGTGGTTTCAGTGAGTCTTTCCTGCAGCCTATGTGCATTTCGAAAGGATTCCACAGTGTCAATCAGCAACCTAACAGATTTTGCTTTTATTAGGCCTAAAATGTCAAACTTCAAAGACAGACCAGTTCCAGCTGTATTGTGATGTTTTGGTTTCTTTAGTCAGCGGCCTCCAAATTCCTCCCTCGCAATCATCTCCCCTTGTTAGTCCACCCTTAATTACAATAATTTAAATTTTTCCTTAACTGGTTTCAAGATTGACTGACAGTATGATTGTGCACACTGACAGTCCCTTATTGTTGCCCGAGCCAGATGCTACACACTTGCACATGTGCAAAGGGAAACCTATGTACGTACACATACGAGACCACAGTTGTCACTCATGGATATTAAATCAGGCAAGCTGCACAACAGCGCTACAGCCCAACAATTACTGTCCTGCTCATAAAAAAACAGAAGGTTCTGCAGAAAAGCTCTCAGCCCCCACATTTCTTTGGGCTAAACGCACACGACTTAGTGACATTCTGTGACTGGGTCAGGAGATCTCATCATGCAGGTAAAGCTCAGAAGAATGTAGCATATACTTTACATGTCGTCAGCTCCTGACCAGGAGACGATGAAAGGGCTGACGGGGTTAGTGAACGTGAAGGTTGGGGACACTGTTTGATCGACAGTTTTTGATCCCATTTACAGCCGTAAAATATGGACGGAGCTTTAAAAATAGATGCTAGTCAACTTATAGGAATAAAAGTTTTTAAATCAACGTAATTATTATTCATTAGCTGTTGTCACATTAGCAATAATTGCTTTAATCGTAAAGTGTGTAGTCCATCTCAGGACCAACACAGACCTACAGGCAAACAAAAATGATGAATAATAACTTTGGGGGCTCTAGACTATGAGTCCCCTTAGCTTTCTGGCCCATCCATCCATGCCTATGGTGCAAGAAACAGCATCCTGTTTCCTGTCAAATAAATCATTTGCAAAGCATGAGTTGCCCTTGAAAGGAAACTACAGTTAATGTGTAACATGTACATGAAAGAGAAAATGACTTTTAGTAAAACCCAGAAATTCAACATCGTGGCTCGTAAAAGCAGCATGTTACCATCTCAGCCAAACACTGATCCTCATATGGAGCACGTGAAGGAGCTAAGGCCCCAGAGCATTTCCCCATCTCTCCACAGGTCGAATCTTCATGGTCTATGCTTTAATCAACTCGACACTTTGATTTTTTGTCAGTGTTCACTGTTTACCTTCCATTAAAGATTCAACCTGCGTTGGTAAAAGTTGCCCAACAAGATCATAAGACTCGCTTTAAACTCCAGGATCATCTAGACTTGCTTTTAAAGAGGTTTTCTTGGGAAAACATACAGTCGTTTGCACAAACCTCTGGTGACTGCAGCCATTCATGAAGATGAAATACCAGGTCCTGGGGTGAAGTTGGTGTTTTCATAGTTTTTGTTGATGGCTGAGGAACATTTGTTTTCACTGTTTGCAAAAAGGAATCTCAGTCAATGGGCACCGGGGCAAAGACAGGAGAACGGGTTTGTACTTAACATTTATTTTTGAATGTTTTGTATCTATTTGTGCAGGTGTTTTGTCTGTCTGTGGCATTTATTGCATCCTTTAGAACGTCTTAAAATGTGGACGCTTTTCTTTTTTAGCATTTTGTGTCCGTTTTAGTCAATTTGTTTCTAATTGCCTGAACATTTCGTAGCAATTTTGGGATATTTTCGGTGTATTTTTGCTAATTTTTAAATACTTTGTGTGCATTTCTGGTCATTTGTGTGCATTTTTTGTATTTTCTTGGACATTTGGTATCCGCTGTTGATCATTTTGTGCCTTTTTCAGTTTGGCCTAGTCTGTTTTTTGTCATTTAGCTCTTTTGGATACTTTCAGGTTTCCAATTATTTTGGGTAACTTTTGTGGTCACTGTGAGTCTTTTAACTCTAAGCTCTTTTAAACAATAGGAAAAGTACTGTCAGATGCTCTGGTCTGTGCCTCCTGGTAAGTAATTCAATGTGAGTGCAGTATCTTTAAACAGAAACTCTGATAGGATAAGTCAGCCTGTTGTGACTGTCCCTGTCAACACAGCTCTTTACGCAGCATAACATTAGAATTAAATTAGGAAAACTAAGAGGAGAAAAAATAGTCTGAAGTTAAGAATTTTGTTTCATCTATCAGGGCTTCCAGGAACTTATGAGGCAAAATTTGTATTCATCCAGAGCCAGAAACCATGAGTAACGTCCTACGTTACATATTTGTAAGGTTTTCAATCACACACACACACACACACACACAGGTATCTGTTTGCACATTACAGACCCTTCTAGTAAACTTAATTTATTAAAGCAATGTGTGACTTTACATTAATACTGCAGTAAAAAGGCCATTTAGTCCAAATTAACATGCGTCATTCATAAGCCCCCTCCGACATGTGCAATTCAAATATTGTTTTATGCAGAGAAGGCATGCTTCTAACACAATCTCACTTCTTGTCTTAGTCCAGTGACACAAATTGTGATAGAGAATTTTGTGGGTACAGACTTGCACAGACTTGTAGGACTAAGCCACAAAGTTTAAAGTTTCAATTTGACAGAAGCACCATAGATCAGAAGTTGTATATATAGTCACAGATTGATTGTGTATTATTCAAACAAATATAAGATATTAAATTGAAACTGAGATGTTTTATCATTTCATAGAATTGAGACAACAAAAGGCTGGAAAAGTAACAAATGTAGGAGCATTTGACAACTACTTAGGTTAATTGGCAACAGGTCAGTAACAAGACTGGGTATAAAAGGAGCATTTCAGAGAGACAGAGCCTCAGAAATGTTTTTTCTCAATTTAAAACTGCAAAGACTTTGAGGATCCCACCATCTACAGTGTAAAATACCTTTAAAAGATTCAGAGAACCAGGAGCAGGGCCAAAGGTCAAAACTGGATGCGTGTGATCTTTAGGCCCTCAGGTGGCACCGCATTAAAGACAGGCATCATTATCTACTGGACATCACTGCACGGGCTCAGGAACACTTCCAGAAATCACTGTCTGTGAACACAGTAGGCTGTGCAACCCACAAATGTAAGTTAAAGCTGTATTATGCAAAGAAGGAGCCATATCTGAGCAAGATCCAGAAATGCCACCATATTCTCTGCTGAGACCAGAGAAAACCTCCTCTTTCTCCAACTACACCTGCCTTAATGATCAAATATGCTTTCACTTTGTGTAACTGCTGTTAGAAGCAGGTATAATGTTTAAGTTTATATAATTGTTTTAGGTACGATTACATATAATTTGTACGGAAAAGGAGAAATTTATATGATTTAAGAATATATTTGTTTTCGTTCTTAAGTCATTTGTATAGTGTTTCCCAAGCGGAACCAATGTTCGCCAGTCCAGGTAAAGACAGGTTATTATTGAGTGCGACATCATTATGCTACACGTGTGATGCCGAGTTGTCGTGTTCAGCTGAAGATAATGTTTTAAGTTACGTTGCTGTAAAATGTTTCCAAGGTCTAAGACAGAGCAAGACTTGTTAAGCTGAAGTTATATTCTCCCCGTATGTTAATGCGGCCAATGAGGTACGTGAATGTTGTGATTGTTTATATTGTACCGACTGTTACCAACTTGGTTTAATTAGCGATACGACATGTAAGGGAACGTAACAACTGTTATTTACCTATATTTATTTAAGAATAATCCTTATAAAGTGATATTGTACAGTTTGAAATAAGTTTATTAAGCTATTTGTGTTGTATTTTATTTTCTGTTTATGTCAAAGAAAGATTGTAATTTATATGTGTGTTTTATTTATATTTGAACTTTATTTAGTTCTCACGGCATAATGAACATCTTTGGAAATAAATGCCAGTGAAAAGAGATCGCCTTGTGTCCGTGATTAACTGGATGGGAGTAACACTTTGTTTTTGGCAAACTTGGTAATGGGACAGAGCAAAGTAAGAACAATACATAGTGATTAGATTAAAGGGGGTTTGAAAGGCTAATTTTTTCTAATACCAATGTCAGGTCTGTTTAAACAAACGTGCAATGATGAACAAGTTGTCCTTAAATCATGTCAGTGTGAAGCTGAGCATAGTTAGCAGCAGCCCCCTCCCACGGTCAGGTCTCCAGTCTATCTCAGAGCCAACACAGAGAGACCTACACAGACAGACAGACAAGTATTCACCTACAGGATATTTAGAGACCCCAATTAATCTAACATGCAGTTCTTTGGACTATGGGAGGAAACCAGAGAACCCAGAACTACACAAGCACGGGGAAAACATGCAAACTCCACACAGAAAGGCCCCAGCCGGGCAGGGATTCGGACCGGGGACCTTCTAGCTGTGAGGCAGCAGCACTAATCACTTCCCCACCATGCTGCCCATGTAGGGTATCTGTGGAAGCCACTTATTATAAAAGATTTGGTTTAGCATTTGTATAGGTAGTCCTCCAGATGCAAACGTTGGTGGCTTCTCAGCAAACAGCTATTTCGTGGAAAACAGATGTCAACTTTATTTGATAATTTCAGTACTGGACCAATTAAATAACAAATTCCCTAAAAGCCAAACTCGCAGCTCACTGGTTAGCAATAAGATTTGAAATGAGTGCTGTCTGATTCCCGGAGCATTAAGCAGTGTGAGCTGGTCCGCACATTGCCAGGCAACATGATGTAATCGTGTCAGGATCAGCCAGACCATTGTGTCGCTCGCTTGCCATTTTGCATCATCTGGCAGAGAAGCTTTTGTATATAAAATTTGAAGGCACTGCTCTCTGTCCAAACCCACGTGTTGTAAATCCTTAATATTGAATTTCCAAGTGTCAAAGTTCAAGTGTTCAAATTCAGTGATGACTCCCTGATGAGAGAGAACCAATTGTTAAAGGGCTCACTGTTCTTCCACTTGCTGAGGAGCATGACTGAACTGTGGATCGCTCTCACGTTGCTCAGGTGTTCCAAAACAGGAAGGGAACCAGTTAAAGCGAAACCACAGTGTCAACCGGTGAAGTCACTCTGGGGAAGCAGATGTTTATTTAAATAGAGAAAAAGGGAGAGTTCGGTGAAGTGGATAGAGAAGAAAATAAAGCTAATGGGAGATGGGTGGGAGATGGAGTTTGAAGCAAGTTAATGGTGAATTCAGTTTAATTCAGCTTTATTTATATAGCGCCAATTCACAACAAAGTCATCTCAAGGCACTTTACACAATAAGCTCAAAACTATAAAGCCACATAGAGAAAACCCAACAAATCCTTCTTGTGTAAGCTCTAGGCAACAGTGCAGAGGATTCCATTTCCGAGTTTGTTTAATTTTAAATGAATATTATCGTGTGTAATGAAGAGAAGCCAGACACTGAGGTACAGTAGGAGGAGGAGCGGGTGGGTGTTTGTGTAAGTCCGATCACACAAAGCTCTTCTCTGTCTGGGCTGCACAGCCAGTGATGGTCTGATACACCCTCACATACCTCGTCACCACGCCTTTACCACCAGATATGCTCAGGGGCTACAAAAACAGGGGGGCAGCCTTCTGCATATTTCTATTTTTGAGCCGAACTCTACAGAGAACAGGCCTGTCTGATGACCTTGTGATGAAATGTAGCTTCTCTGCTCTGGATCACACCAGATGTGTGTGAGCTGTTTCTTCTTTGACTATTTGTAATGGGAGGTACTGTAATGTATATTAACGTTTATCCCAATTCATAAATAAATACATTATCACATTAAGTTGTGTTTTTGTGACTTTACATACACTTTTTCACAGGCATTATTAAGCAAACATCCCCACCGAATACTTCATATCCTTCATACGAACAAGTTCTCTGTCATTTGGATCTGTAGTTTACTCAGTGTTAGGTCTCTTTTGATAATCATGCACATACTTTATGTCCCTTTACGTATTGAGAGCTGGTCCAATTGCACAAACGTAGATGGGTAAAAAAATGCAGACGTAAATGTTGTTGATGCACCAAGGTTGGCGCAAATTTGCCACATGTTCTGTGGCACGGTGAGGTCCGAACGCTCCAGGGACATCCATCGCTGTCTATTAGAGAAGCAGTGGAGCCTGGTACATGGGCTGTCATAGAGAGCATCTGTTGGGGGGGGGGTTATGTAACTCCTAATGAGTCTGCGGTTTTGGGGGGTTTGCCTCCTCACAGAGCAGCGCTGTGCTGAGGATGGCGGCCTACCATACCTGCCTCTGGGATTTTCTGTAGCTCTCTGTGACAGATGTGCTCACACTGAAGAGACACAGTATATGGATACATACACAGGCTTTCTTCTCTCTCCCACTGATTCCTACTCTTTGCATGGATTTGGACCTGAGCTCCTTCTGTTCTATTAACAGTTTTATCTTCTCCGCCCTTTGCTCCAGCTTCCATCCTCCTCTCTGAAAGTTGGCAGATTTCCTGTTTGGTTGAGGATCTTCTCATTCATAGAGGGAACATTGATTGATAGACTAACAGTGTGTCTTGTGGGTCCAAGTGCCTGATGTCTTTCCCAGCTACATGAGGAAGATACTTCTCTTCTAGGCTGTAACATGGCTGTGAAAACCGCCACTACTGTAAAATGTTGAAGATGCCGTCTATTCAATTTTTAATATAACAAAATAAAGTTGCAGGAAATGTATTGGTCTAATGACAGAGGGAATGATATATATTTAAAAGACCTTAAAGGCAAATTGGTGGTTCATTAAATGTCAATCAGAGTCCTTGATGGTAATGAGTCTTTAAATTCTCATAAGAAAACCTAATCAGAAACTATATTTAGCAGACTCTTTATTTTTATGAATCCTTTGGAGTAAATATGACCAAAATCTAATTTTCACTCTCCCTCTCTAAGTCCTTAAAACCAGATAAACAGAATCTACTCAACACAAATATGAATGAATATAAGTAAATATTTTTAACTGTGGAAAATGATCCAATCTCGAATAGTTGTACATGGCACTGCCACCAGTAAGTGGTGAGACCCCGTTTGGAAAAAGTAACTTCCCGTAGCCATTTACCAGTCCTGCACATTAGCACAGAGGAAGTTTAGTCCATTCAAAGATCTTCATCAAACAGGCGTTGGTTGTTCGGCTCTTCCAATCCAAATTACATTTCTTATGGTATAATTTGTGTGGAATTTGCCTGTGCAACTAACAATCGACAGCTCTATGAGTGATGGCTTGTCGTCCTGGTCCCGAGGCAGCAAAGTAGGCCCAGATCCTGATGCTCCCACCAACATGTTTGACAGATGGGATAAGGTTTTTCTGCTGGAGAGCAGAGTTTGGTTGTCGCCAAACTTAACACTTCTCATTCAAGCCAGAAGGTTCTACTTTGGTCTCATGTGTACTCAAAACATTGTTCCAGCAGTCTCTGGCTTATGCACAGGGCTTTGAGAAAACTGCAGACAGTCAGCAAAGGGCGTTCATCATTACAGTGGAAACAATCCCAAATGATTGCTAATGTTGCTGTGTGAAGAGGCAACTGGCTGCTATTTGCCCTGTCAACTTTGTGACATAAGGGGTGGCAGTTCTGTTTTCCCAGATATAGCCTAACTTAGTAGTAAACTAATGTTAGAATGGGCACCTGAAGAAGACATTAACAGAGTCTGTGCTGCCACGAACATCGTTCTATAGATTCCATGTCCTCTCGTTTGTCCTCTGTCCCCTCAGTAACTCTCCAGTCAGGGTGAGGGTTCACGGAACAGAGGCCGGCCTTCAGGCTGGGTCACGTCTCCGTCTCTCTCTCTCTCTCTCTCCTGGAGGCCCCCCTGGCCCACTGCTCTCTTTTCCTCCTTTCCAAACGAAGTGGGTAAAATCAACACATTTGGAGGGTGGAGGAGAAGCGGGCTGCTGTGGAGAGCTGCAAGACAGACGTGTGGTTGTCAGGGAGCAGAATGGCGTCTGCCAAGCAGTTGCAGGGTGTGAGTGAGCGAATGGACTCTGTAGGAAGGAGAGAGATGCAGACACTACAAAACTTCGCTGCATCACTTTATCTGTTGTCATAATGAGACAAATATTGAAAACCTTTAACCCTGGTGGTCTTAGTACTGTACCTCACTCCCTTTCTGGCACTAGCTGAGGGCGAAGAACTAAACTGTGTGCTTTAGTGTCTCAGTTTACCTGTTTATAGACCCTGGCCCAGAACCAGTAGGTAAATCCAGTACGAGAGCGATATGAGCCACGGTAATGGTGCCACTGACGCAAACCTGGCACAGAAGGCCGCACTAATACAAAATCTCATTCATATGCTGTTCACGCCGAATGCAGGAAGAGGATGTGGAGCACTGTGTTGGTGCCACACCGCAAGGATTTGATCGCCTGCTCCCACCAGACTTAAATTAAATTAAATTAGTGTCTGCGCTTTGACTGAAGGGGTTAAACACTGATTGAGTTTCACTGATTACAAAAAATTATTTTTACATGAGCCAAAAATACTGGGTTCATTTTGGTCTTTAACAGCCTCAGAGGCCTCTGGCCAATCAATGTTTTTGTACCGTTAAATAATCGTGTGTGGACAGTATCAGAACTACTTCAAGCAACTGTGGACCACCAACAAGTCCGTAATCTAATTTTGATTTCAGAGTGTTTTCTTTCAAACACTATTTCTGGAGGCCGTTTTTAACCTGACAGATAGGACTTCATCAACAATAACTGCTCTAACAACACGCGCACACATGATGGTAGCTGAATAATTCATTCTCATAGTTAACACGTTGGACGAGGGGGAAACGAGCAGGTGTAAAAGCATTAGCATCAGTCCTCAGAAACTCAGAAAAATGTAAAAATGTCAACAGGGTTGGCAGAGAAAATGAGGTGACTGGAAGATATTTGTCACCAGTCTATAACCACCTTTGTTCACTATACTGTATATGCAGAAATACTGCAAGACAGTCCCTGAAAAACACAGTTTAAATGTGTATTTCTGTGCGTCTGTCTGTTTTTTAGCGTCGATGTCACTTCAATATTAAGTTTCTCAATATAAACTACTAAAATATGTGTTGCTATCCTTCTTTATTCTCAGCTAGGTAAAGCTCTCCGCCTGTGACACACGTGGAAGTGCATCACAAACAGAAGAAGTACTAACCAGAGCATAAAGGAAATTACGTTATTAATTAATGTGGTTCCTGTTAACACCAACTACAAATCATAATACTAACAGTGTGGTTTCGCCCTCCACAGTCTCCCACGGGGTTATTGCTTTATGTAAGATGCCTTAACTAGTATTACCAATGTCTTGCATCACTCAGCTGATAATTTCACTGGGAAACGAGACTGAAGAGGTCAAAATCTTTAGGACAGCTCTGTGGCCAGGACAGGGGCCTGCAACACTTCAAACCTGAACTTCCCAAACAGGAGACTGCTCCCTTGGCTTGTCCCCAAACCTTCTCCACCCTCCTCCTCATCACTGAGTTATCAGACCCCCTCGGAGACTTGGCCTCGGCTGAGGGTGTTGCGTCGCTCTGCGTGCAGCTGCAGCTGCAGCTCTTTGACAATTGCTGAGCTTGTTCACAGGGACTTTGACCTTTCGCAGATAACAGCGAAGTCGTGCGCCACCACACGTCACACCACTGAGCGCTGATCTGCTCTGGAACACCCAGCTGCTGAGCACAGGCCGCTGCGCATGAGGTAGAGCAAATCAAAGGGCCAATTCTGCTGCGCGACTTCCCGACGAAGCTGCTGTTGATGCACAAGGGTCAGACGCCACTAGCAGAGACGGATGTTGGGCCTGAGGAGTAAGATAAGCTCTGCCCTCTCCCACACACGGATTTCTAGATTCTACTGTGGAGATTTCACATGCTGAAGTAAATATATTTATCCTCCATGTGCAGCCATTCACAAAGACACCCTACAGTTTTATATAATAGGTCTCTGCTTTTGGGTGACACAATCCAGTCCTATCCTAGATTATTTGCATTAATGTGGAAAATCTGCCATCAAAGTAGCTGCATGCAATGCATGACTACTTTCCCATTCCTCTGTTGGATACCATGAAGGGATTTGCTCCCAAATTATATCAACGCCTGTTAAAAGTAATGTTGTACCTTCCAACACATAAATGGATATTAGTGATTATGACGACATGGTAGAAGTATTTTGGCAACTTTAGTGTTTTTGGCACTTTCTCTGTCTCTGAAATTGGAGACAGAGATGATTACGCTCACACTGTCCTCTGTATGTGGGAAGTAAATGTGAGATAGTGAGCTGCAGCTCAAAACAAGGACCGACACAATTCATCTAAAGCAGAGGCTGATTTGTCATCTTTGGTGAGGGAGAAATTGAGAGTAAATATTCTTTATGGCTTTATTCAGATGTGATAGGATCGTTACATAATGATCCCAGTGTTTGGTCCTTACTGGGTGTGTTTTTGTTCTCTCCTCACTTTAATCAAGCTTCAAACGCACATGTTTATGTCATTTAATTGCAGAAGGTTCAGTTAGTCTTTTACCAAAAGGTGAGTGTGTTTAATGAATGCGTAACTTCAAGTGCGTCTATGAATGATGAACAGACATCCCACCCCTCCCGAAAGTTTCCCGCATATTAAATAGCTGTGTATTTACATACATTTCCATATTTCCTCTGTAGTTATCATTGGGCTTTGTGTGTGTTTTACATTAAGACACTAACATCGCTAAGCCTCAGCCTCTCGGCAGCCTGCGCTAAAGGGTCAATCAGCACAATAGTGAGCAAGCGTGTAGAGAGATCAGATCAGATGTTCCTCCTCTGACAATCCAAAGATATTTTTAGTTTGGTACATCATTGATCCATAACAGATTCATACTGTTGCTCATTTATGGATGGACTCAGTTTAAAATGAGCTACATTTGTTAATATTTTACTGCAAGGATTCGGACAAACAGACATCATATAAAATCCATGGTAAAGTCAATTTGTGGTCAGAAAAATGAAAAGATGTGAGTTTAACATCTCTTACCGCTCAGGCTGATCAAACAGGAACAAACTGTTTCAGCTTAGTGTGAAGCTTTGTAGAAATATTACAAGCATCTGTATTCACCGCTTTTTAAAAAGGAAACGACCTACAGAACAAAATGTGGTCTTATGCACGTATGCTAATCCTTCCCCACAACGAAAGACGTTTCTGTCTACAGGCGGTTTGGAAGAGGAAATAAACCACCTCAGACGGGTTTTCACCAAGTCTTATGTGTGGTATTAAAGGATTTTGACCAGCTGGAGCCCAAGAATGTGTCTTCTAAAATCGAAAAAACCGCTGAAAAGGTCCTGAACTTTGCAAACTGAGTCTATTTTTGAGGTGCGGAAATCTCGTGGCCTTCATTGTTTTTCTGCAAGGCTGTGTTGTTATTCTATATGCAGGCCTAAAGAATGAAAGCAGGCCTGCTGGAAACTGTTCAAGTGTTTGGATGAAGTGTGTGTTGGGTTTGAGTTTCCGCATGCTTTGATTTCATTTTTTCTTTTCTGGAAAAGAAATCAGGAATTACTTTGAGGAATTGTTGAGTCATTTACAATGAGCCATTCATTGAAGAAAAATACAAATGACTTGTGTGTTCACGCTTCTTAAAGATCATTGTAAACAGAATATATTTAGGTTTTGGAGTGTGTGTCAGTTCTGTGCTTTACAGGTTTAGTCATTAAATGACAACAAAATTAAACCATACTAAAATGTGTCTCTGAAAAAAAAAAGATATTCCTTTGAATTTTTATAATCATTACTCACTATTCCTGATTCTGAATATGGATTATGCCTTCAGCTACTTACAGCTGTTGTCAGCACGTCCACAAAATGTGTACTCCATTATTGTGGTATTTTATTTGCTTTGTGCCAGTTTTTTCTCTTTTGTCCTTTTTTTCTTGGTTTCACTTGGATTGATTTGTTTGGGTCTTTTCGTTTAGTTACCTGTTGTTAATTTTTACTTTAATACTTTGTCTTGTGTCTTATTTTTTTTTAGATATTAATTGAACTAAATAAACAAAAAAAGTCCACTGGGGAAAAGTCCACAAACTTCTTCTGGACTTTTCCCCAGCTAATTTCCCCAGCTGGTCACAAAAACAGGCCCCAGCCACAGACTTGGCACTGGATGCCAGAAACCGTTGCCCGAAGTTGAACCACAAGCTCCGTGTAAATAACAGTGATCTATTTCGACATTTGTGCCCCGTGGTCTTAACCGTGGCAAAGAACGGACAAAGAAACAAGAAAACAATTTCGGGTTTGCGGCGCTGCCATAAAGGGGAGCAATTCTTAGAAGGATAGACGTGCAAGTCTCTGCTTTTGTTACACTCACCCATATTGAACTAGCTTCTTTTGGTTCTAGTTTGAGTAAAACATGTAAACAAATGCTATTAAACTTCCCTCTGATTTCCCTATATCAAAATATCTCTCTACTTCGATCTGAAAAATGCCTCCAGATGACATCACTTGAAAGGGACCTTCAGTTCAGATTAGGTCATATCATTGTTGACACTATTGAGGTTCTAATCATGGTCAACTGCTTTTCCAGAGCTCCTGCAGATGACATCATCTGAATTCCTAATGATGAGAAACTCATTTGGGTGATGTCATCTGGAGGAGTCTTTCAGTCAGAAGCAGAGAAATATAGACTAGGGAAGTTATTGTATATTTACATTTTAAATTAAAGCCAATGCAAGCAATTACAAAATTGGCAAAATCTCCCATTAATGTTTAATTGTTAATTTGTTAATGTAAATGTAAATCAAATTCAAAAAACAACAATTATTGAGAGCTCTGGTGATCTGGTCATCGTGTGGTGCAGCGATTAACTGCCGAGAAAACAAAATCTTTAAGATGTTATATGTTTCAACAGATCATCATTGCTGTAAAAGTCCTCATAATACAGTTATACAATAATCTCTCATAATATTATCTTAGGTTATTCTGAGCACTTGGAGAGTAGGGTTGACTGGTTCAGGGTCCTGTTTAGGTTTTGAGCGATGGAGCGCTTGCCCCAAAACTCTTCAGGAAACCCTGCTCGGGCCCTAAAGAGGGGGGCCCGACACTCAGGAATGTTCTTGGACATCTTATCTGATGCAGCTCTGCGGCTGCAGTCCTGGTTCATGGTGAAATGCCCTCTGTCAGCCTTGGCCTGCACAGTTACTCTCTATCTCAGGGTACTGACAACTTTAGTGGCACACGGAGCACCTGCAGAGGTGGCTCGTGTACACTGGGTCCTCTTGGTATTTAACTTTGTTTGTCTCTGCCTTTGTAACCGAGGCCACAACCTGTACCACGTCAATGAATCATTGCAAATGTTCTGACTTCTGCTAAAATAGTAGAAAAATCGCAAATGACCTCCTTTTCAACTTCAACTAGAGGATGCAAGTAAAAATAACATTTGTTATTTGAAGAACTAAAAGCACAACAGAGATGAGAATAGATGCAACTTGAACCGCAGGGAATGGTGCAGCCAGAGGGTTGTGACAAAAATACTAAAACCCCTCTGGAAGTGTTTGTAGCCTCAACTTGGTGAATATGGTGTGGAAATTATTCTGGCATTGATAAATTCCTTTTCCATTTCTGTCCACGCTTTCACTCCTTCATCTGTCACTTCATTATGTAACCAATGAAAGCCAGTCCTGCAAAAAGAAACACCCTTGTCAAAGTGTGCCAAAGCAAATCTGCACTGAGTGGCACGAGCAGTTGTAAATGCACTTCCTCATAATTTATCACATGTCAAGTTAGGAAGGAGTAGATTAGCATGATTAAAAAAGAATTTCCTAAGGGTTTAGACAAAATATGTTTAAGGTGATGATCGCCACTCGTGTCAGGATATGATAAAGCATTTGGTTGAAAGACTAACCGAGGGGCCGGGAAGGTGCACCGAGTCCTGAACTCGCACTCACAAAGGCACCATTCTGCAAGTGCAGAGAGAGGAACAGAAACACCCAAGGAAAGTATGACACTGACTGTCCAGGTAAACATCTCCAGGGAAGCCAAGTTTACATTTGCATGTAGGCTGCCGTGTGCTCTTCCTCACCGCTCTTCTTCATCCTTAATACCCAGAATTGGACTTGAAATGGAAGTGATGGGAGTTGTTTTGAGTGTCGGGCGTTGGTGTAAGGTGGTTTATTTTCCCTGTGTGTAA
Organism: Channa argus; assembly: GCF_033026475.1. Lineage (NCBI taxonomy): Eukaryota > Metazoa > Chordata > Actinopteri > Anabantiformes > Channidae > Channa > Channa argus. The sequence goes on along the minus strand of NC_090213.1, from coordinate 4,181,239 downwards.
AAACCTTCCAGGCAACGGGTGAAGGCGGATGAAAGATTGGAAATGAGTGAGAACTAAAGCTGTGGGGACAAAATGAGGGCATATGTGCAGTTAGTGGTATGTATAAGGGGGTGCAGAGGTGGAATGCACTGACACGGGGCAAAAAGCCAGCAGGGGCAGACCACGAGCCCTCCCTTTGCAAACAGACATCCGTGTGTTCGGCAGGAACTTCAGCGGGGGCCCCCACACTCATAAAAGCCGCTTCATAATTTGGTAAACCTAGAAGGTTGTCCGCTTTTCCCCACAGCGTTTACTTTCTCATCTCCATAACTTAATGATGAAACAGGCAGAGGGGGAAAATGACACAGACATCTCTTTATGAGGCTGATGCACACCTGCAGTGGAGACACACTGTCCATCAGAGGAAATAGGTGGAGGAGGCTGGGGTCAACCTCCCACCACAGTGGACCTGTATTCCTCTTAGAGGAGGACACAGGGGCAGCTACTGTATGAGAAGGCCCAGGTGCTGTTTAGTGATGAACATGAAAGTCCGCTCACGAGGTAAACTGAGCACCAGCTAACGCCACCCCCCCACCCCCCACCCGTCTAATCAGTCCTGTTATTCAATCATGTCCAGGCCTGGACTTTTATAAGTCCTGAAGCAGTGTAGTAAAATCGAGACCTGGCATCCAAAAGGCCCTTTCACAGGAGGATTGTTGTAGCCGCCCTAAAACTAATGCAGGGGGCTGTGTTGCTAAAGGCCCCGGTGAGACAGTGGAATATGACCTTCCAAGTCCATTTGGAGGGATGGGGTCTGAGCTTAAAAGCATGCACAAAAGCCAAAACACAGCGGTTTGGAATACTCAGAGATGGAATTGTATAAACCTGAAAATGTATCTCAGCAGCACATGTGCGCTTCTGACAAGCTTGAGGCAAACAGAGTGAAATGCCACAAGAATCACTGTGAGTATAGTAAGTATGTCAGGTGTCCCCACGTTACCTGCGTGAAGGAAACAGGGCTGAAAAACTAAACCAGTTTTACCTAATAGAGAATCATTATCACAAAAACCTCTATGTGTTTCTTTTCTGAAGAGTTGCTGACACAATTTCGTTTTCTGGTTTAATCGTTTGGGTCAAGGCTTGTGTTCATTAACTTCATCTCTCAGTCTGAAAAAAGGGATAACAATCCTCCGGCCGAGTGAAAACTCTTCCAGAAAGTAATTTATCACAGGAGGAGACTTATCTGCAACTCCTCCCAGACTCATCCTCTGGAGATCAATGAATCTTCATCGGTGCAGCTTCAAAAAGGCCAAGTATGAAATATTTGTGAATTATTTGATCTGGCAAAGCATCACTTGCATGAAGTGATTTTCAGCTCTAAATCTCTTCCACTTTGTAGATTGATAGAATAAAACCTCTCAAACACACATGCTAATCCAGTTTTGTCTTGTCCAAAAGCCCCTATGCAGAGACCAAAACAGCAACAGGTGGCTCCTACTGACAATTAATATCTGTGTAGCCAGAGCTCCATTATTCTGCTGGTTGGCAAGTTTCATTATAATCATCACATAGTTTATTTTGGGTCCAGTTACAGTACAACTGAAACAACTCGCTTTGCTCAGCAAATCAATTTGCCTCTTAACTACTGGACACGATACACATAGTTTGCCAACTTATACAGTTCTGATACTGTACATTTGAAGTGGAGTGAAGCCAGATTATGCTTCACCGTTGCCTGTGAATCCAGAAAACCCATGTGCAGTCATGCAGAGTATGTAAATATACATGAAACACACTGACATTTCAGGAAATGTCAGAAATGTAGAATTGCTTTGTACCTACGGACCACGTTAACAGCCCCCGGATGTACAGCTTCAGCTAGAGTCCAGAATTTGTCATCGGTAGTGTGAGGATACTGTACGGAGGAGTGAGCTGGACAGAATTATAACAAATACCTATGCATTACATCAAGCTCGTTACAGCATGTGACTTGCTCATTCAGGCCACAGAATGAAATGGTTGTATCTTTGAGCGTTAGTCGCAGCATTATCGGCAATTATCGATTTTCCTGGCGGGAAAATATTTATCATATCACTCGAGTAAGTGAATAACTTCAGCATGCCCCAGTTATGAACACAGGTATACTGCAGGCTATACGAGATGCAAGAGAAGTGTTCTCCGATGAGAGGGAGCCAACATGTTTAGAGCTTTAGGGGATGATAACGGGAGGAGACGGGAGGAGGACAACTTCTACTTGCTTGTGGCCGGAGATTTCCTTGCTGCAGCTCAACCACACAAAGATTTCACATAAACAGGTCAAACCTCACATATATCCATATGGAAATTGAATTTATGCGTTGTTTTCCCAACCCCCAGGACGACCTCCCACGGGTAACATCGCAGGTTAGGCTCCACAGAGAGGTCCTGATTTGGTTCTGGGGGGCGAGTTAGAAATTGGAAAGGGGTAGGTTCTAAGACACAAGGTGAAGGTCTGGGCCTAAAGACCTCTCTGGTTGCTGGCAGGAACTGCTGCTGGAAGCGAGAGCAACCTGAACACAGGGAGGCTGTGTTTAGTTTGGGTAGCAGCAGAATGTACCTGGCGGAGGCGAGACTACGAAAGACCCCGACTGACTGTAGAGATACTGTGTGTAAAGTCAAACATACTTTGTTTGGCTGGGCAGGACTCGACCGAGGCCAGATTGACAGCTCTGTTACGAAATAAGAAATCCCTACCGTCTCTGCTGCGTTTCATTTTTTGCCTCTCAGTTGTTCTGTCACTCTTTTTTTCCACAAAAGTGACAGTTTGGACACTGTAACCACGGGACGGTGGGTTTGTTGTTTGTCTGTGTGCAGGGGGGTACGTTCTACTGTTACCGTTCTCCTAACTTGCCCAACACTTTGCTTTGCACACAAGTCTTTCAGATAAGCAAGGACCATTTCAGGAGCTCATGAACTTTGGCCTGCATTTTGATCAAACTAAAGGCAACATATTGCAGTGGCCACAGCTGTTTTTCGGTTGTCCCTCTGTCTGTCCCATTCTCTTAAATGTGTCATTTGAGGAATGAAGTGGGGGGGGGGGTTATCTTTTGAAACTCTTCAAAGATGGACTGATTAGATCACACATTGCTGAGACACAGCAAAGGAAGGGGGCCTTCATATTCTTAAGTGTCCACCTGGATAAACTGGTCAAAGAGCAAGTTTACTCTCAATTCACATCTTTCCCATTCTCACATACAGCTTATCTCAAGAGGACCTCGAGGGAATTAGAATCCATCCATCACAAGTATCCACTTTGACGCACAGATGAACTGATTAGAATGTGAGTCTGCACAGACATACGTTTCAAACGCAACTTGACTGGTAGGTGGTGGAATATAACCACAGGTGACTAGAGTTTGTTTATTGTACCTGAAACAGTTTGATCAAAAATTGCTGCTAATAAACAATGATTGCTCAATTCTCTGTCTCTTTCCCAATGTGTTTACGTTCCCCGTGTTTGGTTTTGATTCTTCGTCGTACTATTTGTCTGGTGCCTCGGCTCTGACGTAGTGTTCTTTTGCTCTTCTCCCAAATGTGACAGCATATTGGCTCATAATAGAGGCAGAGGATGAACACTGAGATCCAATTCGGCCACAAACTCCCTGAACAAATATTTTGCTGGAGGAAAATCAGGTTAGCGGGTATGTAATTATGAAAAGACAGCATAATAATCTTTGTGTCACAGGAATCTCGACCGAGATCACCAAGCAACGCTTTTCTGATAAAAACACATGTTCATATATACTTGTTAAGATTATTCTACAATGTTACAGTCAACAATCCTCTGATTGTACATTGTTGATGTCCTCATGATTCTGATTTGCTTGAGGATATTAATTATTTTCAGATTAACGTTGTAATACAACAGTGACTTATTTGTGCTCTTTTTGCTCTTTAGAGCAAAAAAATATATGTTTACTGTTTGGCAATGTTTCAAAATGAAAACTAAGAAAATATAAAGAACTAATATGGCACCTGCTTCTTACATGTGCTGGATAACTCACTCAGAGCTCTGCAGAGTGAGTTGTCCAGCACATCTGTAGAGACAAACCTGCTCTTGGCCTCCATGCCATGCATTTCAATAAGTGCACGGCTCTCGGTGGATTATCCCTTACATATATACGAAAGGATAATCTGTGTATTCCCTCAGGGCCAGATTACGAGGTTGGTTCATTCATTTCTGGAGGTTTCCATTTCACTAAAAGAATTTGGAATTAAAGAAGCTAATTTTGCTTGTAGTCTAGTGCTAAGTTGACACAGGTATGCAGATAAATGTTTCTTTATTCAACAGGATGTGAGACCTGAAGGAGATGTCTGTAAGAGATTTTTCAGGAGCGACCTTATTCGCACACTATCATCTCTGTCCTACGCAGGCCATATTTTGAGAGCAGGAAAATCCACTCTTAGAAGAGTTCCCAGTCAGATGCACAGGCTCCTCTCTTTGCCTGCTTTTGGGAAGTATTTTGCTAACCTTCAGAAACCATTTTAAGTAAACATCTATTTCTAGTTAAGACTACAAAGCAGCTTTTCACATTTAACTGCGACCATTCGGTCTTTATCGACAGGATGCTAAACACAAACAAGCCACATTTCAGAATTTAGTGTCTGGATTGTACATTGTAGCTAAATGAGTCAGCAGGGTACAGTCATTAAGTGCACATGTATGTGCTGTACAAACATAATTCATTTTTGGCTTACTGCAAGTATGAGTGTAGGAAACGTTGACAGTAACAAAGAGACGACTGCACAGCAGAATTGTGGATAAAAGCGTCTGCTAAATTTAATATGCAACCATCTTCCTAACTGATTAACATTTTATATGAAATAAAAGTAGGAATGCACCAGCCTGATCCACTGGATACTACAAATATTAATATAATCATAATATAAGATGAATGCAGTTTTTCCCAGCTTCAATGCACTTTACAACCAAATTATTTAAAATATGGTATTAAAACAATTCACACCGTGAAACATACATATTTGAAATTGGGAAAAAGACAAAGAATAATTACTCTGCATCTGCATAGATACATTTTATTGAAAGTGAAATTCTATTGAAAGAGACCAATTAAAATACATTCTTCCATAGCTTTATGACACAGATAGGAGCGCTTTTTGAATAGATTTCATATTTTGCGATATTTTGCGGAGTAGACATACAGCTAATTGAACATGTGATTTATTACATTCTACAGTAGATGCAGAGTAGTTTGGGCCATGAAGTTTTATTACTTTACTATTTCTCTGGCAGTCACCAGCACACATGACCTTTGTGCAATGCATGTGCAAAAGTATGGCGCTACTCAGTTTTCATATATTAGAAACCTTACTGATAAACCTTCCCTATCTCCACCTGATTAAGAATGCAACTTTTTTGTTTTATACTTTGTGCATTGAAGTACTTTTTCCAAGTATCTTTAGTTAAACAAGACAGAGTTCTACCCAGAGTGGCTTTGCTGTGCTTCTTCTGCCAGTGTGAACTTTTGGTAAAGCTTGTAAAGCTGCCGCTTCACCAATGTTGCAAGCTGAGCGTTCAGAGCAGTTCACTCAAAAATGTTCTCTCTTTACCAGATCATCAGTTGAAAAATTCTTTGGGGTCTGAGGAGGTAAAAATAATCCAGTACTTCACAATAAGAGCCAAGAATTACAAAAACCCTGAAAGAATATTGATCAATTTAAAGAATGACTTCAATACTCCAAAATCTTACAACCACTCAAATGTACAGTATCTTTCATCCTCATGGTGATTCTGACCAACCACTGATTTCACTAATGTGAAATTCATAAGATCCAGCTGAAAGTACAAAAAAAAAAAAACCACTGCACACGTGTCAACCTGCTTACTTTAGTGTGAAACAGTCCAAAAATCTAACATGCCATTTTCTCATAACAGCTGCTAACATCTGACAGCACGATGGTGTTTAACATGACATCCTGTTGACATGTTGTTCCATGAACAATTCTCACAAGGACTCCGCTGTCAAAGACAGTAACGCAGATTACAGGAGCAGCCTCAAAAGATGCCAGTTCTAAAAACATTTTCCAACCTCGACTGTTCTGGCAGTGAGAGGCCGATGTGTTGATTTCCCCACAGCATCTAATTCCACTAAATGTCAGACTCCATGTGTTATCGGCCTATCCGTGCAGCACCATCTGATCCTCTGTTATGACTAAGCAGCAGCTCCACAGTCCCCGTGGGGAGGAGACAGTGAATGGGAATGACAATGAGAGGTTGCAAAATGCCAAATCCTGCATGTGAATCAAACGGGAGGCTGGGAATGTTTAATTCAACATCTGGAGTCTATTCATCAATTTCTTATTGATGGTAATTATTGCTGTGGGAGGAATGGTGGATAACCTCTATCATATGCAGCCAACCTGACAAAAGTGAGCCAGTTGTTTTCCCTCTCACTCTCAAAAGTGTTTTTGTGTGAAGACGCATTAGTTGTCCTTAAGGCATTTTCTTTTTCGGCAAACATTTTCTGCTCGTCCTTGTGGGATTTTGTTGAGGTTGTCCAACAAAGAGCACAGTTTGGCTAATTCTTGTCTCATATGTGGGGTCAAACGGGACAGCTGAAAGCTGAACACAGTTAGGATGTAGTTTATAGGGCCTTTAAGAATGAATGCATTTTGGAAAATGCACAGAGATGTGCTTATTTAGCTGCATTGAGAGCTTTGGATTTGGATTTGAAATGGAAGTAAAATTATGAGATATTATACAAAGACGTTTAATGGTAGTTGAAATCAAATATATAAATTTTGAAAGAAAACAAAGAGTTTGCATAGTACTGTAGGCATTGACACATGATTTTGCTACTGCCTCTTATTTTTCAGAGCATTTTAGCACCTTTCAGCTCCTTGTTTTGATTGCACAGCCACCAACTTTTATGTTTTGGTTCACTCTTACCGCGCACAAGGATTATTTTTCAGATACTGCAGACGGCTTTTCCCCATGAAAACAAACCACGGTAACCTACCAAGAACAAAATGCTTAACAACATATGGTGACATATTTCTCTCAGGAAATAGTTAGAGACCAGCACAGCACAAAGGAGGCTGACACACCTACAAACTTCTATATGCTAGTTGTCAAAGTTGGCACATATCTACAGAGGGCCAGAACGTGCTTGCTAGAAGGAAGCAAACTGGAACAATGCATGGGCTGAGTCCTACTTGCGTTCATGTTGTTTTTGGTCTTCAGAAACATTTGGAAGGAGGAAGAGAAAGCAAGTGGTTGGATTGGGCCAATCATTAACAAGGCGGGACGTAACGTGTGATGCTGAGTTTCAAAAAAACGACCTGCTCAGGGCCCTGACGTGGGCAAGGACGACATAATTGCAGGGATGGCTGGGTTTTGCGTCACCTTCTGCGTAGTGTACTAAAAGGGAGTGGAGACCATCCACAATAATCAATGTGTAAATTAAAGAAAAATTTGTTTTGCACGTATTTAAATATGCTCCAATAGTGGCTTTCACATATTTCCAGATTAAAAGACCAATTTAAGATGCAGAGAACCTTCCTGGATCTCTTTTTGAGTAATACATTCTTCCTATCTTGTCCCTTTCCTCCCACATGTCAGGGTTCAAACATCTTTAGACTTGAGGATCTGTTCTGTCTCTGCATCCCCTAAATAATACCTTGATCTTAAAACAATAGGATGGGGAGTCGAGCTCAAAAACTTAAAGGCTCATCCCCCCAGTCGTTACCCCCCTAAATTCTTCCTAATAGGAACCTGCTGCATGTTCAAAGATGAGGATAGATCCGACCCTGCCTGGTCAGTTTCCGCAGGAAAGCCCTGACTTTACAATCAAAAGACAGCGGCAGGGCGGGTAGGCGCCATCACCTTTGACTCATCAACATCGGATAAGGCTGAAGCCACTGAAAAACAAAAAAGGAAGAAAGGTTTTAAACATCTGACCAAAACATCTTCCTCTCAGGTTTACCAGGCTGGAGAGAGCGACCGGAGGGGTCGTGTGCCCTCAGACTCACTTTTGTCTGTCTGTGCCACTCTGGCTTTGAAATGTTGAACTCATGGAAAACCCCATTCCTCATTGAAATAGAGCTTCAGAGGGCAGAGAACACCGGAGGTACTGTTGCTAACTGCCCTGGTACAGAGGAAAAAGACTGTCACAGAACGGCAGAAGGGCTGGTTGAAGCCAAGTGGGCAAGTTTGAACTGCACAGAGTCCCTTTATGACCAAAAATGCTGACTTTGATTTAGAAATGAGATGAAGGATCAGTTAGCAGGGGTCAGGTGCAGGTCTCTACAGAAACACAACTGCCAGAATCTGGGGAAGTGAGCTATGAAGATGTGAAGCAGTTTATAAAAATCCAGCTTGGCTACAGAAATCTCAATAAAAGTTTCTGAAAAGTTGCCATTGAATTTTTGGGTTGCCATTAAATTCAGCGGGTTTAAGGGTTTGATGTCAAATAAAATGCTCTAACTATTACTCACATGGTGTAAAACTAGTGCCCCTCAAACCACTTTTTAAATATATTCAATTTGAACCTTTCTTGAAACCCTTGTTGGCACAATTTGAAAGCAGGCCGCGTACTGAAGATGACAGGTCAGTACTTCACTAACGTAATGTCCTTTTTCATTCATGTAGTATATGTTTGATGGGCAGTGAGTTGCACCCAATCAGACACATTTAAGAAACTCAGCAAAACTCTCAGTGCATTTAGTATCTCAATAACTGTGGGATCTGCTGAAAGTATATATATATATATATATATATATATATATATATATATATATATATATATATATATATATATATATATATATATATATATATATATATATATATATGTGCACTTGACTAGATTAAAGGACGCCCTCACTGATTTTGAACTTGCTTCTTTGAGTTCTAGTTCGAGTAGTACAGTAGATGTACATAGATGGCATTAAACGTCCCTCTGACTTTCCTGTATTAAAATATTTGTACTTCCAGCTAAAAAGTGCCTCCAGATAACATCACTTGAAAGGAATCTTCAGTTCAGATTATGTCATCTTGTTGCTCACACTATGGAGTTTGTAATCATGTTCATCCTGGCTTTTCCAGAGCTCCCCCAGATGACATCATATGAACTCATCATCATCGGGGGGCACCAGTCTCTGGGCAGGACACTGAACCCCTAACAGCCCCTTTCCCTCCCCAGCTGTGCAGTGCCGGTCCAAGCCCAGTAGAAATTGGGGAGGGGTTGCTTCAGGAAGGGTATCCGTTGTAAATTGTGCCAAATCAACATGTGGACAATGATCCACTGTGGTGCCCCTGAACTCATGGGATAAGCCGAAAGGACAAAAAAAAAAAAGGTGATGTCATCTGGAGGACTTTTTCAGCTAGAAGAACAGAAATATTATAATATTTTAATAATATTCAAAATAAAGTCAGAGGAAAGTTTAAAAGCATTTATTTTATACCCTAGACTAATGCCACAGAAAGCAGTTTAAAATCAGCGAAGGCTGCTGAAGCCTCATTTTAGCATTAGCTACACATAACACATTTTGGTCATAACAAGGAATGTGGAATGTCGCCACATCATAAGATTCAGGAGAGGATCTATTCATGACTAGTATAAACAGGAGGAGTTACTGCAGCAACCCAAACCTCCCTGACTGTTGATAACTTGTAAACCTGTTCTTCAAATTGAAATTAAAATTCACCGGAGCGAATCCTGAACCCTAAGTAAATAATGTGCTTCTTCTGAGGAATTTATTCATTTACTCTTTCAGGAAAGCAAACAGTAAAATTATTTGTATTTCAGATGTGATCTCAGTCCACCTATGTGATTATTACAGGAAAATCTAACTATTAAGGTAATTATATAGACATGAAAGTCGGGTATCGATAGATGCTTTTGGTTTTTACTGCATGTTGAATGTGTCTCTTCAACCAAGCAGGTTAGTAGGGCAATTCTGATCTTGTATCTCCTATGAATCATTTAGTTTACAGCATTTCAAATGATTAATCAGTGTAAACAGTTGAGATGCTTACAGACAGCCATCAGTGTAATAATTTCCCAATAGTTAGGCCGGTTACATGCCTGAGGTAGCACTGCTTGACTGCTGCCTCACAGGGAAAATACTGCTCATGCTAAATTTGCCACGCTGCGTGCCAATGTACAAATAAGTGCTCGAGTCTGATTCAGCTGCGGGGAATGTGAACCCCCCGCTGTAACAGAAAACACTGACACGATGGATAAGCTCTGCGTGGGGTTTACCTGTGACCACGTGTTGGGTCGTTTTCGTTAAACTTTATCTCGCTCGTGCTTTGGCTCATACCGTCAACAGAAACCCAATGACCTGGAATCGTGCTGCCAAACAAGGCGATTACACATTTTACAGTTTACCAGAGAAGCCTATCTGTGATTAATGTGAATAAACACATTTGTTAATCACAATAAGATTAAGCTGTACACAATGTTTGCATTATTGATTTCTGCTGACTTTGGACTAAAATCAGCTGTCCATATTGTACGTGTGCAGTAGGGCTAATTTGGCAGGAAAATGAGGGAAATTGGCTTCTGAGTTGTTTATGGATCGAGTCAGTTCAGTTAAACTGTAGTGAGGCTGCAGGGCTGAAAGTCTGCACTACAGAGTGACAACCGACAGTTGGAGGAAATGCAAAGCAAGAATCATCGAGTTGGTGAGAAAACCGTGGGCAGAGGAAATCGCTCATCATTAGTTTAGTTGAAGTCACTCAATACTCAAGTGGAATTACTGTGAAAGGTTCTTTTTTTCTCCCCCCAGACCAAGCTGGATCAAAGCCTAGCCAGTTTAAGCTGACCCTGGTGTTCATTACATGGTTAATTTAAGTAGTTTTCAAATGAAGGGTCAAGCATTATCAATACGAACACAAGTAGGTTGTTGGTTTAGGTAAAACTTACTCATATTCTTAACTTATAACTGGCTTAAGTAACAGCTCCCGCTGGGAGAAAACATGATTGTGCACTACAACATAAGAAAGTTTGTCTGAAGCAAGTGACACACTGAATACTATGAGGCTAAAACGTTAAGAAATAAAGAAAGCACAATGAAAATGACTCTAAGACTATGACAAGAGCATAAAAACACTAAAATCCTTAGGATAACTTTCCTTTTTCTCATTTCTAAACTCCAGCAAACTGCAGTATAATTACTGTAAAAATGTCTATTCTGTCATACAACAACATAACTGTGTCAACAAGCCTTAATGTTCCTGTCAGTAAAGTCTCAGCTAAAGGGCCTGCATGAGAAATGGGCAGCTCCTTTTTTGGCAGCTGTCTCTTTCCTTTTATGTGCAGGGCGATTTTCCCAGCATCCATTTAGCTGCAGTGAGGATGGAGGGCAGTGTCAGTGTCATGGCTCACACCTCAATAATGCCACAGCTTGGCCAGAGAGAAAGACGCCCCACATGGTTTCAGGCCCATGTAACTGCACTACATATGTGATATCAGTATTCACACATTGTCCTTCCTTCCTGACCACAGCTATATAATGAAGCACAATGTGGGAGTAATGGCTTCATAAAAACAGCAGAGGTTGTTGGATTACATGCCTGTTGTGAGACAGCACATTTAAGCGTGTGATTTTGTAGACTCTGTGGTGTCCTACAATTTACTGGTGCCCACTCTGAGTTAAAGCTGTGTTCGTGCTGCCTGCTTATTATAAAGGAACGTTTCAAACTGTGGGACCTCAACAAATCTTTTCCAGTGTGGCAACAGACACTGCCAATCAATCAATTCAAAACGGAGTCAGATCCCAAGAGACCTGAGACACAGACAGGTAAAAGTAGAAAGGTAATGTTGGTAATAACAGCATAATCTAAAGTCATTACACATTTTACTTGTGATGTTTTGAGTCTTAGCAGGTACAACCAAGTTAATCCGACGAAGGTCTGACGAGATTTCATCCCAAAGATTTATTTCAACTGATAGACAGTATGCGGAAGTCGGACGCACAGACGACCTGAAAAACATATCACCAAAAGCCTCGAGTAATCCCGCTGTCCTATGATGACACTAGCACTATGCCAGGAATGCCCACAGACTTGAGCTGGAGTGATCACAGGGATCCAGTGCGGCTAAAGCAGAAACACAGAGTCACCATTGTTCAGTGTGGCAGCGATCCTAGCTGCTGCCTTCCACACTCTCTGTGTTGTTTTGGAACAGAAAGTTTTTGTTTAAAAGTGAGAGCACCCTGACTGATGATCCCAATTACTATTAAGTACCATGTCAACACTAATCACTGAAACAGCAGAAGACGCACAAAATTACCATTCAAAAGCAGACGATTTGCATACTTTGTCATATTTCATCCAAGATGTTTGCTCCTCTTCCTTCCCCCTGTAATCAATCACTGTTTCGATTTGATTGACTTTTTTCCAAAGTCCATCGGATAAAAAAAATGTACTAACTCAACACCACTTAAACCACATTGAAAACAGATTTTGTGCCTGAAATAAAAAGGACCATACACTGTTTATGCTTTTATCATTCCTCTCCTGACAGTCCACTAAATCAGCCCAAAACAAAGTTTATTTCACAAAAGATTGCCTGTGCCAAGCTATGGTGTGTTGGAAGTTGTCTGTGTCAAAGCCCAGAGTGGTGAATTCAGGCAGATGAAAATGCAGCCATGGAGCCATGAATGCAGCCTATTGGGGGTTTGCTGGAACTGGCCTGTGTCAGACTTTGATATCTGAAAGCTTTTAGAAAGAATTTGGTGAAAACCTCACTTCCCATCGCCGCTAATGTGCAGGCCGTGATGGCTGCCGTGAGCTGCTTTTGGGCCAGTCCGATTAGAAGCAGGCAATGGGGCTCAGGCCTCTGGAATCTGACCTTTCCCAAAGTCTTTTGCTTGTGTTTCTGTGTTGAGCTGCAGGTACTGTACATACAAAGGGCTAATGTTAACTCCTGTTTTCATAAAACAGTAAAGTACATTTAGGCATTAGCAGACACTTGTCCAAAGAAAGGAACACACACCAGGGACAACTTTGACATGTTGCCCGGAAGAACTGGGCATCGAATTATTGACCGCTGAGTGGCGGACCACCCACACCACTACAGATTCCTGCATAGTTCACCTTTACAAAAACCTTTTAGTCTCAAACACTTTGCAAAGACCCCCCCACCCCTACTTGCCCCTACTCTTCCCATTTGGTAAAATAAAGAACCAATTTAGAAATTCGCCCATTTGGCACTAAAATCGTGGATGTTCTCACCGAAGAGTCAAAAGCAGTGGATGACAACTGTGTGACCATAGTGGTTTTTGTTAGGGTTTGGTTGGGGTTAGGCACAAAAACATCAGCGTTTGGTGTGGTTATTAAAAAAGCTGTGCTTCGCCTTAAAATTCCCTGCTTCCCTAACATCATGTTGCATCACACGACTGGACCTGAACTCTGGTCTGCTGTGGAAAACTGCCGCTCAGTTGAACCATCAAAACACCCCAACCTCATCTTGACAAGCTTTTGAGAGTATAGACAGTATATAGATGGTCTTCTGTTTACTGCAGCTGCTGAATGTCGTCACTGGTAATACGCACATGTCAGTTGTGTTTGGCTTACAATAGTCATATTTTACAGCAAGGGTCTCCATATGAACAAACTGCAACTTGCTTTTTAAGATTTATTTTATGTTTTTTTTTTTATAATCAGAATAATCAGAACACCATAGGTGCACACACGAGAGCAACACTGGACAGGCAATGATGGATGTTGAAGGATTTATAGCATTGTGGACTGAACATCTCAAATTTACTTAGCTTTAGTTTACGGGGCTCAGGATAAGTTAGCTGAAGCTGCCATAAAGAAAGTCATACATGAATTAACTTCTCTTGTAATGCATTTGACACCTTAGACATTTACAGGAAAGTCCATAAAGTCCTTGTCCAGACCCTGCGGTTACTGTGGCTTCATAGTCTCATCTTTTTTATGATGTTCCTATTAATGTGTTCTGCACATGTCCATTTACAATATCTCCTTCCTTGTTCCAGAGTTCCCATCCCAAGACTTGACTTGGCCATTAGCAAAAGTTAAATGATTTTAGTTGAACATATCGCTGAGTTCTGTCTTGCTCTGCATTGTCAAGGTGGTTTGCACATTTGTGTTTTATTGTTTTGTATTTGATTTGGATGAGAAGAAAGCTCATGCTATTTAATAGACATAAATTAAATAACGTCAATTTTCTTTCAACAGGAAAAAAAAATCCCAATGACCTTAAAGGTCTATTTTGATTTGTAGATAATTTTTTAATTACTGCTTGGCAAGCTTTTTATTTGCTGCCTTGCCCATGTGTTTCCAAACCTCGTAGCTTTTTCCATGAAATATGGCCTTGATTTTTTCAAAAAGCACAACGGGCCAATCCGGAAAATAGATTGGGATTTGCTAGTTTGATGTTTTTGTGGTGAAGGAAACAGGTGCTAAATTTTAACTTTGATTGACTTCTTTTGAGATTTAGTAAAAAACACCATCTAATGTTAATGTCATGTTAACGTCGTGGTGCGCAGCTTTTCTGAGTCCATTATTATTTACAAATAAAAAAATCCTATAATATAAAAGGATATTTTTTTTAAAAATAACACCCAAAGCTCCAATCTGGAGCCTTGGCAGACCTCACAGAAGGATCAAAGGGTCCGGAGACTGAGTAGCTAACTAATCAGTGACATCATTCGCTCAGCGGGATGTTGGCTGCAGTGAGCAGAGGCAGCCGTACATACCAGGAAACACACAGGGGCCTCAGCTTGTGGTGCTGCTCTCTCGTTTAGCAGACGATGCCCAGCTAACCCAGACGTTGCACAGGTTCCACCACATGGAACGGCACATGCAATGCAGTCAAAATGTTTAAGCTGCTTAGCTATTTTAAACATTTCATCTTTGTTGTTGGACTGATAGTAGTCTTAGTGTGTTCTACACCATGTTCTGGAACTTTTCCACTTGGTCCTATTTGCACATCTATTCTGCGCACGGTGTAAGTTTATGAGTAAGTAAGAGATGGGAGTTTACGATTAATCTCACTGTTAAATAATTTATCACATCTGATGTAGATCTGAATGAATAAAAGATGTAACTTATCCATGGGTGGAAAAATGATTGAGCACAGTGGAATAGGGTCTCTGTGTGAAGTGCTATTTAATAAAACAACCACAATAACATGACATTGGCCACAAACAGGTGTAAAACAACTAGAAAGAGATGAAAAACAACTAAATACACATAATGCAAACACAAGTGATGAGCACTTTTGTTAAGAGTTAAGGTATCAATTCACTATGAAGGGGGGGGGGGGGGGGCATCAAGCTTCTCTCTTTATCCATTCATGAGCTTACTGTCAGTGTTATTGTGCCATTTTACGGGAACAACTGCCAAAGCTATACTCAGCAGACTGCATCTCTACACATCTTAGAGAGGAAGCAAATGGAAGGTAAACACACATAGAAAAAGGGGAAATAACTTCCATTTGTGTTCAAGTTAAATAGCATTTGATGACTGAAAAACCATTTGGCTTGTTTCTCGGACCCACTACAAGTTATATAACTTCACCACAGTTATGCGGTTGCCCTCAGGAAATCAATCCTGAGGTTGTCTTACTATAGATGCAAAGCCACAGCTCATTTTACAGCTGGCAGAGGTGCGAATGCTAATCAAATTAATGGAACGATGACGCGAAGAAGTGGCCTAAACCTGCTTTTCTGACTTTAAGCCATTTTCATCTGTTTTTTAAGGTGAAAACAGCCTCTATTTTTTATTTTTTTCTCCCGTTAACTTAGATTACATAATGTGTTAAACACACGTAGCAGTAAACTAAGATCACAAAGATCAGCTGTTCCTCTGTTTAAATTAAACTCTTTATACTTTAAAAAGTTGTATTAGAACTGTCAGGGCTGCACATTTCTTTTGATTGTCATGATTATCTGCACCACTAAAGTATTTAGTATATAGTAACAGCAGTTTGTGTCAGCTTGTGAAGCATAACGTCCTCTTCCAATCTCCATGTGGCAGGAAACCAACATTTCCTGTTTATGCTGTTTTACATCAAATTGTGCCACAAACGCATGCACGCTTGTCAAACTTCAAACCAAGCTGTCAGAAGATTAAGCTGTGACGATGACTGACGGCTCCACAAAAGCATCACGAGGAAAAATTGATGATCGGGTCCAAAGTGAAAGCCTAATTTGTTTAGATTGTTAGTTAGATTGTGTTGCAGCAAAACATTGTCTGTTGTGACAAAAAGAAAAACACACGGTGATAAAATACCACTTGGTCAACAGCTTTTCCAGTTTAATGAGCTAAATAACTGGTCTGCATCATATTCCCAGATCCCAGATCACACACCCACACAAACATAAACAGACACACAAACTATTCACACCCATAAAACTAAGCCATGGAAACTGGAGTAAAGAGGGAAACAACTTCAGTCAGTTTCTCTTCCAGCCATCTGACTTTAGTCATAACAAGGGTTGGTTCGGACAGCGGCGTGCAGTAAATGTGTATCTGCTTTACGCTGCCCAGCAGAAATAGTCAACTCAGCTGTCTGTAGGATGACTCCATTTCACAAGTCAAAGAAGAATCCATAAAAACAACATAAGCAGGTTGAGGAAAGTGTCTTATGCTCATTATCATTTAAGGATGACTGACACCGTCCGTAAAAGCAAACGCACCGACCTAGACTGTAATTTTCCACATTGTTGTAAGTGGACCTAAACCAAAGCATAAATCTCTTGCTGTGCACAGGGGCATAGTAAATTTAAGCTACATTTAATTGAATAAATGGAAGACACACGCTCCTAAAGGACTTGGACATCCACACTGCAATAACATCTGTTGGTTTCAGCACCTGTGTGTGGATTGTGGAAAGTGACGGGAATTATTAGCCGAGCACTGACCCACTCCGGTAGATAGATGTGAAAAGAGCCTCTATTTGCTAATTTTTGCACATAAATCCATCTGAACAGTGAGGGTCAAATATGCAAGTGAGGGAGGAACAAGCAAAACACACTTTGGAAGGGAGTGGGTCTTGAGTAAACTATAAAACGCCTACAAAATCCCTTTTCTCAAGCCATCTGAAAAACATCTTCAGTCTGAAAAAAACACAAGGTCTGCAGAGAAGATTTCATACAGGTCACTATAGTGACTTGTGTTTACTTAGATGACGGAGTCCTGCACAATCTAATCATTCCTTCAGAGAGATAGAGCTCCCTGCATTTACTCAGTGAGCGGGAGGGAAATCTGCTCCTCCGTTCTCCTCCTGTCTTTGATCTGTCTCTTCTCCGAGTGAGGAAATTTGTTTTGTTAACAGCAGTCAGACAGCCTCCTCCATTCCTACAAGTGAGGCGACCAACCCTCCTTGTATTCATCACACACGGTCGAGAAATTTTCCTGACAGTAAGCAGAGCCAGGTTTGAGCCAGAGGCGTATAAAACAGTACTTGTGCAGTGCTGTCCTCTCGCTTTGACTGTCGCTGACAATGTCAAGAGTTGGTCCTCATAGACCCTTCCATCCCTTTGTCAGTGAGAGGCAGCCAAGTCCAAGTGGAAACCAGACCAAATGGGGGAAAAACATTAAGGGACCTGGCAACTTGTGCCTGGCCTTGCCGGACGTTCGCACAACAGAAAACACTCCTTTATATTCTCACGAAGTGAGACAAAGCTCAAGTTTCAGCACTGGAAGAGCATTTGGAGAAGCTAAGAGAAACCTAAGGACATGCAGATTAAAACAGGGACAGGAATGTTTTAATACTGTATTATCTATGTAACTAGAGTACAGCATAAACACGGAGAACATACAACGACATTTGGAAGTTTGTGGACCTAGAACTTTCTAAAAAGATGTAGAAATATGACCTGAAATGCGATTAGATTTCCACACAAGATGTAAAACTACAGTCCCTGGGGTCCACTGAAGTCAAATGGATTAAATAAAAAAAGATAAGAGCTGCATAAAATAGTTTCACATACAAAATCAGCTGCAGTATAACGTGGCTGAAAAAGTACTCCTCTCGACTTCACACACACACACACACACACACACACACACTGTGTCTTATCTCCCGCCTGGGTTACTTGGCCGTGCTCTCGTCTGCACACATGCCGCCGAGCTCAGGCTGCTCGGGCCTCCACGCAGACCTGCTCGGCCACCCACCGCTCTACCAAACACACCGTACGCCGTCAGATGTTGGTAGCAGTGTGGCAGTTTCCTGCTTTGGGCTTATACACAGAGCAAACACACCAGCA
Source organism: Channa argus (assembly GCF_033026475.1). NCBI lineage: Eukaryota > Metazoa > Chordata > Actinopteri > Anabantiformes > Channidae > Channa > Channa argus. The sequence goes on along the minus strand of NC_090213.1, from coordinate 4,163,008 downwards.
ATTATCTCAGCTTGGGGAAATGCTGCACTTTCTAAAGTACAGCAAGGAAGACGCAGAAAATGTGTAAGAGATGTTTGCACAAATAATATGGGAAACAGTAGGATATCTGAATATCTAGTAGTGTGAGAGCCTCATAAATATTCTCAGTTTAAAAACAGATTACTAAGGGGCAGTGGTTGAAATACGGGATTGCAGAGAACCATACATGTCAACCTGATGTCCAGTCCGTAAGTAGTGACTCGTAATTCTGCATGTTAAACGGACGCGTTGGAGAAAATACAGTATTGCCAAAGAAAATGCGTATTAATAGTATGGAACCGGATACACAGACTGGAAATATTTAATACACAACGCACAAATCATCCACCAGAGATACGAAGCTGCATGTGCAGTAATGAGTACTAGCTGGTTGGTCATGTGACATGACATCATGACTTCACTGTCTACTGAGTGGGAACAGGAGGTGCTAGGAGCAAACAGTTCACTTTACAAAGGAGAATCACATTAAATGTATCCAAGCTTTGATTGCATTAAGAAGTCTTTTTTTTTTAAAGCTGATCATCTGTAAATGTGCCAAGAGTAAGTTTCCAAGTTGAAAAAAAAAAATTATTATGTAACGTGCCGGTCACTCTTTTTTTATATAAGTGAAAACAGTAGAGGCTAAGTGTTCTCCAAGGGTCTGCACCACCGAGGTGGGAGATGGAGAGCCAAAGAAAAAGGCTTCAAAGACGGAAAAAGACCATGTTAAAAAGTAGAAAGAGAAATGAGACCATGACATGTTGGAGCCATATGGTTGTGGAAAGAATTATGTAAATCACATCCAATTAGAAATTCACACACACACACACACACACACTTTTTTATTTTTTGGATAATGAGACAGTAAATGTTCCTCCATATTTGGTATGTTCACTGTCTAATGTATAATTTAATGTCAGGAGTTTATTTTTTAGTTATTGAAGAACAGCAGGGTCAGTAAGACCTGGCTCTGGTTATTAGGGTAACACTTTTAAACTCCCTCCAGATCATTTTGTACTATTGGGCAGAAAAGAAAAAAACAACACAAAACAAAAAAAAAACCTTTTTAAGTGCAGAATTGGCCAACTTACATCCAAATGCAATGTACTAGTAAGGACGGGACACATGTATTTAATATGCTAAATGTTTAGCCATTCTTTAGTTTTTTTCAAAATAGATGCACTGATAACAAGCCATCAAAAATATATGAAACACAAAAGAGTTTTTAAATTTTAGTGACTAAGACGAAAGCATGGGTTTTGTATTGTACATGCAAAGCCTAATAAAATTAACAAAAACAGTATCAATAAACTGTACGAAACACAGATGTTCTGCATAAAACACAAACAAAATTAGCATAACTGTGTTGTCATTGGTTCCTGGCAGAAGCATCCATGTTTAAACAGTTTTTACATAACCAGGTACAATTCATTGAGATTTGAGATTTCCAAGTTCATGTACTGGGAGACCTGGCCGGCAGTGCAGCCGTGTCAACTTTACTTCTTCCTTCCTTCCATCTCAGTGAAATACTCGTGAAGGCAATAATGGGAGCATTATTTGCTGTTGTATGTCTTTCTATGACTGGAAAATTAATATATTTAGATTTGAATGTGATTTCTTGGACTACAAAAAAGCTCTTAATAGATGCCAACTTGGGGTAATTTAAGGCATTTCCTGTCCCGATTCACTGGGTTGTTGTAGAAGTAAGATTAATAAGCAGGAAGTCTCTTTGTTTTATACAAGCAAGCAAGATGTTAATGCTCTGGAGAAATTTCTCAGAGTCAGCCTCCTTGGATCAAAGGCATCCTTGACCAATCTGGGCAGTAATACGGTGATTTTCTCCAGCTCCTGTGATGCATTAGGCCCATTATATAACAACACTTTAGACTGCTCAGGGGAACTTCATCCAGTTTTAAGCAACAGCTTCCTTACTAGCTTTTTCCATCCCATTTTAATTCTGACTGACACAACCGGGCCAAGGTGGATTTTGGACATTTTGCAATCCTTGAAGACACATCAAGGTGACGAATGTGAGATTTTGTCAGTTTTAATGTATTCAATAGTATAAATCCACTTCCAAAATAAGGCATTTGGATGGTACCATTTGGCTAAATTCATATACAATCCATTTTGTATCATGTCATCACAGTTCTAGGAGAAATTATCCGAGGTGAACAGAAGATTGAATCATGTGACCTGGAATTCCAGCTGACACGATTCAGTCTTCTGATAACCAAACCTGGATGAATGAGAATCTTCCCCGACATATCTGGGGTGAGGCTGTTTGGATAAATGAGCACTAGTATGCAGTGACGAAGCAGCTGCACTTCAGACACAATAATAACCCCAGAGCAATTTGGCTGCATCTGATAGTGAGCAACTACATCTTATCAGCGTCCATGTACTCTGGTGGTGATCAAGGGAAAGCGATTGTGTCTCGATTAAACAGCAGGAACAGCGTATGTATGAAAACAGACACCTCGACGACCCATTTTTGCAGCTGTCGACATTGTTACTGGTCTTTCGAGACTGCGGCTGATTATAACGCAATGCAAGTATCCACTGTAGAGCACATGTCTGCTGGTTAAATCTTGCAGAGGATGTTTACTTGCCATTATCAACATTAGCTCAAAACTACATTGCACATGACAATTAGTTCATTCATAGTGCAGAATCATAGCTGTCCAATCTCATTACTAAAGCCACTGTACAACACCTCTATTTCAATTCATACAACTCAGTACAGGCTGTATTTATACTCTCTATACTTTAGCCCTAGACATATCGCCAGCACTAGATAAATTGACTGCATCCAGTTTTCATCACAGCCACAAACATAAGCTTCCAGAGAATGTCTAAAGGTATAATTATGTAAAACTCTTGTAAAGTGCCTTTAATTTTTGCTCAGCAAATGTTTATTTCACATTATTTTTGCAAATAAAGCTGCATACAAAAAAGCTCTTGATGGAAAATGGAAAAGGAAAAGGAAAAGGAAAATGATCAGCTTTAAGTCTCCTTCTAAAGGAGACAGGACTCTACGCTGGACATATGTAAATCGTGATGCATGTTTGTGGCAAAGCATCTGAAACATTTATACAACCAGTTAACAACCAGTTAACAACTGTTCGTTTCTGCCTGGGTTGCATTAGATTTGTACTTCATTTTTAAAGTTATTTAGCTCACAAACGGTTAATCACTGTGGTCCAGTCGCTTTCGACGATGCCAAAAGCCATGTGTGTGTTATCATTTGTTATCACCGGCCTGTTGGTCAGAGAAAACAGCAGACACAAATGACTCTAGGGTGAGTCGAGACTGAGACTGAGTTCTTTGCCTATGCCAGCCTCTACATGCAACTTCAATGTAACCCTTTGGAAGACATGCTTTAGACTAGAAATGACCTGGTGTGATTGACAAACAAGTCTGTGAACTGGCAACTGCCACACGGCTCCACCGCCATCTGAAGGAAAGAATGAGGGGGAAAAGGGAAAAGGAAGAAGAAACCCAGACACCCTGCAGAGCAGCAGCCAGATTGTAAATCACATAATTGTAACCATAAAGGACACGGGCCTGCAACAGCATCAAGGCTTTTCCACTACAATTCCAGCCGCCGGCAGTTAGTTCCACTTCAAAACACCACGGTAAGATGATGGACGAGAACTGCGTCAAAATGAGGAGTCATTGTGGAAAAGTTAAAAGAAACGTCAAGATTTCACTTAAGACTTCCATGAACCGTGACATCTCAGATTAAACACTGTCTACACTTCATGTTTCCTCTCGATTTGTGGGCACCGCGTTTAAAAAAAAGAAAAAATGAATAAAATCTCCAGATTATATTATATTGCATCATGGTGCAGTTCAAGAGAAACACTTTGGCGTCAGCTGCTAAGCTCTCGATCATGTTTCGTTTGTTTATTGGCTCATATAGTGGGAAAGCTTTGAGGACTGTTAACTGGAAGTCAGCAGTTGGATTCCAACGAGTTTTACTTTGCGAATGGCGACAACCCAGACGTAGTCAAACCCAAGTGAGGCTTAGCTGCGCACGGCTCCCGACAGAAGCTTGGAGAGGGACAGTGGTTCGGGGAAAGGCTCGAGGACTTTGAACACAGTCAGCCAGAGGGACAAAGACAGAGCCAGACAGTCTGAGCACCACCACAGTGGCACCTTTCATCTGCTAGAGATCCGCCGCTATTCCCATGAGTATCACTCTCACAGGAGATGAAGCAGACGCTGAACACTCACAAAGAAAAAAAAACCAATTCAAATCATCCAGATTTGAAAAACTTCAAACACAAATACTGTGGATGAATTCACAGGTGCACCACATAGTATTTGGGACGTTTTCTGGCCAGTGGGCAGCAAAAAAGTCAACTAATACTATGTCATACTTCTAAGTAATACTAACAGGTGTTTGCCTGCTTTTTTTATTGATAATCATAAAATGTGTGCACATGTGGTTTGAGCTCCATTCAAAACAGGCAGGTGAATCACCCTCATCTCTAGTTTCAACTCGTTGGGTAGGTAGGACGGAGACAGTGACGTTCTGTGAATCTCTACTTGAAATGTGGCCACCGAAAAATTTTAATGGGTCAAGAAAAGAAAAAAAAAGAAATGTTACGCAACAGTATTTTCCATCTAATGCTGGTATCTGTTTAAAGACGTGAGATGCTGGAAACGTCTGAGGATTGGCAAAGACATTATAGTTAAAAAAGTGAACCATGGCTGCATAACAATAAGCTTGATTTAGGGGGAAAGCTCATCTTCAATGTTTTTATCATGTGTAGTTCAATATACAGAGATTTTACTTTTTAAAACAAAAATATAACAAAAGCAACATTGGGAAACCTGTGGATTTCAATTTAAGCTGGAAAGGGAGGCAGTTTACTCTAATTAGCATCACTTACAAGTTGGATAGATACATTCCACAGAACGCCTTACCCGCCTGTTAAAGACGGGGTCAGTTGAAAAGCATTCGTGAACAAACGGTCCAGTTGGTCGGATGATATGGTGGGGGGACACAACCTATACAGGACTAAACATTGGAGACATTGTTGCCATTGAGTTTTTTCAGTTTTTACAAGTCAAGCCCAGACAAAGGACTCAGTCCTGACTCAACTCACAGTCAGACAATAAGTTACAGCCGCGTCTAATTTGGAATCAGTGCTGCAGTTTGCTAAATTACAAGACTAAAAGTTCAATCTTGCATTTAATACAGAGCAAGTTAACCTCCCTGCTTCCCTCTGGAGTAACAAAAAGCAGTAGTAGTAGTAACTGAATGCCGACTGAGTGTTCCTGAATACTAATTTGTACAGTGTGTTCACCGATATGCCAAGATATGCCCCGAGCAAACGGCGTGCAAAGAGATGGTGTTAGAGATTATTTCCCAGCTGCTTCACCCGTCATTATAGCCTTTTATCTCACTGATGCTGGGGGTGATATTAAATGGGAGAAATATGTTTACCCTGAAGGCACAGATACTTCTGCTCCCTCCGCCACAGAGTGGCAAGCTTCACAAAGGCCCAAATCAAGAGGAAACCCGAGACAAGCAAAGACAGAGAAAGTCCACTAATGAATTTTGGTAGAGGTTTGTTATGATATACTTCACCTATGAGAGAGACAAGCTGTAGCTGGACATGATCTGACAAGCCTGAATTCTGGGACAGAGTGAACACAGACACAGATTTGTCAGAAGTTACAGATGTTTTATCTTCCCAGCTAATGATTTTTTGCTCCTACTTGTTAATGCTTTGAAGCGATGTTGTGATTAGTTTGGTGCAATACGACATAATTATGTGCCGACAGCCAAGACGGCTCTTTATTTTGGATACCAGGGAATTTTCTGCATGCGTATATCGCACCAACAACCGTCTCATGTGGTGAAATACTCAGTGGGTAAGACGTTTTCTTCTTTACTGTTTAAGCTACATTCAAGATAGTTTGAACTTAACAACCACAACTAATTTCTCTGAAGCATGGAAAAAAGTTTTCGATGCATTTCAAAATACCACAATGACTCAGGCAAATCTGGGAAATTTTGCAGAACAATTTCAGTGAGTGTAGCTTTGATATCTGCTGCAGGTGGGTTTGGTGCAAGTTTTGTTGACAGAGATCTGAAGTGAGCGTTGGAAGGCTGAAGCTAATCCCACATCCCAAAAATCCCACATTATTGTGAATGGGATTTCCCATTTGGTTACTTTTGGTTTGAACATAATGTAACGTAATAGCAACCAGGTTTTTGGAGTACATGAGCAAATTTATTGCAAAATAAAACACCCGGTCCGTCCAAAGAAATGTACAGCGTCGTTCACCAAGCAATAAATCTGCAGTCTTATATTACTTTTGAAGAAGTTAGCGAGTAATGAGTGATGTTAATATTTGTGCCACAACCACACAAACCTTCTCTCTCTTTAAAACACACACACACACACACACACACACAGATAAGGTGCCTTTCAATATACTGTGAGAACATTGTAATGTGTGTGTTGTGTGTCTCCAGAGTGACACAGGAATGCATTTGTGGCTATTTTGGTTTTTTAAAAGACCAGGGTCTTGCAAAATCTGACGTACCACTTTGTCAATATTTGGGGACCCGCTCCTCTTCTGTCAGTTGTCGTGTTTGCTGCATCAGATACATAAGCACGTAGTACACACATACTGTAAATTAAGAACACAACACAAAGCACACACATTTTATGAGGCTACTTGTGAGTCGTTAAATTCCCCTACTTCTCAATCTAAGCCAAAACTATAAGCCATAAACTGTTTTTTGTCTCCCACAGAAACAAATGAGATAAATACTTTCCCAGAGTTAAAAAAAAAAAAGAAAAAAATTATGTTACTTATGGTTTTGTGTCTGTGAAGAGTGACAGAGGGCAAAGTGTGCTGACAAGCTCTCATTCATCTCTTTTACGGCCACCCGGAGGAGAAAGTCATTCTGGTCGTCATTTTCAGCATCTAAATCTGCCTTAAAGCTTTCATTCTTTAAAGCACCCACTGCATTACAGTATCAAACGTTCCGTCAGTCATCGGAAAATGATCACTAATGAGCTACCGTGGGACAGCGGAGGGAGTGGGCCACCCAGCATCTCAGAACGCTGCCACACTGCAGCCATCATCATCTGCACTCAGTCATAAAATAGAAAGGGAGAACAGAGAAACTTCGCCTCTAGCGTGATGCACAGTTTAGTTTGTCTTTCCATAACCAACAACAATGAGGCAGGACGGTAGAATTTATGGCAACTAGTTGATTCTGCCCATCATAAAGCCTTAGAGCATTAACGTAACATTAAATTAGAAAGGGAGAGGTCTGAGCAGTCAATCAAACTGTTTGGCTCTCTGTTCAGTTGCCTAACCAGAGAAGCCAAGTGCTGAAGTTGTTGAGTAAACATTGGAATAACATTTCCAAATCTGTCCATCTTTACAACTTGCTGAAATGCCATTCCATGACGGGATTTTGTTTAGTTTTCAAAAAACACGTGTGCACCTGTTTTGTTGGTAAGTGTCTCTTCAAACTGCCTCCATCAGCTCGTCTGTGTTTCTGGGGAATTTCAGGCCACTTATAAACGTTCTGTTTTCATTAGAAATTATGAGAACACAGCCTTTCAAATTGAAAAATGTTATGGTTCCATTTATGACTTGATTGTTTACAGTGCATCCAGACAGGCCAAACTGAGCCATCGAGAGAGAAGGGCCTTAGTCAGGGAGGTGATCAAGAACTGGATGGTGACGCTCCAGCGTTTCTCTGAGGAGAGAGGAGAACTTTCCAGAAGAACAACCATCTCTGCAGCACTCCACCAATCACGCCTGTATGGTAGAGGGGCCAGATGGAAACCACTGCTCAGTAAAAGGCACATGACAGCCGGCCTGAAGGAAAGAATTGTCTGGTCTGATGAAACAGAGAATTTGGTTACCTGACCAATACCATCCCTACAGTAAAGCACGGTGGTGGCAGCATCAGGCAGTGGGGATGTTTTTTAGTGGCAGGAACTGGGAGACTACTCAGGATGGAGGGAAAGATGAATCCAGCAATGCACACAGACGTCCTTGATGAAAACCTGTTCCAGAGAGCTCTGGACCTCAGACTGGGACAACAACCCTAAGGAGGCTGTAATTGATGCTAAAGGTGCTTCAACAAAGTATTAAGCAAAGGCGGTGAAAACTTTTTCATTTTTCATAAATTTGCAAAGATTTCAGACAAACTTCTTTCACCTTGTCATTATGGGGGATTGTTTGCAGAATTTTTGAGGAAAATTTAATCGAATTTAATCCATTTTGAAATAAGGCTTTAACACACAAAATGTGGAAAAAGTTAAGCTCTGGGAACATTTTCTGGATGCACTGTAAATGATTATCAGCCGTCAGATTCAAAAGCTGAGCTATGATAAGCTTGAGACAATGTTCAAAATAATCATTACGTTGACGTGGGGGACAGTCATTAGCGGAGACTGAGTTGTTCAAGAGAGGGGCAAAGGACTCTCCCATGCTTGGATTTGGGAACTGGGAACTTTTGAAAGATGCTCCAAACCTCTTCCAGTGAAAGTCCGTGTTTAGTTTGAGTTGTAAGTTTCTTTAAAACTAAGTGAACTGATTAAACCCCCTGCCAGAGCTGGCCCAAAGCCAAGACCAACATAGGGAGAAACCCCACCGCCGAGACAAAAACTGAGCCAAGATTCAGGCCAGATGCCAGGAGTCGAGCACTGTCACCAGTGGCCGGTCACTTGACAGTCAGAGCTGGAAGTTGGAAGTAAGCTTGCGGCCTTTTGTGCAGGATCAGTAATGATTATATGGGGCCTCTTGTCTTATCTGTCTTACGTTTTGCTTTATTATTTTTCTTTCAAGGAACAGATTATAAAACTCAGCCACATTGTTTTGTAACGTGTTGCATTTAATGTTTCTCTGCATACATATTAGCTTGTCAGTACCAACCAGAATGATGTACATAAGTCTCCTCGTACGTCTTTAAGCTCCTGCTCTAACCTAACTAAACAGCTGCACATTAAATCTGAACTAAATATTGTAGACTAAATAACAGGATCTGCTTTAAAACACATATTGGATGAGGGTTCCGAGTGTCCTGTGGTTTGATTTAGATGTGTTTCTGGTTTAAGTAGGCCACCATGGCTGCTGGATGGTGAATGAATTAACTTTTTGAATGTTCCTGAGGTTTAAGAATGTCCTCACTGCTCCAAGTTTTCTGTGTCCAGTCTACACAATAAGTGAAACCCCAGTAGCTTATCAGAGCAGGCCGCACAAAACACTGCAAAAAGAAAATCAAAGCCAGGTACACTGTCGGTAAATTGGTGTTTAAATGTTCTTGATGCAATGCAAGTAGTCATACTGCAGTTGCCTTTGGATATTTAGATTTCCTGCAGTTCAACAGATTATTTTGGAAGCCTTTTAAAAGATGTTCATTTCTGCAGGAAAGCAATTGTGTAACATCTTAACAGGAAAACCTGTGAAGATACACAGTGAGATCTCATCTGAAGTTCTTGAAACACACGTTGGAATACAAATATTTGGAGAGCAGATTTTCTCCCGAAGAAACCTCTTGAGTTACTTCCCACAACAACACAAAAACAGCCCGGTTGCGGCACACTATAAATCACACCAGTGTGATGTGCATCAGTGAGATTGGGATAATGTACAATGTGAGATACGTTAGAGCCAGTGGTGTGAATCCCAGACCTGAGGGAAAGTCCCTGACGTGTGCCAACACTGCAAATACAAACAAGGGTTTATGTTACATGAAATGGGTTACAAGAATTCTAATAATGTGAAATGTGATTTTTGAAGACGAGCGCGCAGAGTATGCCAGACAAACCATAGATGACGATAAAGGGGAGGTTCACAAGACAATTCTGCTTTACAACAACAGTCAGGTTTCCATGTGAATGGAAACACAGACTATAATATGTAAGTGACCTTCTGTTTAGTATAAACCTTTCCTCAGGCATCTTTCCGTTTATCTGCAGTGCAGGAAATCAACCAAAAGAGGGAACTTTATGCTAAAAAGTAACATACAAAGATATTCACTTGATTTCTTTAACTTGGAGGACAGAAACACCATTGTCTTCGGGAAAACAATTAAAAGAAACCTTTTAATCAGAAGAACTGTGAATTTATCACTAAGAAGCGACCTTTCAATGGCAAGTGCAGTTAAAACGAAACGCCACTGACAACTTTTACTCATATTAGCATAAATTAAATCATTTTGTTCCCTAATCGAGCAGAAGAACTTGATGCACTCCTGATGTAACAGGGCCTTACACAACAATGTCATGTTAAATGTCCTTCAGCATCCACGAGCTTTGCATTCGCTGCAGTTGTTCCTATGCACCAAACTAAAAGCCAATAGTCACAATGCTTTGCATCTGATCTGGTCTCTGCATTTTACCATAAACTTCAGAAGAGTGATTCAGACAGACTGTAGACTTGAGGAACTGTTTGTCTGTGGCTGTATGTTGTCCAGTACCTGATGTTCCCTCCAGCATCTGCTCCCCATTCCCAAATCCCCCAGAGCACAGGGCCTTTCAGTGGGAGTGGGGGAGTCTGGTTATACACGAGCCTGTCTCTGAGCAAGAAACTCTACAGAGATCAAACTTTGAAAAGGGCAGAAAACTGGAATCGGAGAAGCTTAGTAACTTTTTCAGGGATTGATGTTGTCAACAGCAGGTTGAGTCTTATGCCATTCTGCCCAAAGGAAGAAAGATTTAAAAGGTTCTATTTTAAAAGGTAGCTTTGTGTGAGCCTGAGGATTAGTCATGAAAATAGCAGTATCTTAGTAGTAGTAGTAGTAGAGCAGTTACCCATGTATTGATGCATTTGTTAGCTGAAGTTGATCTGAAATAATGGCCTGGTTCACATCCATCCTCTTATACATTTAGTTGCTGTTCTCACTTACTGCACTAACACAAACCCACAGCTTCACCAGCAGCCTGTAGCTCCACGTGTTAGCCATTAGCATCAGCTGACTCGTGTTTGTACCTGAAATTGCCTCTGCTCATGGGCTCCCTGCCCTGCACGTGCACCGAAGGCTGCTGGGAAACAAACTAGGAACGCCTCCCTAGATTACCTACTCAGGGCCAAACATTTTTACAGCAGTTATGAAACACTGGCAACATGTGCAAACCTACATTCATCACTTACTGTGCTGTGTCAGCAAATTATTGCTGATTGCTGGCTTATTAAGGGAGACCTCATGACGCAGACATCTTCTTTAGAAGCAGGCCGAAACTATTTGATCTGATATTTAAAAAAGGACTGAACTCATAATCCCCAAACTGTCACAGGAAACAACATTTTAATGCTCTTTTAGCAAAACCTTATACACACACCTGTTGGTGTATAGTATCAACAGCCTTGAGCTGAATCTTGCTGCACAAGCTAAAGGTCAAAATGTTATAGTGTAAGAAAGAGTATAAATCAGGTCAGATCTCGCTCACAAGTACAAATCTTACAATAGTTCATGGACGCTGACCTGTCACCGTTGTCCAGAACCACCTGCAAAAGCCTAATCTTTTTTAAGCCACATTAGAAGATTTTAAGATGCCGCAAATGTACAAATATACAATGTACAAAATAAACTCAGTATTTCATTATGTTCCAGAAAAGGCAAAGACTATACTGATTATCTTGTCACAATGTGTTTGGGAACCACAGAAAGCCGTGCTGTGAAGTGCACTCTCAGTTTTAGGTTTTTTTTAAAAATCGCCTCGTGGAAATGTAAACCAAACGCACACACAGTCCATGTGACAGGATATGTGGAACCTCGTCGGTTCTCAATGAAACCAGCGCGTTCCAAAACTGCATGAGCGTCTGGTTAATCTCAGAATTGTGTCAACCAACGTGACACGTTCCTTGTTGCATAATGTTTAGACTCTGATTATGTAACAATGGCCTTATTAGCACAGATGAATGCATTTTGACCTAATGGTTTGTTTGTTGTTGTGCATGCTCTGGTGTGTGGCTACTTTTTTCAAATTACCCAATTTATTCCACACTTTGAACCCTTTAAATGAAATACGCTGCATATAAAGGATGAGTTGGCACTGGGCTGTTCCTTATAGATGTTCAACAAATCCTACTGGTCCTGTTCTAGTTATGACTGGATGTACATGTTAAGACTCGGCTTGAAAATTACCTGTTGCATATTTATGGGAAAAGGTGTTCTGCCATTGACTTTTGAATCAATGCACACATAAAGTTCAGTATGAGGGAGGGAGATGGGGTCATGTGTACGTCAACATGATGATAAGAAATGCAAAGTTATGCATGTCATTCATAAAACTGACATGGCTTTATATGTATTTTGCAATTTTGTTGGGTTTCATTTCTTCCAGTTCTTCCAGTCTTTCTACCGAGTAACATGAGGATGAGAGGACTGTGGGGGGGGTCCCACAGTCCCCCCTTTCAGTCCAAACACATGCATGTAAGGCTAACGGTAGGTAGGTGTAGGTCACTCTAATTCCTAAAAATTTCTTTCAAAGGAATTTATGACTTTTCCTTTAGGCAGAACTGTGACAGCTTTTTCAGACAGAACCGTTTTTGGACAGTAACATAAATAATCCGTTTTTAGCTCTGCAAAGTACTGTGTAGTACCATCATTCTGTCTAAGTTGCCTGGGGTAGAACAGTGCAGGTTAATGAATACGTAACTGTAGACAAATGTGCAAATTAACTGAAATGTATGGTTGAAATGGCTGAAAATACACAGCAGGCCCAAATTGCCGTGACATGTTTTATGATTTGACTAAATATATCATAAACTCAGTGTCTGTCAGTCTGTGGTTCTACTTTCAATCCGTATTGCTCAAATATCCAATAAAATCGACTTGAACTTGGCCCGAGAGTAAAAATTCTTTTGCTACCGAGGGCAAATCCCTCAGGACTGTGAGCAACAGCAGCTGCGAAACTGCAGAAAGAACGATGAAGTTTGTGGCCTATTTGATTAAAACTGTATTTTACGGTGCTGCCAGGATCCATCCCAGCACCACTGCAACTGTCAGAGGATTCTTTAAAGTGTTATCATACCTTTTGTTCTTTTGGCTGGGATCTAAAATAATCATCAGATTTTTAACAAATGATGCCTGGGGGATAAAGAACAAGAGAAATCATGAACACCGCTCTTGCCTCAGCGCTGATAGCTGTTTTGGTTTTGATGGAATCACACTGGGAGTGCTGAAAAGCGCACATTCCATCACATTTCCTTGTCTGCAGCCTAATCTGGGGTTGCTGTGATTTGTTCTATGCCTGGTGTTATTAGCTTTATCTGCACCGTGTCTGCCACTGAAATATGCAACTCCTCACAGCTTCAGACTAATGTAACCCTGCGTGTTCGACCGAAAACATACAAACAGCAGCGCATCGGAGGCTAATGCACGACGAGCTGTGGACGGGGTCATTTTCACAACAGTGCAATTATGTAAGAGGCGACTGGTTGAAATGAAGGCTCCTATAAAATGAATGTGTTCTACACTAGAAGAGGTGAGTCCTTCAGTGTGAAATGGAACATTACAAATATATTTCTAGATAAATAAAAGTAACAGGAGGTAATTTAATACTCACCGGTGGTTTGCTTGCTGGACAGCTCTCTTTGGCCTTTTTGTTCCGGCCCAAGAGGCCAGAAACTTTGCCGCTAGAGAGGCCATTTAGGCCAGAGAGACTGTTGCACAATAAATCTCCACAAGCACTTTGACCTCTCGATCCAGATAATCTTTCAAGCTCCTTCAATGCAGATTAAGTGATGCTTGCAACACTTGTCTGGTTACCAGATGTTTATTTGGGGAAAATTGTTTAATCATCTTGAGTTTTTCACACCATGTGCTGTGTGCAAACCCCAAACCTCAGTCTCTCAGTTTGTTGCGTTCGTGGCTTTTGATGAGCTGTTGTCAAAAAAAATAGAAGGCGAAAGAGTTACAACCATAGTGAGGGAAAATCATTCTGATGTGGCTTCGAATATCTGTTGTCTGTGTTGGTGCGACCGCCGAAGAATGGCGGGAGGTTGAGGCAGCCAAGTGCTTTCAAATACAGTAAAAGTGAAGCAAAACACTTGAGCAAGTAACTTTGAAGTCTGTGCTGTCTGTCATGGCTTTCAGGGCTGCTAGCCTCTATTTATGCAAGCAAGAAAGAAGAATCTGTTGACCTTTTGTATAGTCTGCTTTAAAAAAATGAATAGAATGCACCTGAACTCAGACAACAGATCGTCAGGCTTTCTAACACATATTCTCACAGACTAAACATGTGCGCCAACAAACACATTTTCACCACATTAAAGCAGCCACCACAAGTATTTTAAATGTTTAAATATTATTGCTGATCACTTGAGTGTTTTTCATTACTGCTACAAAGACGATTAATCAAATTCTGCAAATAATCAGTGCGAGACAAGAACTTATTGGATGGTGGATGTTTTAGCTTGAACAATTCGCAGAAAACTACGGCACAGTTGTGTTGTGCAGGCAGTTACTTTTGGCTAATGGGAAGCAAGGAAATCACTCTGAAAGACAGCAGAGTGGCTTTAGCATAGCAATGTATTACAGAGGGCCTGTTTAACTTGATGACATTTTGGAAATATTGTGGTTGTTGTTTTTATTGAAATTAAACAAATCAGTGTGATTCAAAGTATTTACTTTGAATCACACGCTCCAGTTTAGCCTTGGCACTGCCCATCAGTCTAGCATGCTTACCACCACGCTGCTCCTTGGAGACATACAAGGCAAACAACATGTCAAGTGAATCACCCATGTAACAATGTAACGGTCTCATTTTCCTAGATCTTTATGGGAAATCTGCGAGATTTCTTCGCACAACAAAAGGAAATAGTTTTTTTGTGTGAAAACAGAAGGACATACCTTTGATTCTGGTGGGCACACTGTAAACAGTGGAATGGGGATTGAAGAAAGAGTGTTTCTTTGTGATAAAGAGCCTTGACTCTTATCCAAGTTATTTCTGGACAAGAACAAAAGCCTCCAACCATGAGCTATACTTTTTCCTGGCATAGTGTGTTTACTGTCTCCGTTTAATGTGCTCCAATATTTGTTGAGTAGCATTGAACAAAATACAGTATAGGCTGATGAGAACACACTTCTGGCTATAAAGCAAAGCAACAGATACATTAACCTGATAACGGCACTACAGGAAAATGCTGAACATTTGTACCAAATTAACTGCAACCAATCCAACTTCAACTAAACGTCGACCTACAGGTGGTGGTGGAGTAAAAGTCAGTGGATCATCAAAGTCACTAGGATTCATCTTTGGGTGACAATGTCTGGCAAATCCTTTGTGGTATCGCACCACAGTCCAACACTGCCAATCATGCAAGTACACTTCACGTACTTCCCGCTGCTTGTGACCACCGCAAAAATGTCACACTATACCGTTGTACAGTAGATCAATAGGCTTTTGTGCAGTGATCATATATGATCCCTTTTGCCACAGTGTCTGTTCTTTTCCATCCATCAGGCCCTCTGCTTGCCTCTGCCACTCGACTTCAACCACAGTCCTGTGTTTTACTGACTCTATGACAGGGATTACTGAAAAATATGTTCTGCATTTATCTGTCTTTATAACAGAACATCACACAGCCTTTTATTAAACTTTGAAATAAATGCACGATATTTAGAGGACTTGAGTGAAGGAACAGACCAAGTGTATAAATTTCAATCGGAGTTGAAGGCAGTCACATACTCTTGGGAAAGTCATTCATTTCCTGCCAGTGTTGTCAGGCTCGGTCAGATTTCTGTTCTGGACTGTGTAGCTTGGCTAATGCTGTTTGAGGTGATGGAGGGCAGCTGCTCGCCTTAGAGTCTCTTATTTCCCATCAGAGAGCAGCGTGAGGAGGAGATCTCAGATACTGTTTGCTCACATGGCAAATTAAAAAGCTGGAGAGCACTTGATTTCCTGCTACTGATTCTTGTGAATGTGAGCGTCGCTCTGCGCCCGCACACAGGTCACATTAAAACAACACAAGGGGGTGCAGTGGTGGGGCTGAGTTGTTTCGTGTAATGGTGAGATAATAAAATATGATCCGCAAAGGTAAACAGTAAAAATATGACATTCAATTTTCTAAATAATGCTGGTATGCATGCACAAGGCCTTGCTTGATGATGCCAAAGTGCATCGAGGGAAGGGGAAGTACAGCCGAATTTTTCTTTTGCCCTGCACTGAAAAATAAAACTCGGGTTCACACTTCAAATTAATGAGAAGTGTCTCAATTTTTTCCCCACACAGATTAGAAATTTATCTGAACACAGCATTTGGCTGCCGAGATGATATGAAGACGCACAGATCAGTCACCAACCTCAGAATATATTTTTCTGTATGTGTGTACAGTATGAGTGTCTTTGCAGCCCATTTTTATGTGTGTGGGACTAAAACGCATAAAAACTAAAATCAGCTATTCTTCGAATTTGCTCCAACCTCCAAAAAAAAAGTTCTTTGCCTTGTGGCTGCGCAATTAATCATATTGTGATTCCAATTAAAATTACTGTAACCTATGGTTATAAAAACTAAATAATCTAGATAAAAATCATTACTTTGCCCTTTTTCATTTCGTTTTAATTCAAGCGTGCCCCTTTCCTTTACCGCTGTGCAATTTCGCCGCTTACTCATCCTGTCACAAAGTCAGCCAGATTTATTACCACAGAAGAAATGCCACAAGTAAGTAGTAAGTTAGTTGTACTTATAGAGCATTTTTCACAGATAAAAAGGTGTTTTACAAGGTGCAGTGATGCAAAATAAAATATAACACAGAAATAAAATAAAATAGTTAAAACCTAAAGGTTCAGTCGAATAAAAGCCTTTCTAGATAAGAGAGTCTTCAGCTGCTTTTTGAAACACTCTACAGATTCAGTCATACGCAGTGACAGGGGCAGTTCTTTACTAACTGTCTTGAGTGATAATCGAGAGACGTAAACTGGTTGAACACAACACCTAGGTTTCTGAGGCTCAACTGGACAGAGGAGCCCAGTAAACCAAGGTGTTGTCTGATTAAGGCGATTTTTTGTCGGGTGCAATGATGAGTTTCAGTCTTGTTAGAGTTTATTTGGAAGTTGTGATTGTTGAGCCAGGTCTTGATCAATGACAAACACTCCAATAATATTGATAAAAAAAAAGGAAGCTTTGAATCATTCATGGAGCAATAAAGTTGATCATCATCTGCATAAAAATGATAAGACACATTCTTAAAAACAACAAGAGGAAATGCAGTAGGTAAAAGAAGACTGGACCTAAAACGAATCCCTGTGGGACTCCACATGACAGCCACTTCAGACATGATGTGGTTAATAGCAACATTGAATGTTTGGTCACGGAGGTAAGTAGAAAGCCACAGGAGCACAGACCCATAAAACCCAATTTATCAAGATTCTATGATCCACAGTATCGAAAGCATATGCTAAATCAAGTAAAACCAGGACTGTTTAGCAGCCATCAGTATGTCACTTGAGACCTTAAGTAGAACAGTCTCAGTGGAATGCATTTCGCAAAAACCTGAATGAAATTT
Source organism: Channa argus (assembly GCF_033026475.1). Taxonomy (NCBI): domain Eukaryota; kingdom Metazoa; phylum Chordata; class Actinopteri; order Anabantiformes; family Channidae; genus Channa; species Channa argus. The sequence continues at coordinate 4,145,488 of NC_090213.1, read as the reverse complement.
ATTAAACAGTTTATTCTTCTCTATAAAAGTAGTGTGCTGTCCTGCTACCAACATTTTCCAAGATTTCTGACAAGAAATGGAATCTTTTATATTGGCCAGTAATTTTTAGGCTCAGAAGGGTCAAGATTTGGCTTTATGAAAATATGTTTAACACTAGCGTGTTTAAAATAGCTGGGGACCAATGCAGAACCAAGTGAGAGATTCATAAATCTCACAGTCCAGGGACCAATCAAATCAAACACGTTTAAAATCAACCAAGAGTGTGCAGATGTTTTGTCATTTAGGCTTTGTGAGCTGGGGTTACTACTGGCTCTGATGTCTTGCACTTTACTTAGAAAAAGGTTTAAAATGTACTAGAGTGATCTTCTGAGGTTACACAGGCACTTGGGGAGCTGAAGGTGAATCAGGATTTTGAATACTGTCAAAGAAGACTGGGATTTGTTTTGCCTAATGAAGCCAGATGAGAGAAGCGGACTGATCTAGGCTGCTTGAACATTTCTTTGAGCTCCTCAGTCATGCTTTTAAGATGCAGTCTCTGCACTTCTAACTTACTGGCTTTCCACAGACGCTCGGCTTTACGGCAGCCTCTCTTGAAACTACGAATAGCCTCATTCGTCCATGGACGGGGTTTTAATGAGAAACAGAGAAATGCTCAAGCAGAGCTAGAGTTTAAAATAGCCAAACAATAACTGTTTAGACATTTCATAAATGTCTCCATATCACTGGACTCAGAAAAGGAGCCGGGGTCACAAAGAGCAGAAAACCCATCAAGTACAGCCTGATTTATGATACGTATTTAAAGCAACACTTTAACACACAAATTAAATTAATTGAATTAATTAACAAAATAGTGGCCCCTCATTTGAATGTCCTCAACCCTCGCACCAAGAGAGAAAACTAGGTCCAAATTATGGCCTTTTTTATGGGTGGGACCAGAGACGTCCTGTTTAAAATTAAAAGATTCCATAAGGGTTAAAACTCTGCTGCCATGCAACAGGACGGGTCATTGACGTGGAGGTTGAATTACTCGAGAATTAAAACACTCTCAAATTTAACGACAGACAATAAAAAGTCAGAGAACTCATCTAGAAACAAAGGAGCAGAGCCAGGAGATCCGTAAATCAACATACAGTAAAATGAGTCAGTGTTTCCAAGTTGTAAGCGCAGGGCTTCATTAGCCTGCAGCACAAATGGCTCACAAGAGCAAATTGACAGAAATGAAACTGACGTACAGGGCAGCTGTCTATGACAGACACCTGTTTCTTACTGGACTAAGGTTGAAGGATGTGTGTATCTATAGAACAACATACCTCATTATCCCTAGAATCTTTTCCAAAGTCTCAGGATTCTTACTCTAAATCACAGCACAGCAAGTGACAGAAACCTGCTGTGAAACCTGCTTGAAATGAGCCAACACACAAAAACACTTTGACTACAACAAAAAGAAAGCAGTATAACAATGCTCTGTTCTGGTTGTAAAGCTTGATATCACATCTCTGTGCCTGAAAGAGTGACAGGTGTTTCAGAAAAACAAGACTTCAACAACCAACAAAAATCCAAACTCACACACAGTCTTGCTTAGGTTAGAATAATTATTTATTAATTTACATGTTGATTTTCAGCTCCATTAATTTAAAGTCAAGAGAACACACACCTTTAAGATTACTTAAAAAAAAAAAGTTCAATAAATGCATTGTTTCCAAAGTCAATAAGTAACCAAGTCAAATAATCACGAGCCATAATGGAGCAGCCCGAACCACTGTTACACCAGCTTTTTATTCATTTAGAAACTAATTGTACAACTTGCTGCATTTTTAGAAGTGAACTATTTGCCCATTCTTGACAGATACAAGACCTCAGCTGCCCAGCAGTCTGTGGTTACTGTTACGATGGGCCATACTTTTATAATGGGAGACAGAGTCATGGGAGACAAGTCAAGCACACTCACTCAAATTCACACTGCTGTAGCACATGTATAATGAGTACTGGCATTGTCCTTAAAAAAAAAAGAAAGTATAATAATCTTTTTACTTCTTAGGAGAAGACGTTGCCTAGATGAGAGCAAATGTCTCGAAAAAAAATCACATGTATTCACCGCCTTTGCCACACAAAATTGAGCTGTGGTGCATCCTGTCTCCACTAATAATCATTGAGATGCTTCTACAATTTGGTTGGTGTCCACCTGTTGGAAATTCAGTTGATTGGACATGATTTGGAAAAGCAAACACCTGTCTATATAAATTCCCACAGTTAACAGTGCATGTCAGAGCACAAACCAAACCATGAAGTCCAAAGAATTGTCTGTAGACCTCTGAGACAGGTTTGTATGGAGACGCAGATCAGGGGAAGGGTACAGAAAAATAGCTGCAGCACTGAAGGTCCCAGTGAGCACAGTGGCCTCCATCATCCGTAAACGGAAGAAGTTCGGAACCACCAGGACTCTTCCCAGAGCGGGGTGTCCGGCCAAAGTGAGCGAGCGAGAGAGAAGGGCCTTAGTCAGGGAGGTGATCAAGAACCCGATGGAGAGAGGAGAACCTTCCAGAAGAAAGACCATCTCTGCAGCACTCCACCAATCAGGCCTGTATGGTAGAGTGTCCAGACGGAAAGCAGTCCTCAGTAAAAGGCACAGGACAGCCGGCCTGAAGGACTCTCAGACCATGAGAAACAGAATTCTCTGGTCCAATGAAACAAAGACTGAACACTTTGGCCTCTTTGACAGGCCTAAGAAGTTGCTTTTGAAAAGCCAAACTTTCATCATAGCATTCTCACATCATAATGTTTATTATTCATAATCAGCAGTATGTCTCCTGCTACAGGTACAGTCAAAAAATGCTCCCTTGAGTCGTGTTGGTGTGTAGTGAGAGACAACCAGAACTTGTTGCTCGTGTCACAGGTCTCTTGAGGATACTTGCATGTTACCATCTCACAGCTAAGCTCCTGTTCCAAACATATCTTCTGTCCCGTCACAACATGCCTTCTTCAATCAGCTCACATTTATTTGCCTCCTCTGCTCCTCAATGGCCCTTTATGGACCATTTTCATTACACAAAACCCACCTTTGTCCACCACAGCCTCTCTCTGGAAAACTCAATCTATATTTTTTTCCCCCACAAAGAAAATTCTTTGATGTGTGGATGTTTCCACTGGATTCGAGGTAGCTCAGGGAAGCCAAACAACTCCTCATGCGAACAGGGTCACAGGTCCTCTACTGTTTTGTATATTATGTAATTCAGCCTGTGAGCTGTGGAAAATAAATGGGAACAAAAATTTCAAATGTAATAAATCAAACAAATTGAGATAACATATGTTAAATCCCAGCATCATAACCTGGCACTTCCCCTTGGTGGAAGGAGAAAAATAACAACAGATCTGGTCATGAGAGGATTCTGTGCGTTGTTTCACAACAACGGTCATGTTTGATACAGCGTGTAGTCGGCAAACAGATGATATTGGATTTAATAAGCACCATTACTCATTGAGTGTACATGTATACATTTAAAGTATCTATACAGTCTGCAGCTCTGAGAGATTCACTACAGCAGGAAGGGAAGGTTTAGATTCCTTAAAGACACTCAGAGATAAAACTGATCCACAGCCTGGTGGAAAGGTAGAAAACTATTAAATGTAATATTATATATAATATTTTATATAATACAATACTCCTACCTACTGATGATTTAGGTTGCCTTAGAATAAGATGATATTTGTATAATTGGCTAACAAAGCATTTCTCAGCTCAAGTGCACAGACTAGACATGAAAAAGCTGAAGCCAGTTACTGGTAATTAGCGCCCTGAAGCTGCCTGAGGCCTCTCAAAGAACTGCTGTCTCAAAAACTCTAGAAGCTAAGGACCTGCTTCTTTAGCTGCTACAGCAGTGCTGGCTACAGTACTGCTGACCACAGTGCGAGCACATCCAAAGAAGTAACGTCATGGCCAGTTAAACTCAAAGCAATACGCTGGTAAATGACCAGCAGATCTAAGGGGAAATGCAGAGCTATGGGTTTGGTCAATACAACTGCTCTGTCTCATTACAAATAGATCCACTGACAACAAGTCTAAACAGTTATGCCGCTGCTGCATTCAGGGCATTTTAGTGAATATTTTTTAATAACCAGGGATTTCTTGACTCCAGTCCCTTACTAGACACCAATGATTAGACTATAAAGAGGAAAGAAAATGTTTGCATTTTATGCTAAACCAGGTGGTTGAACTTTGAGTTTTATACTGTACATTTGAGACAGTGGCAGGCAGAGGGAGGCAGAGGAACCGAGATAAAGACAGGCGGTACGAGTTAATTAAAAATCCATTCCAAGCATAACTGGGTTTGGTGAAAGGGCAGTGTCAGAGGTTTTTCTTATGTAAGTGAGCACCTGGGATCCTTGAAGCATGGAAGAAATGTGATCAGGTGCTGCAAGGGGACCACCTCATCTAAACTGTTAAAACACTGAGGCCTGTATGATGTAGCAACTTTAACTTAGTCTGGCTCTCTACTGTTTGTCTGGCTTCACTAGATTAACTGGTTAACCAGAGTCCTTATGTTAGTTACAGACTGGGCCTGTGCACTGAGGGTTTTACAGTTCAGCAATGTGATGACAAGTCAGAGCTAGTTTTCAAATCAATCACAAGCTCTATTAACACAGTGAGTTAGGAGACAGGTGAGTATGTAATCAGAGAGAAAACAAAATGGTGAAGCCTGTAGAACAAAAGATGGTCAAAAAAACTCCTTATACATACTGGAATTAAAGGCAATTAACTGGGATAAAATATTATCTTTAATATGTGTTTGTATTTATAGATAGATAGATAGAGATAGATAGAGTGAGAGTATCAACTGTCTCCTGACAAAGATGATATGTTAACATTTTATATAAACAATAAAGTGCAGTGCAACAGTACGATACCAATCTGCCCAGGACAGATTTCTCATGTGTTTTTTCATCAATTAAGATGAGCTGGATCTTTTTAGATGCCTTTCATGTGGCGATGAATTTAAATTCTTTGTCAATATGTATGAGAATCCCATCATTGATAAGTGCTAGGATTTGCACATTTTACCTTGACTCTGCACAAAATCGAATCGGCCTCTCCAGAGCAAACCTGCAGGCCACATCATGGCGTCAAGCCACAGTTTAAAAACAAATGTTTATCTTCTGTCAAACTCAACTGAATGCACACACACACACACACACACACACACACACACACACACACACATAATAAAGGGCATCCCTTCATTTCTCTTTGTCTGTATTTAGCTTGTTTTCTCATTTTCTTTGTTTCTCTCAGTCTGTTTTTTCAGGAATCTATAGATATGGTCCAGTCAAATCTCTTCCAGGTTCAAGATCTAAGATTAAAACTTCTTTGAGGGCAGAAAAGATATAATGCTTGGCAGATTTAGTGTCTAGCTTCTTACAATATGTTATGTAATGGATCTAAGACAATAGAATTTCAGATTTTATCTTGAGTCTGGAATACACAAGAACAACATACTTTATACTCAGATTAAATTGATAAAGCCACGTTCTTTGTGTAACCCAGTCGACATCAAGGATAAAAGCTGGTCGCTTATAATCTCCCTGTCAAAGCCCCTGGAGCCAGCGGACCTGCACAGCTGAGAGACTGAGAGGTGACCGGGGAGATTGAATGAGTGGTTGGGTGGCTTGGATTGGTGGGGGTTTGTTAATTTATAACTTGACCCCCCACAAAGGATCTAATTCTTTAAACACTTGCAGTTATGCAACAGTTGGGCTTGCTGCCACATTTTGTGACACAGTTCACTTGTCAAGGTTCCTTTACAAAAAAACATGCATGATCTCTGTCAATGAATCGTTTTTATGCACTGGATTTGACCAAACACATGGACAGTGTGATAGTGGGACTTGTTTTTTTTTTTTTCCAGACTTGTGGGATGTATTGTGCTAACACACCATTTCAAAAGTTTAGATAACCAAGTGAGCATGTTGTTAAAGTATATACAGTGATATGCAGTATATACCAATGTAGTCATTATTTATGTAAAAGTACCTTTTTAATAATAATGAATCACATGACTGCAGGTGTAACAGTCATCCCACTCGGGAGCTCCGTGGTGCTTTTAAGCATCTAGGAGCTCGACATTTCTGTGCGACAGTTCGACACTTAGGGAAAGCTGAACAATGTCGAGCTTTGAAGGGATCCATCTTCAAGTCATTCAGAGAAAGATTACAATGTCAAGGAGAACAGGAGCATTTGGTCAGCTGAGCTCATCACCCACATTGGGATATACAGAAGCATTTTATCATGGAGCATACAATAGAGTAACATTTGTTTTTTTCTGATTCAATAAATTACATTATGGCGTCTGTTAAAGATCCTCAAAAGCTTTTCAAGTGCTGAAAGAAAGAGGAAGTAGCTCTCTCCTCATCTCTGAAAGGTGATGGTGCCGCTCCTGTCAGCTCTAAGCATAACCTGTCATTGTGGTCCACATTTTCCCAAGGATTACTGTCACCGATCTCTTCCTCTTGGCCAATCATGGCATCATTCACACTGTCCTTGATTACAGTGGCTGGCAGGTCAATGTGGAGGTAATCGCTATTCACTTTCTAATCCCCATTCTAATAATTGGGGGGAAAAAAGGAGCTCAGTTCTTCTTCTCACCACCCATCACTCCACTCACTTCTTCTCATTGTCTTTTATTACCATCTGTTCTCGCTCCCTTGCTGGTCTGCTGCACAACAGGTCCGTTCTCCTGCCTGTCCCTCTCCAGCTTGAATACTTGGATAGGCCATTAAGTGCTTTAATGATGCACAGAAGCGTGAATGATTTCAAAGAGAAGCAGTGTCACCTCTGAGACTCGTGAATATGTTTAATCACAGATTTAAGCTATTAAAATCCCTCAGATGACAATATTAAAGTTGAATCAAAGGTAAACTGTATTCTTACATAAAACTCTTAGTGGGATCAAAAGCATGTGGCCGTGGGAGTAAAAGTAATTGTTTTATCGAAACTCTAATCTCATTCCAGGGCTTCCGTTTCTATGACCAAAACTCCATGAGACACTGAAAACAAACATTTCAAAGGATTTAGGAAAGTGTGACTAACATCATGAGTTAACACGTGGGAACAGGAGTTGATGCAAAGTTTGAAATGCTCAGTTTTAGTTTACCCTGTCAAAGAGGTGAAGATTCATCTCTGGTATCAGTTTTGAGGCTGTACTTCAGAGCTCAAGACATAAAACATATTCTCTGCATGTAAGTCACAAAATGAAGATTTGGAGATGATTGGAGATGGTATAGTTTAGACATTTTCAGAATCACTTTTTTAAATTATCAAAACATCCTATTTAACTACACTGCTACTGTTCGTAGCGGTGATATTCATTTTTGAATGGTGCCGCTTCATATTAGTTACCAAGATTGACATGTTGCCGGAAACATACCGGGTCAACGCTGATGAATATGGGCACAATGCATTGGTCTAATGCACTTTTGTTCTGTGCGTTTGTTTGTTTCACACTATGGTAAAGAAACTTCTTCTAGCTCTGGCTTTTCATTTGCAATGACACAACATGGGTTAAGCCAAGTGCAGTGCGGTTTGCACTCCAGTCCGTCACTTCATGTGTTTGTGAGGAAGTTATTAAGCAAAACAAGCCTGCTGTTATCTACTGCTAAAGGCTGTGTTTGTATATCTGCACTCAACCAGAAGGAAAACGTGCCTCTTTACACCCCTCTGATGTACGTCTAAAGATAAGAGCAAATATTATTGTAGAAAATGTGGCACTACCTCGTTTGCATTGTCTATTAATGTCATATAGAAAATGTTGCATCAGCTATACACCGAGTAATCAGCTGTACATGAGTATAATTCATGGTTGACAGATTGCCTCAAGGATATTTTTCTCATTACTGCTCCTGAGCTGTGTCAAAACATCCAATGAAGCTGCCACTGTGACCACAAAACAACAACAACAACAAAAACTAAAGAAGCAACTGCACATGATAAGGAATATTGCTGATTATAGAGCATGTACAGTAAGTGCATCAGCCAAGACGTCTGTTGTGTTTCCTGGTGATAAGCCATTGGTGTGAGGAGTTTCCCTGGCAGACAGGCGAACACATCCCTTTAAGCTTCCTATCAGCTTGGAATGCTCCTTTATGTCTGTGTTGCACTAAGCAACAAGCTGACCTTTGTCTTTATAAGGATATTTAGTTCAATCTGATAAAAAGCGGGTCAGTTTAACCCATACTGGACTCCAGCTGTAACACAAAACACTGGAAAACTCTAAAAAGTGTGTGTCTACGAGATGTAGGAAAAGACTTACTATGCCGCTAAAGACCCAGAGATTTTGTGTTATATTAGCGCATTTAGTCATTGTTCAATGAAATATTCATTGTTATAATCAGCTTTAATTTATGAAGTTTACTATATATGCTGCTAATGGATGTTGATGTTCCAACGAGGACTTTCAGATTCCATTCTTTTTTTCCTCGCGAGAAAGAGCTTATGTGTAATTTGTTTATCGTTGCTGATTCTTGGTTGGGAAAAGTTTGGAAAAGGCTGGAAAGTTGGAAAAATGCCAGTTCAGCTCCTATTAGTTCAAGACTTCATCTCAATTATGTGCACACTGGTACAGATTTCAGATTTAATTAAACCCTGCTTTCTCACAGTTCACCATATGGGATATTTGCATTTACCTTCTCTCAAAAGCTTATATACAAGTACAAGCATCCAGACATGCACAGTTATCAGCAGAGCCACTCAGACCTTCAGGAGGGGAAGAGACTGATTAGCCTGCCAGCTCCCTCCTTCTTTACAAAGCCCAGCACAGCAAGTGCACCCTTGGGACATACTCCTCACAGCCAGAAGTCAGACGAGACTGATTGTCTCCACACACAGACGTCGTAATGTCAAGCACTCGGCCGTAGTACTTGTAAAGCTCGTGGCACCTATGAATGGCTTCCTCCTGTAGCACCCAATGATGCTCAGGTACATCTACAAGACTGGCTGTTCACATTCTGTGAAGTAGACACAGAATAGGAACATTGTTTATTTAGTTTGTCCATGTTTTTATGAAAAATACATTTGTTTTAGAGGTGCTTATTATTTGATAACTTAAAATATCAATATCCTCCCAATATATACTTTAGCCTATCACCGTGAAAATACATGTTCTTGTCTACGACAATAGGCTTTCTTTTCGCTGTGAATCATCTGCCTGATTCCACCGAGCAGCACAGGATGCCCGTTCAAAGACTGTGGTAATCACGGTCCTAATAAGACACTTATCCTGCATTATGTAATCAGGGTATAAAGACTAAAATGTGAGAGAGGGGAAACGCACATAATGGAGAACAGACATGGCAAAGACAACAAGCAGCCACAATCACAGGAGATTCCACTTTGGACATTAAGTTGATCTAAAAGTCTGCGTTTGTGTATGTGCGCTTCAGAAATCTGGAGGAATGAAGTCGGAAAATGCCTCCAGTTTGCATCTCTCCGTCTCATTGTGTTATTGGTAGCTTTGACCGTGCAATTCCAATAATAATGAAATCAAGGGAAAAGCTAAAGCAGTGCATCTCTTAATCTCCCCGATGATACTTCTGCTACTTCAGTTCATTGTTTTCTTTTAATAGAAAAGAATAGCGTCCATAATGGTGATGATTAGTTTGTTAAATTGCATTCTTCAACAAACAATGTTAAAACAATGGTCTGCACCAAGATGACAAGTGCCAAAAAGTGTTTCCTAAGCTGTTATAATCGTTTTTGTCTGCGCTCTTTCTGACTTGGAGACGAACAGAAACACTTTTTAAAACTTTGTACTTAGCTGTTGATATCTCCAACTACACTAATCACCTTAAAGTCCTCTGCCTCTACAGACCAGTTTTAGTTTACATGCATGTCTGTCAAAATCCATTTACTAATCAGTGAGTTTTTACAAACAACTTAGCTTATAAAACAGCATTTGTTGCATCAAGTGGGAAGAAGGACAAGCAACAAAAAGTGGCCAGAAAGACAACTGTTATTAGGCAGATTATCTGGTTTGGCTTTTCTAAGAGAGTTATTTCAAAGGCTTTATTCTCTGAACATCTCCAATCTAGAGAGAGGTCCATAGCCCAAAAGGCCAGGTCCAGGGGTGAAGACCTGATGTGATGATGGTCACCTATGGACCAGTGGTTGGGAACATCAGGTTGTAATCACTGACAATGCAACATAAACACTGTTTTATGTGAGTTACAGTTACAGTTTAAACTAAGAAATTAGCAGACTAATAAAGATAAAATGAGAAAAGATCAAAGATTGAATAAAGTGTGTATGTTTTGTGGGCAAAACAAGAACCAGAACCTAACTTCATTCAGAATAATCAGGGCAAAATCTTATCAAATGTTGGAGTTTTGCCACTGAAAAGGTTTCTAACTGCCGCAGTCCAACCATGGACAAGTGCTCTTATTTCTCCTATTCTGTGTGCACGGCCCCACAGTCAAACAAGAACTGCAGGTTACATCAGCGTTTCCCTCTGCTTGCCCAGAATAACCTCTACAATATTCTGTATTACCGCTTCCCCAGAGGCTGTGAGGAAGTTCAAAGGTCAGCCATCGCAGCCTCTCAAATTCATTACACACTAGAAGTAGCACAGCTGTATAATTCCTGCTTTCCAGTACACCACCGGGTTCTTGGTTTGCTGCCCTGACGAGCACTGACCACCCCATGGCCGCAGATCCCTGCAGCTGTTACGATGATGAAAGTTTTGAATAGCATCCATTCTGATGTCATGTCCCTAATTGCCCTTCAAAACACAAGACGCTTTCTCACAAGTTAAACCAGAAGCATAAGTAAAAGGGATTAACACATATGGGTCTAGTGAGTTTGCCAGATGTCAGATCCGGCTCAGAATCAGATCGGTAACCAGTCCGCAGCTTTTGGGCCCTGTATACAGTATTTCCATGGCCCAGCTAGTCTCAATTGTAACACTGGGCTTAACATAGCACTAGGTGCTAGGTTTGGATAGAACTACAACTCTAAGACATGAGCCCTGTTCTTTAAATATGTCCTTCAATACACCTTAAATAATCCAGGCTAACATGCTTAAATAACCCTGTAAAAAGGTTACTAAAAATGTCTTCAACAGAAGTTTCAAAGACATTTTCTGGCAAATTATTTACTATTTACAAAATTAACTTTGTAATAGTAAAAAGGCAAATTTTAGTCGCAAGAGAAGCCATAAATTCTGGATCCATGGTTGCAATTACTCAGTCCTTTAGCTGAATTTATGTCTTTTTCCTCACTCAGTGTAAAAACCTGGACTGATTCTAATTTATTGTCCAAACATCTATTGTGTTATTCATCATGCATTGTGATGATTATAGAAAGCTGAAATGAAACCAGAGGCTTTGTGCTGTGTAAAATTAAGAAAATTCCATTCAACAAACAATTCAACCTTTAAACCCTTTTTCAATAGTATGTTGGGTGACTTACTTTGTGTGCTAAGGTAGTTTTTTGAAAACCAAACTAATTTCATTGTTTATCCAATATCTACATTTTAGTGGCCTTTAAATGACACAGTTTCCCATGAGTTCAAGGTGATGGGCTACATGTCACAGCTTGACAAATTGGCGACTCCATTAGCGAGTCACAAATCAGCGGGACAGACAGGACTGAACACTGTAGACTTACAGGTAAAACAAGGGACTGAGGGCTTTTAAAGAGAGTCTTGGTTTTGAGTTTAATGCCATAACCACCGCCCTGCAAAACTTGAGTTGTATTTCACCGGACCTGCATTCAAATGTGTAAAATGCTTTTGTTTCAAAAGCAAAACTACGCTTGTCAACCTCGTCCGCTCCAACTCTCTCCTCCGGCCCACAAGCAGATTCCAGCTCTGTACATACAGACTGAACGACCAGAGTTTTAAAGTAGTATTAGGCTTTAATAAACTAGTGCCACTGTGCTCTGGAAACCCCCTCCAATATAATATCAAGATTCCAAATTCCAATGTTGATCTTCTTTGATCTAGAGCTAGTTTACCCCCAGAAACCTATATGGAGAGGAAGGGAAAACATGCCTGACATAATTGTGGGAGAACTCATTTCTCCTGGCTTCCTGTTGTTGAGAACATGCTGCAAATTGGCTGATGGCACGGTATCAGCACAACATTAACAATGTTTCCTCTGTCTGGGTGATTACCTCTTTGATGTGCTGAGAAGCAGCTACACACACTGCCAGCTCTGCCAGAAGTAAAGATTAAAAATGAGATGTGTACAGAGTGAGAGAAGTGGAGAGCTAAATATGAGAAAGAGACTCACTAATTCACGAGCCTGAATTGCTGTTGTGTGTGTGGCCAGCAGGATGGAGAATGAAGTCTGTATCTTAAATAAAAATAATTGTAACACTGATACAAGAGTAATTTTCCACAGATTCAATCTGTTCCAGTTTCTGAGAACCTTCTTATAACATGCACTTCAGTGAGGCCTGGATAACGAACACATTGTCCAATTATCACCTTTCTCATTAACAGTGATGATCTTAATGATGCCGTGGAGGACGAGGGACATCATGGCTACTCAGGGCAATCTGCAGCCACACAGCCTGATACGCGGCAAAATATATAGATACAGCGTGTGCTGAGGCAGTAGAAGTTACAAACTCAAGCTCAAGCTAAAGTGCCAATATTGCCACTTTGAATCTTCTACTTAAGTAAAAGTGAACTTTCAACCTTTTTTACCTCGTTCCTCAGCTCTGCTTTTGTCTAGAAGCTTGAGGCTTCAGTCACTGCTGTTAGTGTGAAGCACCTCCGAGGTTTATCAGGAAGCAGGTTTAACAAACTCTTAAACCTGAACTCTGGGTTGATAAACCCTGAGAGGTGAAACTTTCATGAGAGTCAGTTCAGTCAACTCAGAGTTTGTTCAGAGTCCAGCGTGTGTTTTGTATGACTACAAAATACCAACGGTAATAAAGATCCCCGGCCGTGCAGTGCCGGTCCCAGGCCCAAATTTTCCCGGTCATACATGTAGTCATAGATATCTGTTCAACTACCAACCGATCTGGTAGTCTTTCACTGAGGAAAAGGACATATCCCAAACAAAAATTCTAAGGGAAAATCAAAATGAAAAGCCATATCCAAATATGCACATTTACTGTAATGCTTGCATATAATATTTCCCCAGAACTCGTGGTTTTCCATTGCTCCCTGGAGCGAGTTACAACAAATGATCCAAAGCTGTAGTGGCATGTAAGTTGTAATTGTAATGCAAATACAATTATGACAGTGGGATCCTCCGCTATCATTAGTGGTGAGCATCTGAAAGACAGCAAAGACGGCAATGCTGGATGTAGTTAACATCATATTGCTCCTGAGTTGTAGTTGTAGAATTGTCTCATCTGAGACTTGGAGCGTGTTTGAGGCTCCTATGGTTTCAGTAATCCAATCATTTGAAACCTTAAACTACCAAATCAAGTTAAATAAACATAGAGCATAGGTGCAGTTCAGTCTCTTACCATTTGAAAGATTTGCCCTGCTCAATGTGTATAAAGTAATGGACAAGTATAAAATACCAGAAACGTCTGTGCTGCTGCAACAGCTCAAACAAACAGAAGTAATCTAGAAGTTACAGCTGAGGGTTTAGGGCAGGTGCAGACACCACTATGTCTGAGTGAGTTATGTCATGTATGAATTCTGACTCGAATATACGGAATAGAAAATCAAAGTATCTGGGTGGGTTGGTAGACACTAGCATGTGAATTTCTGTGATTACTTGGCTAATTATAACATACAACCTGCAGTTACATAATTGCACATTTCTAGCATATTTGTCTTTATTCCTTCTGAACTGGGGGTTTACAGAGAGCTTATTACTGAAACCCAATACTAGATATCCACTCTCTTTTACACGACCTATTATAATGTATCATCACTTTTTAACCTCGAACTGAGTGATGACTCAGTTCTACTGGCCTGATTGTCACAGTAGCATTTGCTGAGTCCTTTAGGTGTTTATGTTAATCTCTCATTACTTATAATGTACGAGTTGCAGGTACTGTAAGTCTTGGCTCTGTCTCATCTCAGACCCTTTAAATCTAATAACCTGTCTCAGCCAAGAAAACTACGACAAGTAGATAATTAGTTCAATCAGTGGAAGCTGATGCAAAGTCTATTTCCTAAATAAAGCAATCAGTACAGACACTAGCAGCTCAGATTACACATTTTCGCTTAGAAAATATTTCAGTTTCATTACAGGTGCCAGAAATGGCACCGATCAGCAGCCACATTACCACAGGTGGTTTTAACGAAGAAAAGTCATGTAGGACAAGGGCCAGCATGAGCAGTCTGCAGCGACACAGCCCCATGCACTGTGTACACAAACTCCATACTCAAGTAAAAGTGCAAGTATAGGCCATATTGTACTTAAGTTTCCTTAAGTTCGTAAGAAAATGAGATGTATTTTTAAATGATTCATTGTGGTAATTAAAACTGGTAACGGGTAACTATGGCACAAAAAAGTAGATTATTTAATAAGAAAAAAGGAATTGGCAAAGTTGCAGCTGATTTTAACAACTTTCTGACAAAATGTATACAAAAAAATATAAATCAGTATTTATTAGTTTTTAATACTTTAATAAAAAAAAAGAATATTTTTACATTAAAACAACCACGTGGTAATGTTGTGGCTGAACTACTGTGGAGACACTAATGATGATTTACTAATGGTAAAAAACAAATCTAATTGAAACTCTTTCACCTCCCTTCACCTTTATCAGCTTGGAAATCTCGTGAATTCCCCTGGGAATGAGCACGAGAATGATTCCCAGCAGGTGACTGAGGCTCTGGCCGTAGGATGGCCACTGATCTTTGATCCGGTCTGCCAAGCACTAGTCACACTAGTCACACATTCCATAAACAGTAGTCTTCAACATTTCTCTATTTTCCCCCTCCTCTGTCTATATCGTTCTCATTTTTCCATTACCATTCCTCTGTCTCCTTATGATTAACTAATGACCCCTCGTTAGCATGATAATTGACATAGCAACTGTGAGGTCGTCCTCAGCTCACTTTCTCAAGGCACTGAACGTTATAGATGACAAGCCTGAGAACCGGCCTGAGTCACTTAAACAAAGTCTGGATAATTAGCTGTGCAAACGTTGCCTCTGTGAGGTGCAACATGCTTAGTCACAAGCTCAGCAATGTGTTTTTAAAGTGTGTCTTTTTACAAATGAAGCACTTGTGTCCTGCCACTGTGTCTTCTGCTGCTTATGTTAATAGTCACTGTTGTTTTCTTCCTAATGACCTCATTTCAAATCGCTGCTGGAAACGTAAAATACATTGATTTATGTGTAAGAAGTGAAAAAGGCATCGAAGCAGATGAACCAGATTGACCAACACTTTTTCAATCACTTATTGTTACAATTCTTTTTTTTTTTTAAAGTTGTGACACCAGCATAACTGGGATGATTATCTGTGACCAGTGACTATTTTGGGCATCTTTTAATTTAAGCTGCACGGAAAGGTGATTCACACCCACTTAGTTTTCTGAGTCTTGTAAGCATGAGCAGACACAGCACCAGGTATTTCAGAGAGGTGGACTCTGAACAAATGATGTACAAATCAGTTTATATTTGGGTTCACTGAAGTCACACACAGCTTTCACACTGATTATCTTACCCCACGCTTTGCACTTTCACTTTGAACTTTTTGCTTTATATAGCATCTGAAAGTTTCTGGGTATGTTGTAATTGGATTATGTGAAAAGATCTTAAACAAGGTTTTATATGAAGTGGACAGGAAACACTTGACAAGAGCCAAGTCAAAATATAGGCCAGATTCTGTCTTCACATATTAAAATAAAGTGTCTGCAGGAACCATTTCCTTCCTACTTCCCTCTAACATTAATCAAGATAAAAAGGTGACAGTTTATACAACACAGAACCATAGAAGTACAATATGTTTCACTGTGCACAAATAAATGTATGCAGGCCTGTATACAGTTTGTAGCCCTGACAATTTGATTGTCAGGAATATATGATGCTGTATGTGATAAACGTTACTGTCTAATGTCAAAGACTAAAGAGATTGTACTGTACCTCCTGTTTAAAAGGGAGTCAACAGCTGGTACGTGGTCTGCACTGCATCTCTACTGCAAATATGTGGATGCAGGTTAGGAATTTCTGTGGGGCGCTTCATGCAATGGATATGTTTTTCATTTAACCCATAAATGGATATATAAAGATGGGGATTCCCGGCATCTATCCTCTGAAATGAAGACGTTTTCCTTGGACACGTTTTATGAGCACTTTTCATTCAGGGACAAACTCAGACAGCAGACATTCTCTGCATTCCTGCTCCTTCCAGTAAACACCAGTTGGGTGTTCAAAGTGGCATATGATTTCGGTTCTCTCACAGCTGCCTCATGCTAAACGAATCATCTGTCCACTGCTTGTCTGGGCTGCAGCATCTTTCATGTGCTGCTTTGTATGCAAATCCACACAACAAGAGGCTGGAGCTGGGACACACATGTGAGCCACATGCTCACTCTCAATTTTTTTCCAAGAAAATCCACTAAAGTTTGCCAAACGTTTGCTTCCCATCGCCTAGTTAGGTGTATCTGGTGTTAGTCCACACACATAGCGCATCGTATTTAGCATTTTTCCGAAGTTGGACTATCATATGCAAGTCAATTAATGTCATCGCATTTCTAAATATTGAGCAGTGACACGCTCAGCCAATGTGTGCCTATCTACATGTGGGGATTATCCACCTGCAGTGTAAGTGGCAGGCTGGAGAAAAATGGGGCTACCTGCAGCACAATAACAAGGCCCAAGGCCTGGCAGTATATCACTGAGCTTCTGTGGCTTAGCACGGCTTCCCTAGCTACAGCAAAGCAAAGTACAAAGCCCACAGGCACAAGGCTTTTGCTGCCAACTGCAATTCATGCTATTCAGTTGTGGTAATGCCAGTTACCAACAATGTTATGGATTTTAGCTTTGCATTCTTCTATCTTATGCATCTTCTGACACATGGAAATATTTCATACGCATAAATCTAAATTCCACTTTGCTTGTGCAACCCTAACGCTAACTGAGACTGAACGATATGGAAAAACAAACTGCAATTTTTCTAAAGCTACACTATGTGATTCTGCCTTAAAATGCCTTTGTTTTCTGTGCTATTCACTAGGCTCTGTTGCATTCACCGCTTTTCAGGATCCTCACCACGGATATACAATCACTCTTTCCCCTATAAATTACTGATGCTGGCGTACTTCCCCCGTGGTGGTTTGATTTATGTTTGTTGAGTCACAAACGCCCTGTCTTACATCTTTGTCTACTCTCACTGAGTTCCTCTGCAGCTTGTGTGGACAGGTGTTTATGCCATTCTGATTAAGAATGCTGTTGTGACTATATTAAGTAACAATATTATGTTGCATAAGTCTACAATATCTGCGTGAAGATCTAAGGGAAAACTGCATGGATAATAGCTGGGTACAGTTCCATTTATTTTGTATGTTTGTCTGTTATTCTACACCTCATGATTTAATTCCTGGGAATCAATGAGCTGCTAAGAGAGAATTAAACATTTGTGCCACCTGTAGTTCCCTAACACATGGGCAGCACTGAGCGGAAATAGGCTTTGTTCATTGACACCATTAAATTGGGCGTCTGCAGTTCTTATCAGCCCATAATTGTGGTTTAGAAGGTTACCTGCCACCTTTTAGCATGTTAGAGCCAGCTGGTAATATGCAGTAAGGTGCAACAGTACATTGTTCTGATAACAGTAACAAACACAGAGCTACAAAGTTGAATGGTTTAGGCACCAAATGTGGTTACATATATGTACAAAGATTACTTGGTTTAGGGAAAGATCTTGATTTGGTTTAAAATACTAATAGTAAAACTTGTTATTTTGAAGCACACTGCTTTTGTCTCCCACCTCAAAAGCCCCTGTTCAGGAACCCACCCATCTGCCTTGACCTCCTCGTATATGGACCTTCTTTGGAACTGCTTTGGAGGCAGAAAGGAGACTCTGGAGGCTGATACTTACACCTCTGATACCACCAAACTACTGTCAATCTTTGCCAAACTGTTAACACAATAAAGTGTTATACAATGTATTGCTATTCAAGTTAAGTAGGTTTGAGCAGGTCAGAGACTGAGAATCCTTACAAACCAAAGGACCCTGGTATAAATCGCATGTGCAACAGCTCAGGGTTGCTCTGGGAATTAGTCACGTCTTTGAGCGGATTCTTTCTTTGATGCTGTTTGATGCTGAACAGATTCATGCGCATTATGATTCTTTGAACTGTGCATCCTTGGTCAATTAATCTAAGTTTATTGCACAATAACTTGACTTTTAGAATTATACTCATCTGAAAAAAATTCCATGGCAGCGGCGCACAAGCTAGAATTTGCAAATCAACATGAAGTTGCTAAAAGTTTTCAGATATATGGCACAGTGCACAACAATTTACCAGTAACCTGCTACTAACCCATTTCCACTATGAATGGAATGCACGGCAGCACTTTGGTATCCCTGTTAAAAAATGTTGGTGCTGAGTGAGGAAAAGGCAACATCAGGAGATGCCAGCATCAACATTAACAACGAGCTAAACAGATGCAACATGTGTTTGTAGGTTATGCAATAAGGTAGCTATCAGTAAAGGTATTGCTGCTGTGCTCTCTGCTAAGTCAAGTAGTGCACAAGAGATGCTGATTCAAGATGTCAGACTTGGGTGGAGGGAGGGATTTATGCCAAACGGCACTGAGACAGTGACTGAGGACACGACCTTTTATTTCACACATGTAGTCAGTTTTTCTCTAGATGGTACAATAAAGGAAGAGACCAGGGGAAATTGAATCCCCATTGTGTATTTGCCTCGCGGCCCTGACCAGCATGTAGGGTGAGTGCTGCCTCATCCAACAAAAGCACATGGATGAGAAAGTCTAAGGAAGAGAAAATGAATGAGTTATTGAGGTTTTACGAAGTGTACAGTTTGCAAATTGTATTAAATGAAGCCCAAATGTATAATTCGGAATTATACAAGACGATCGCTGAGGGCAGACAGAGACACAGACCGGCAACTCCTGTCTTTGTTTACAAGGCAGCAAAAAAAACCATAGAGGGAGAGAATTTAAATTCATCATCAGAAAAAGCACAGCTGGGCATCTGGAATCTGATCTCATGCTCTGAGTAGAACTAAAGACAACAACACAGCCCAGTTTAAATGGTGGTTTACTTTGTTGGCATCCTGCAGTTATGCTACAGAAAAATTAGTTTTGCTTCGGTAGTAACTTAAAATCGATATAGTCAGCACCTCCCTTCCGATTTAAGGCGTTTTACACCAAGTGTTACTTATTCTTATTGTTTAGTTGTCTGGTCAGTCTCCTATCTCACAACTCTCCTTGCAGCAGCAGCTGCAGCAGCAGCAGCAGGCATCTGTTTTATGGGGACGGGGGGGGGGGAAGCTTTAAAATCCCCCTGTGCTGTCTCAGACCTGCTCGGACAGACGCAGCCAGAGACATATCAGCCATCCCTGAATTATACTTTCTACCCTTCCACCGTATTTTTAAAATACTTCCTCATTGGAACAGTGTTTCAGTACAAGCGTTTTTTTGGACACACTGACAATAAATCTGGGCAATTTCTCGATATCTCCTGCATCTGAAACCCCTCAGTCTACAGGGCTTTGCAGCTCTATCCATTTTACCTTCCCGCTTGTTTAGAAAAATAAAAACAAACTAAAAAGTGAGACACCTCTGCCCAAGATGTTCACCTCACAGGGAGCAACCAAGGGTCCAGTCACTTGCCCAAGGACATTTTGACATATGATCAACCTTTCTACCTCCTTAGCCACATGTACCACAGAGGGTTGGGGCTGAGTGCTATGGCCAAGGCATAAAATTAGGGTCGGGGCATAGTGTTTACTAGCTTGAGTCAGAAAGTCCTCCAAACTAAATGTTACTGGTACAACAGATCGTCCCTCATGGTTTGGCTGCTTACATTTCCCAGATGCAGAATGACATCTGTCTCTATGTATTTCTCGCTGTGTTAAGACCTTAATGAGTAAAGCATGGCCTGTGTATTGAAAGTGTTTAGATAGGTTTCCTGAGGGACCACCAAAAACTGAATGGGAATTTAAAGCTTAGGTCAGATTTCTGTCTAGCAGTCCTACAGGTGGAAATTCAATCCTTTATCCATCCCGCGCTATAAGCTAAACCCCCCTGTAGATGCTGGTAAAAAAAACAAGACATTAAAATACTGAGATCTGCTATCTTTTCCATCAGGGTCGGGGTAACTTGATATAATACCCATGTGTTGATCATCATATCTCTGGAGGTTTTTCCTGTGCTCCCAGTCAACAAGTGTTCCACAGCCGTGACCATGACAGACTTTCACAGAGATCAGGATGGCTCCCAGGCCCAAACACATCTCCATCCCCAAACAAATAGAGGCTTTCACTGATGCAAGAAAGCAGATAAGAAGCAGGGCTGGGCCTTATCTGAGATGTATCAAAACAGACGAAAACACCTGCAGAAAAGCAGCTTTATAGAGTGGGGAAGGCGTGGAAGGAGTTGGGTGGAAGTGAAAGTATGTTCACCAACTCTGCTTTGCAGGGAGAACAGCATCCTGACAGCATAAATACAATAATCCTTTACCTCACTATGCTGGCACTCAGAGGGACTTTGGGTATGTGTACAAGCATGTGACTGAACAAACAAATGTCGTTTTTTGGTGCATGATTTTGTCTCTTTGTCACAGGGTTGCATGTTGGGGACTTCATAGATAATCCTGTCCTGTGAAAGGTCATTTGTGCCACCTCACCTCATATTTATTTCCATAGTTGCAGCCCTGAAGCTGCTGTTGAATGGACCAGTTCAAATTTCACATGGTTATTGGTTTTCACTGCTACTTGCTAACACTTATCAAACTGCCTGCTGGACAAATTCTGTGGGCGTTTGATTTTCACCATTACATCCCAACTTCAGGAAGGTACAACATCTCAATTAAAAAGAGATACATTTTAAATTAATACAAAAAAATCACAATGTAAGTAGTTATTTGAGTTCTTATCTAATCAGGTTAAATGTATTTGTTTAAAAAAAAAAAAAAAAAAAAAAAAAAAATCATAGTCTTAGTCCCAATCCAGTCCAGAACCTAAAAAAAACCTTCAATTGCATGAGAAATTTTCTCATGCAATTGAAGGTTTTTTTTGGGACACACAAAACCTTATTAATCTGCCAACCCACAAATCTGCCCAATCATTTCAGAGCCTCATCGGTCTCAGGCTGCACTCATTTTTACGCTTTTGAACAACGAATTCCAATAGCAGTTAAAGTTTCAGTACTTGGTGGCAGTAGCAGCAGCGGACGCCAGTGGCTCAGTTGGTAGACCATAGAGTCGGAGGTTCACGCCCCGCTCTTCCCGACCACATGTTGAAATGTCCCAGGGCAAGACACTCAACACGCAACAGCCCATCCGCGCAGTGCCAGGCCCAGGCCCTGTAGAAATTGGGGTGGGTTGCATCAGGAAGGGCATCTGGTGTAAAAAATAAAAAAATAACAGAGGCAGCAGCAGAGGACCAGGACAGTCGGGCTGCAGAGGATTGAGATAAACCTGCAAGGAACCAAGCTGTGGTCGTGCTCCTTGTGTTGTTCTGCACCGTGAGTCAAACTTTTTTGTTTTGAGGGATTTCATTCACAAACACTCATGGTAACACACACACACACGACAACAAATAAGAGAAACTGGCTGCTTGTTTGTGGACATGCACAACAGCACCATTGGTGAAAAAAACTGGGGAACAAAAAAAAAAAAAGTATTTTTGTCTGTTGTAGTCTAGCAGCTCTAGTACAGTCAACTGACATAACCCTCCCTTATGTCTTCTGCCTAACGTCAACCAAAACATTAAGGTGTAAAATATTTGGTGAGATGAGAGAGATGGCAACTGCCATTCTGGTACCTCACGCTAAAGGGTGCGCTGTCAACAGATGCTCGCCTCTGTTGGGGGTCACTGTTAGAACCTGGCTGGTCATGAAAGAGGATTAATGTTTGTTCAAAAGACTAATGGGCTTGCTATATTTTCTTGAAGGTAGAAATGCAAAACCTAATAATAATAATAAGCAATTCATTGCAAGACACTGGTTTCTGTGTCTGTACACTACTGTTCCTAATTTTTTGTAAAAAACATTTCTGTAAAAAACTAGAAATGTGGGAAGAAACAGTGAAACCCACCAAATCTGGAATTAAGAACAGGATTTAGTTTCATTCACCAACCAACACTTCAAACACAAGCTGAATTTAAAATCATGTAAAGATGAAACAGTGTAACACTATGAGAGTCTTTGTGGCTTATACCAAAGTATGAAAGCCTAAATTAGGACACTCCCATGGCCAACATCCATATCATATCACAGTACTACTGTGTGCTGGTACATTATGTATTTTGATGAATGCGTACCATGGTTCTGATGTGGGTTTGTGACATGATATTCCTTGTTTCATCTGAGGGGGTGAGACAGGGAGGGAGGCTGGAGAAGTCACACCTCACAGACTGAAGCTAAATGTGCACTGCTGCTCAGCCATAAAGCAGTGCTTGTAAAATTAAATTGAACCGCTATTTATAGCTTTGGATGAGAAAGGCGTCTGAAAACAAGACCTGGGTCATTTCACAGTTTCAAACTGGAAATTCCCCACATATTTGATAGTAATCTGTCCAAAAACTCTGAGCCTTTTTTAGAACACAGAAAACAAAAGCAATGAAGTTATCACAGCATTACTTAATAGTCATGTCAGCTTTCTCTGAAATCTCTAGAAGGTTTTAGGTGAATTATATTCCACATTTCATGTTACACCTCACCAAGTTTTTTATGCTTTACAGTTCACCGTCACACTGTACAAGAGTAAAACATCTGGTGCAGCCAAAAGTGAAACATCTCCTGCACATCTAATTCAACTGAACGTGCCTCTGTGTTGCACTGCGAGGTCATGTTATCCCAGTTCCATTGGTTCGATTACGATTTGTTTATTTTGACATTTCCATGGAGAAACACAAACGTGATACAGATTAGAGGAAGTGAACTTGTAGCCCAAGTGAGGAACATTTCAGCCTTCGGTGTTTCCAAATACGTCATAAGCACCTAATGTCAGGGACACCGACCGATCCCAAGACGTTTACTTTCAAAGACCTTGCTGCAAGTTTTTTTCTTAATGTTAATTTGATAATTTCCATAATCTAAACTGAAAGCACGGAGCATCTTAAATCGGACGTACTTTGGAAGAAAACATGAACAAATGTTCTGAAAGGCTCAATTTTTTGCCTGCGAGTTTTGTTTTTGAGTTTCATATCAGTGTTTTGACTCCATAAATATGCTTAATGCAAGTCAGGTCATGTCAAGAGTCTCGTATGAAGCTTAAATTGATAATATTCCAGAACACTTTATCAGACGAGTTTTCTTTGATACAACTATTATATACTTTTTTCTGGCATGTAAAAGCAGCGCTGAAAGCCGATAACGCTAACTATTTAGCATGTTTCATTTATGTTAGGTTGAATCACAATGCTGTTAAAAGGTTAAAACCCACTACTTTAAAAATAATAACTTTACTTTCAGAGAGGCAGCTCAATAAATTACAATCCTCTTGGATGTGATAAACCTGCAGCCTTTGACAGATGACTCCATGTAATGAGAAACACTAAATTACCTTTTAAATTGCACCAGTGCTAAAAATAACTCCTTGCCCTGTTAAGGTGACTTGACAAAAAGCCATGGGTACCCTGGCAGAAATAAATTCAACCTGCATTGTGTCTCACATTTTGGACTGGCTAAGCAGAGGACTCCACTGCTATTGTGTTGTAAATCCTGTTGAAATTCACACAAACATGACCCCTGTGACTCCTACAGTGCAGAGGCAGGGTCATAAACCTCTCCGCAGTCATTTCCATTCCATTGCTTCTGTTGGGGTCATGCCAGAGCGCCATCAAGAGCGATTATTTTGCAGCTAATTCTCAGGAGACCCACACACAGAGAAAATAAAATTGGGGCTGCTGAGAAAGGTGCATGTCAGGCCCCATCACAAAACACTGAAAATCTTATCTTAGATGCATTATACCTGATCAGTGAACTGACATCAGCTTTTATGCTTTAAAATAAAAACTAGGGAGGAAAAGTTAATAACGTCTCTTCTCTCACTGTAAGCCATCGAGTTTTTTATCTGAGGGAAAGAAGCACTGGGTTCCAAAGGCTGTAAAATGTGTTGCACAAAGCGACGTCAGTGCCGGCAATGTGCATTAATGCGTTTCTGATCGGGTTTGTTTGTTTCTACGCAAAAGTTCAAAGTGTTATTAGAGTCACTCCACCCAGCTGCATTTGCTAATGAGTTTCTTCAGGAATGTAATAATCACACGGAGGAACTCAGCGAGAGAAAAGAACAACAACATGCTGACAACCAAATGGCAAAAGACAAACAATGGTTTTATAGCTTAATACAAGTCTCTTTAACAACAACACTCTGTTTTAAAAACCACAGTCTTATTAAGGTCAGATGTAACTTATGGTGTTCTAGTTGGCATCTCATTATCACATTTGTTATTACATGCACTGGCCAATAATTACAGGAGTCCTTCTAAAAATGATTAAATGAGTGGCCTTGTCTTTTAGCATATTGGAAAAAAACGTATTAAAAATGCTCAACATGTGTCTGTGGTTTTAAAAACAACAAACAGCTTATGATAAAGGTTTGAAAATAATACGTAAATTGCATACTTTCACATTCAGCAGAGCAAACCATGAATAAAGCTGTAAATAGAATCAACTGCCATGTTTTCATAAAAACTGCAAACTGTGCAAGGGCAACCACATCACACACACAATGATGTAGCCTCTTATCTTCAAAAAGAAAAAGGATTTTGCAAATCTGGAAGGTTACCCAGACAAGATTTTTCATTTTTCAGCTCATTTAAATTGTTTAGACCTCATCACTCATCACTAGAATGTAGGTGTGAATGGTTGACTGTCCATGTATAGCTCTCAGTGTTGGGCCTGAGATAGACTTGCGACCCCCCGTGACACTAAACAGAGTAAGCAGTTACAGAAAATGGATGCACGGATGGATTTCTCGGCAGATTTTACAGTCTGTTGTTTTCACCTCTCCATCCATTTCACTTCAAATCTGTGCTTTGTCTTTTTTTCCTTTTCTTAAAAGTCACAAGTCAGTGTTGTGTTCACAACTCTTTCTGCTGCTGGAGCCTGTCCTGTGAAAAATGAGGACCCCCGCACTGACAGAGATCATTTCGCCTAAGAGTGGTGAAAGAGCTCTAATAAGTAATTTAAAAGATATATCGTTTTGTAAAACACAGGACTCACCACGTCCTGAAAACAAGAGCCCACATCCCTTCTTTGGGCTTAAAGTCAGGCATGAATCAAGAGGAACATCTCTTTGGTGTCACAACATGTCCTCATGTGGGCTGCAGCTTATTAAAGTAGACAGTCAACTTCCCTGACAGGTTCCTAGTGATCCATTGATCCAAAGGAGCTTAAAATTTAGCTTGTCGTTGACCCATTCACACACACACGAATGGCAATGGCTGCCATGCAACGTGCTTACCTGACACACCAGGAGCAAGGACACTTTGACACGTAGCTGGGACCGGGGATCGAACCACTAGCCCTGTGGTCCGTGGACGACTGCCTTACCAAATGCCCTCCAGCCGCCCATTGTCCTGCACAAAAGTAGCGTCTTTTCTCCTGTATTGGACCCCCGCACTGACAGAGAAACAAATACAAATATGACACGTCATTTGTCTTCACGCTGCATGATGGGGACCTGGGATGCATCCCATCCCATTGGGATTATTTGGAGGTTTACGTTTCTTCATGGAAGGGAGAGAATGAACGTAGTTTAATGAATGAGTGCTGATTTTTGCTTTGTTTTAAATCTTGTTTAACTAATGATAAAACTAACTACTAAAAGTTTCATGTTGTACTGCTCTAAACATGGAGTCAGTACGATAGCAAGTCTTAGCTTTTACAGTTATGCGTTTCAAACAATGCTGTGAATTACTGTAGAATTTAGAGTAGATCGGGCTTAAACCCATTAATCACTGTAGTTTAAGTTCAAACTTCAATTTTATTTTATTTGTCTTTGAGACGAAACCAAACTGTGTAACACGGTTGCTCAGTAACTACATCAACAGAGCTGCTGATATAGGCCTGGAGTGGCTCAAGAGGAGTAAGGAAATATTATATTTTTAGGAATCCTTTATAACACTTCCTAAGAATATTTAGGCCACCGTGAAAGAAATATTACAAAATAAACAAGTGCTTAGTTGGATACGTGGTTTTGAGAGACATTTCAATAACAGTTTTCCTTCTGTGTTGATGAAATGTGAGAATGATCAAGCAGACAACCAGTTTCATAGTCTCTGCACAGTTTTCTACAATCACTCTTCCATAAACCTAAACAGACATGAGGTCACGACGACCTTTACGACCGGTCGTCAAAATCTAATCAGTTCATTCTTCAGTCTAAGTGGACATTTGTGCAAGGCATTCCTGAGATATCCTGCACACAAACATGCAACAGAGGTGCACACTTACACATGGACAGCACAAAAACATACTGCCATGGCTGTTGTTTGCATGAAGGCATAAAGATTCTTACACAACTCACAGATTGGTTTTAAATGGTATATAAAGGAAATCAAGATTTTATTCAAGAAAATCAAGATTTTTCAAAAAAGTTAATTGAAACGGACAAACCCACTCATAAAATCCATAATGTAAGGAGATATTGTACGTCCGAACTTTGAAAGAAGCCTTGGTGCATATGCCATCCATTTGTCTCACTACACACTTCCTCCACCCTACTACCACGACCATTATCCATAAGCAAGCAAGAAATCACATGTCTAAAAAAGAATAGCTGCTTCCAGTTAAAATCTTTAAAATTGACATGTTCCTGAATAAGTGTAGTCATAACAAAAATAACATCAGCGAGCAGTTTTCATGCTAAAGACAGAGGACAAATCTACAAATATGGAAGCTTTAAATAAAAACTTGAATGAAAGCCTGCGTGACAGACTTGTTGACATCTGTTTTGGCAGATGGATTTGGTTAAACAAAAGATTTCTTCCTCTGGGACCAAACACAACGAGAGGTTCTCAAAGTCAGAAGCCCGCTTCACATGAGCCTTTTGTCACGACATTAAACTCCACAACACAGACACATAGACTTTAATGTCCTGCTCAAGCCTCAGTGCCACTGCTAACATGAAGTGACATGACTGAGGATGTTGCCTGCAGCACACATCTTGATGCTGAATGGATGGTGAACGTTTGCAAAAGAACAACGGGCCAAAATGAAGGCTAAACATATTTACCTACTGTTCTCTCACTGTACTGCTCTCTGCTAATGGGCCTAAAGCTGATGTTGGATTTAAAAGTTTGTGTTGGGATTACTTTGTGTATTTACAGAGAGAAAAGGATCATTAAATGAGTTATCAGGAGTGAATTTACTGACTGAATCTTCATTAGTACATACAGGAGCCAGCTCGTGCAAAAATAAAGCCACAGTACCAACCCTCAACGCTCTCAAACACACTAGAAATGTTTGTGTAATGAATGTGTAATAATGCATTAACAGCAGCATTAGTCATTTGTTTAAATAGCACAAGTGATGTATGTTTACTGACACAGAGTTTTAGTAGCTGTGTGAATTAGTGCTTGTTTTAGGAAAAAGCAAACCAAAAAACACGAAGACAAATCCGATTTCCCACCACTTTACCCAAGTCTGCTCATTCCCAAGCTTAATGTTTGTTATAGCCCCATAAACATTACCATTTACAACAAATGATGTCATGTCAAAAGAAGAACATTTCACAAATG
Organism: Channa argus; assembly: GCF_033026475.1. Taxonomy (NCBI): domain Eukaryota; kingdom Metazoa; phylum Chordata; class Actinopteri; order Anabantiformes; family Channidae; genus Channa; species Channa argus. The sequence goes on along the minus strand of NC_090213.1, from coordinate 4,117,645 downwards.
TGATCTTAGAAATATTTGTTGGAATAACTGCATTCCAACAAGTATTGAAGTGTCTTACAATAAGGACTCCTGGCTGAACAGGTGGCTGGAGGATTCAATGAGCCATCAGTTGTTCACTCATGCACTAAATAGTTGCTGAAAGATGTTGTTTCACTCAGAAGCATTTACCCTGACCCTCAGGGGAGATAACAAAAGGGCTGAAGGAAGGAAGGGGTGTGTGTGTGTGTGTGTGTGTACATACATACATACATACATACACACACACACACACACACACATATATATATATATATACACATACATATACATATATATATACATATATATATAGACAGACAAAAACCTTTGAATTTTGTGTGTGTATATATACATATATAAATATATATATATATATATGTGTATATATATATATATATATATATATATATATATATATATATATATATATATATATATATATATATATATATATATATATATATATATATATAGACACACACACACACACACACACACACAATTCAAAGGTTTTTGTCTGATTATCACCATTAGGTTTTGCAAGGTGAATTTTTGTCAATATTCCTTAAAATTGAGTTATGTAGCTCAGCTTTGCCTCCAATCTTAATCTACACTAAATGTCTATTAATTGGCAGGCTTCAGCACAAAAACCTAAGACTGGCAAGTGACCAGGACTTGGATAAAACTGTACACGAATAGTAAAAATCTAAGCAAGGTTGAAGCATAAGTTGCAAAAAGAAGCAGAACTGTCCCATCCAAGTACAAGCAACCACTTCAGGCTGTGCAAAGGGACTTTATGACAGATTTGACTGGGAAACAAAGAAGGTGTGGTTCATGTCCTTCAGTAAAACCATTACACCTCATGTAAACAATCCAAGGATGTTAGGACGAGAACACAGTGCTTGTCAGGGTGTGGAGCACCCGTACCTGCAAGTAGCATGCAAATAGGCCTTTATTGAGAGAATGTTGTTTTGTCTGTGCGTGTCACTGCCAGGTCCTGATCCACGCCCATTCTCTATAACTGCTGGTATTTGAGTCACTCATCTAATTGTGTGTTGTCTGATTTAGGCTCTACAGGTCTGGACCGATCCTCCCTCTTCTCCAGCCCCCGTTGCCTTAGTTTTAACATTGCATTTTTATTTTTTCTTCCAAGAGGAAAGAGCTCCAGGGACATGGCAAGATTTGCTTCACTTCAAACTGTGCAGGGATAAAATACAGTTTGAAAGATGTTTCTAAACAAAACAGTGTTACTGTGCAGCTGTAAATGGCAGGCATTTTATATAAAGACCATCAGACTCAGCCATGTGAAAACATCCTTGATGAGCGCAGATTGACTTTCACCAATGACGCAGGACAAGGAGGGGTATTGTAGTGCTCTTGTTGTGTTGAGTGAGCTGAGAGGCAATCATAGTGATTTCTGTCCAGCTCTCAGATAGATAAACAGACTGGGCATATGGAACAAGGCTTCCAGGATATTTATGTAGGCTACAGAGGTATTTTAGGAATGTGGACATGGCAGGTGACCTCTCTATATCTCTAAATAAGGCTGGCTGACAGCTGTTTATTGCTGCTTTTGCCTAGGTCACCACAGTGTGTGTTTATCTACCAAAAGAATGTGTGTGGAGCCATAAAGAATGAGCGCTGTTTGAAATTCTCTAAAAATTATGTCTATGGTAACAAAAATCATGTTTTTTTTCTAAAAATCCTGGAGCACTGGCTGGAACTTGAACCGTTGACCTCTGAACTCTTCGCCTATCAGACATCTCTGATATTAGTGTTTGTGAAAGAAAGTTTTTATTTTTCTCTCCCACAGGAAAAACACAAATAATTTTCTTCAAGCAATATGAAGAGAAAATTTCAATGTGTCCAGTCCTTTGGTTTATCCTGAAAACTAATGACAATAAGATTACACCAAGTGTCCCCAAAGTGTCCTTGGGCAAGGCACTGAAGCCCAAGTTGCTCCCGGTGGGTCAGGTGAGCACCTTGCACTGCAGCCACCGCCATCGGTGTGTGAGCGTGTGTGTGTGTGTGTGTGAATGGGTGTATGGGAATCAACACTGTAAAGTGCTTTGGATTAAAGCGCTATATAAGTGGACGTTTTAGTAAACGCTTGTTGGCCAACCATTGCACGGTAGCATGTCTTCCTGGTGGATTACTCTGAGACATGACGGCTGCATTTGAACATAGCAGACTCCACCTCTCCAAATGTACTGTACTTCCTCAGTCGTATTGTTTTATCATACTGGTCAATGACACCAACACCCCACAGGCCAAAATGCACTCTGTGTTATTCCTGTTAAAATAAAAGGAACAAGTCAGATTTATCTCCCCTGCTCCCAATCTGCAAGAATCTATTTTGTCTGTATAGTAACCAGGAAAATGTCCCACATTACAGTCCACAAAACTTGTGTGAAAGCTTTAAACTATTTTATAGACTGGCTGCTGCCGTTTAACTACACTACTACTCTTGTCCTTGTGGACGGATTTAATACAGGAAATAACGTAGCAATGAGTGAAATCAATAAGGGTTTGGGATCACAAAGCCCTGCACTTGATTAAAGCATCATATGTCCCTAATATCTAATGAATTCAATAAATATTGAAGCCCAGAGACCAGAAAATTGGTTAAAAGGTTGTCATTCCTGCAGTGCTGCCTGTGCAAACAGCTGGTTTACAGCTGCAACATCACTAATGGTCAAAAAAGGGCAGCTGCTGTATTAATTCACCAAATTTGGGGAAAACATTTCACTAGAGGCTCCATTAGAACTAAATAGATTCGGCAGTTACGCTCTCAGCAGCAATTACCTCAGATGATTCCGAACACCCAAATGCCTTTTTCCCCCCAACCCACTGAGCTCTGGAATGCAAATTACATTGTCAATGGAAGTCCATGAAAAGAAGCTGGCACACCGTGACGTCCTAATAGGCAGAAGATGGAACTGGATCAAGACTACATTCCTAGACACTATTTTATATTTAGAAATCATTGACCACCTAAGCCTGCAGCGACCTGTCCCTTTACCAGGCGCAGGACCCAGCTAATGGTCCTGGCATGGGCACAGTAATGTCATGGGTGAACACTCCAATGAGTAGTTTATTAGAAATTAGAGTTCAGTGAAAGAGATGCACAGGTGGTCATCTACTGGGTCTGCATGGCTGCAAAATGGAGTAGGAGCTCAAAAATGCATCAGATATACTCGTATCCATTTGATACAAACTTGTATTATTAACCAAATGTTCATCATTTTCAACCAGAACACAGTATGAATCATTTCATTAACTAGTTAATAATTTTAATACAGGGTTTTTTAAATCTGCCAGTGCTGAACACGGGCATAAATTAGCCATTGAAGTTGCATGTTTCTGTGTTTTGAGCTGTTAAAGAAGCACAAAGCAGCAGAGGAGGTGCTGCTGGTGTTTGTCTGCGCACAAAGCAGCTGTGTGGCCTAAGGCCGAGTCTGCTCCAGCTGAAAGACAAACCCACACTTAACCCACATCGCTGCATTGTAGTGCTGCAAACAGCAGATTATGTAACAATTAATTTTAAAAATGTTACATTTGTGCTGCCGTTATTTCTCACTGCTAGTTTTGGTCACATTAATTGTACAGTTACATAAAATGAGTAAATGTTCAGCAGCACTGCTTAGGGCACTAAAAATGGACAGCACATGCAAACACTACTGCAAACATATACTGTAGATGTTTTCACACATTTATCAGCAATTTTTAAGCTGTGAGTTTATAACAAAGCTGAAGATTGTCATGCTTCCCTGTGTATGGCTGCCACATACAAGGCGAGTCAGTGGGAGGACGAAATTGTAGTTTAGACCTTTAGAGAGATGAAAGTTTGGGGCATGCAATTATTTCCTAAAGCCAGTGCACAACAGCAGAGATGCGATGACTCGAGGCCACATTTACACCAAGTGGACGCTCACAGCCACAATCTTGTGGAAATCTTCAGTTCAGAGTTCATGTCATATTGGATTTGCTGTAAATATGACTAGAGAAAAAAAATCTATCGTCTTGGCATTAATGACAAGTAGGTCGCGGGAATCATTGTGGAAGGCTGCAAAAATGCAAAGGAAACCATTCGTTTCGAGTTTCAAGTTCATAAAAAAAATGAATGTCGTTCTGATGCAACATTAATATTATGAACAACAAAATAATTAGCAACGTTCTAAAGCAGATCACAAAGTCCTTCACAATAATGGCAATGAAATAAAAGTAATGAAATTCAAATAAAAACAAATGATTTCAAACATAAGGCAAAACATCAAAGTTACTAAAAGGTCAAATGGGTTTTAGCGGCTTTTTAAATTCATCCAATAATGAGAGTCCATCGATTTTAAGTCCAATTTTAAAGAGTTTCTAGAGTTGATGGGCTACATCCTAAGCCTGGAGTGAGGGACCCAAGATTTCTACGGGTGTCATACAGCTGCAGACCAATTTGACTGGAAGTTAGTCCAAAGAGACCAAAATAGGTTTGATATGGGAGATTTTGGAAGGTTTTGTTAGGAGTCTAATTGATCCGGGAAGGTCTTCCTGAGAAACTGTAGTCATGAATTACCAGTGTATGTAACCATGACAGGAAATACCACATCCAACGAAATCCAATAAAAGGCACTTCGACCTCTGCCAGATGACTGGAAATCCGCCCTTGAATGCTAATTAAGGCATCTTTCTGTCAGCTCCCTCAATAAAATGCACCACCCTTAATTGCCAAAGTTTGAATCATCCAATTTATGAAGCAACATTACGAGAAAACCTAGCACTACAAGGGCGGTATGTCCAATATTAAGGAGCTAGGGAGCAGCCCTGGGGCTGGATCAGGACGTGTTCAGATGCTCAGTTACTAGAGAATTGATGCAAGAATGCAGGATTTAATGGAAAGATTTGTCAGCCGTCATAAAATGTTACTCAATAACTTCCTGAATTCAGAGGAAGCATATCTCATTGCAAATTACATTCAGTGACTGTAAAATTGCCCGCAGATTGTGCAAGTATATACAGCATTTTTCCTGTCTTATCTCCACTTTTCTCTTTTCTAAGTTGTCTTTGTTTTGCATCCAATCTCCATTTGTCCACCTCTTTTCTTTCCTGGCCTCTTCCTTTCTCTTCTCTTCTCCTTGTTCCTCGCGTCCTTTCCTCGGGTTATCTCATCTGTCTTCACCGCATTACTTACTTTTCCATCTCCATCTTAGACTCTTCTGATCTCCCCTCTCCTTATCTTTGTTTCTCATTATATTTTCCCCTTCCCTCCTCAATTGTCCTGCGCTTGGCGCTTTTATTCCTTTCCTTGTTTCTCTTTTCCATGTATGTCATTTTCTCCACTTCTTTCCTCCCTTCTCCTCTCCTTTTGTTTCTCCTGTTGCCTTGTTTCTCAATGTTTCCTTGTACCTCCTCAGTTCATTTCTCCTCTCATCTTCTTTCACTTTTTATCGTTTAAAATCTTTTCGTCATGATTTTCCGCTCCTTCTCCATTTCCAAATTCTTTTCCTTGTCCCTACTCTTTTTTTCTCTTTTTCACCCTCTCCTCTCTCGTGCTTTTCTCCTTATTGGCTTTTTCCAGTAGCAAAAACCAGTAAGAACAAAATAAGAAAAGGAGGAAGCTACACAGTGTCCATGTGCATAAGCCTGATTACCGTGCATCCTAACAAACCCTCCAACTAATCATATATAAATTTTTTCCCCCTCTCATAAGACTCATAGAAGCATTTGTTGAAGCAGTGCCACCATAAACTTAGTCTCACAAAGATGAGTCAGTCCACCTGCCAAGTTCGAATAACTCCTTCACAAACGGACAAATCCTTGTCTGTGTATACTTTCATTGAACACTGTAGACAAGCCCTAGTTCCTGAGGCACCGACAGAATGTCTAGCAAGCTACCTGCCACCTCCAACAGGGCCCTGATCTGAGAAAGAGACTCACAGGCACCACAGGACCCCTTAGGGTACAGCTTCCATTCTGAGACGCCTAAACTAACTTTCAGCTTCAGCACAGGGACCAATATGCACCTGTCTGTTAAACGCAGAAACCTGTTACATCACATATTTTGGCAGGTTTCATCCAAAAGATGTTAGGTTGCTGTTTGTCAGTGCACTGCAAAAGATAAGATTATCTGCTAAATTGATTACACAATTAGTCCTTGAGGCTAATGATAGTTTTAACTTTTGTTTTCCAAATGTATTTATGTATGTTTTTTTTAAACAGAGGAGCAAAGCAGCACTATCTCTAAGTGACTACTAATGAAGTTTATTTTCACTATTTTAAAGGCTTTACATGGGATGGTCATTAAATAGGATTATTTTTAAAATGAATCTTCTGTACAAAAACAATGTCAGTTTAGGTGTTGCTGCAGCAACACCTTTAACTGCCTCAGGCATCTATCCAGTGAACTCACGGCTCCTAGCATTTGGAAGTGGAACTGCAACAAGATACTGAAATTCCTTTCTGTTCAAATATGATGCACCTTCACAGTTAACCTCATAAAATAGCACTTATTGACAATAAAATGCATATGTTTTTTTTTTTAAGACTAAACATCTTTTGAAAACAACACATTGGGAATATTACAGTTATTCCTACCATATAAGAGCTATAAATAAGCTGTATGCAATAACTGTGGAATAACAGGATTGATTTGCATGTTATAGAGCCACTTCTGGAGCATTTTTGGATTATTAGGGGTATTTGTGGTGTGTTTTATGGGAATCTAAGCTGGAAATATCTCTGAGGACTGATGGATGGACGCTGAGAGGAAATACTGGTCCATTAAAGACTGTGTAGGTCCATGGTCCTACTTCAAAAAGCGCCTCTCTCTGTGTCTGTCTGTCTGTCTCTCTCCCTCTCTCTCTCTCTCTGAGGATAAGCTCGTCCCTTTTTCTCCCCCCACCGTGATTGGACGAGGCCACTTCTTGGGAATGGCGTCAAACTGTTTAAATAGCACTTTGTGCACCCTCGGCTTAAAGAGTTTTTTAGCGTTGATAGCGGCGCAACACGCTTTAATTAAGAAGATAAAAAAAAAACACGCACGTTTCTATCAACTCATTTCTTTTTAAGGTGGAACTTAAAAAAAATAATTTGCCTTACAATAATTTTTGAGGATTATTTGTGGTCTTTTGCGGATTTTGAGGGATTTTATTACATTTGATCTGCTGGTTTCCTCAAGCAGGTGAGTAACAAATGTTCTGGCTGTGTTGCCATAAACAGAGAACTGTGGCCGAGTTTCTGATGGTTTTTAGGTTTTTAGGTTTTATTGCATCCCATTTGTGAACTTTACGGTTAGACGTGGTTAGACTGATACACTGTTTGTGGTTATTCGCAGCAGGCAGCAGGTAGCGTCTCACAATGAAGGTGACAGGGATATTTCTGCTGTTGATGCTCTGGACCTGCGAGGGCGCGAGAGTCGCAGGTGAGTTTGGCTGATCCTCAACTTGAACTTGTAAAGTTTCTCAGAATGTTCCTTTCCTTGTTTGAACTTGCACTCAGTTATTGCACATTATGCGAATGAAGCTTCGTTTTCTAAATTCGAAGCGCACTGAAAATGAAAACAACAGACAAAGGCTGACTGCTGATTGTTATTCACCCGCAGAGAGCCGAGACGACAATAGCGTGTATGACTTGTTTGAGCTCATCCAAGTCCCCAAGAAGAACCACGGGGTCACCATGGTGAAGGGAGACGACCCGTACAGCCCCGCCTACAAGATCCTCAACCCGGACCTGATTCCCCCGGTCCCCGAGAGCGCCTTAAGGGACCTGATCGACTCCATCCATGCCGAGAGGGGATTCCTCCTCCTGCTCAACTTTAAGCAGTTCAAACGGACCCGGGGAAGCCTCCTGACCGTGGAGAAGAAGGATGGCTCCGGACCCATCTTCGAGATCGTCTCCAACGGGAAGGCGAACACGCTGGACATCGTTTTCTCCACCGAGAATAAGCAGCAAGTGGTTTCTATCGAAGACGCCAATGTGGCGACGGGCCATTGGAAGAATATCACGTTGTTCGTGGAGGAGGACCGGGCGCAGCTGTACGCGGGATGCGAGGAGGTGGACACCGCGGAGCTGGATGCGCCCATCCAGAGCATCCTGACGCAGGAGACTCCGACCATAGGGCAGCTCCGTGTTGGCAAGGGGGCAGTGAAAGACAGGTTCATGGTGAGAGCACGGGCCAGTCACGACTTTGAACTTTGTTTTATATTGCGCATTTCATCACGGTTTTTTAAAAAAAATCAGCTTCAAACTAAAAACACGTCTGAATATAGGGTTAGGCTGAATATAATTAGTCCAATGCTTTCGCTGCGAGGCAGTGATTAGATGTTTGAGTTACCGCTGCGTCAGGTTGTAACCTAAACTTGAACGTCGATACTTGCAGGGGGTTCTACAAAACGTGCGGTTCGTGTTTGGAACAACATTGGACGCCATCCTCCGCAACAAAGGATGCCAGAGCTGTGAGTAATCCCGACTACGATGTCTTCAGTGTTTCCTCGTCACTCATCTCTTCATGTTCTGCCAAGTCCTAGCAAGTCCTTATCAAAGAAATGTGTATACACTTCATTTTCCTAGTGATTTCTACAGAAAACACTCCCTTGCCAAGCTGTTTACCACTTTTTAAATACCTCAGGGTGCTGTGGTCTCGAAATATGTTCTCCGGGGTGTAATGATAAAACTAATTACTTTTGGGAGTGATTTATAGCAATGTGGGATGTGCTGTACGAATCTAAATGCAAATACCCTTCTTTCATAAGACATGAAACCATAGAGATGAGTGTACAGATACGTGATAGATTGTTACGGTTTCTCTTACAGTGACTGACACAGAAGAGTCTCTTATATTGACTAACAGGATGATTCTGCACAACCTTAATGGCTCTTCAGCCATCAGGACAGAGTACACTGGACATAAAACTAAAGGTAAACAATGCTGCATGGCATTTATTCCCTGTTGCTCATGTTGAAATCTGTTGTTTCACCCAAGGTCTGGAGACTGACTGGACTAGTTTGCAAAAGAATCTGGGGAGAAAAAAAAGAAAAAGAAAAACACAGCGTAACAATTAATGCCCTGATCTTATGTGTTTCTGCTGAAGACCTGCAGATGGTCTGCGGCTTCTCCTGTGAGGATCTGGTCAGCATGTTTAAGGAGCTGAAGGGCCTCGGTGTTGTGGTCAAGGAGCTGTCCAATGAACTCCGCCAGCTGGTAAGGAGAAAACCTGCCAGACAGTCCAGTGGCAGAGAGCATGTGCCTGTGTGTGGTTTCACCCCCTGTGCACAGCTGTTTTGAAAAAGTTATAGTCCATTCACATTTCATACTGAAGCCTAGAAAATGCAGTAACTAACATTCTGTAAAAGAATATTTACTTTTATCAAATAGGGTTTAAAATACCTTGAGTGTAATATGAATTTTGATGTGAATATGACTCAGTAATGGACTGCATCAATGAAATCTGCATAAATGTAGCTGGAAAAGAGGCTTTAACTATCCAAAGCCAACACTTTTTTATTATAGCCAATATTTAGCCTACGTTTGACATTTGCTCTTTGCTTATACTACTGCATATGCTACTGTATATGTTGACTGTACACAGTATTATAATATGGGCGCGGTGGTATTTGCCAATGTAACAATTCACGGTGATCCAAATAACATCAATGTTTTGTCTGTTTGTCCTACACCTCCTCCCAGACGGATGATAACAAGCTGATTATGAACCACATTGGCATTCACAACGGCGTCTGCATCCACAACGGCATTGTTCACCATAACAGTGATGAGTGGACCGTTGATGATTGCACTGAGTGCACTTGTCAGGTCAGATCTTCAAACTGAGCTCCCATGAGCGTGTGTTTATTTTGTCTGAATTCATTAACCACATGTCTAGGGGATGCACTCTAATGTTCTGACTTGTCTATACACACACACACACGTGTAATAACAATCCACACCAAGGCACAACACCACTCAAATGATGTGGTCACTAATTAGTATTGTGCAGTGTGGGTATTAGTGTGAGCCTTTACTGCTGTAATGAGAGGTCTGCTGGCTCGAGTGTGACCTGGGGGGACTTGACTGGACTTAAAGTGATGCACCTGCAGTAATTATGAACTTTGGCTCTGACAAGTGTAAATGATGGATGGGTTTAGGTGCAACATACTTGTCGAGGAAGATCCCTGTATTTCACTACTGGGCTTTATGTGCTGATACACTAACCCATCTTCAATGTATATTCATATAATGAATATGGTAAAGGTGCAAACTGTGATGTTGAGTAGACAGTTTAACAAGTTCAGTGCAGGGACATGGAATTACTCTGCAACACACACTAATTTTTATTCAATTTCACATTAGTGACACAAATCTGTAGTGTGTCAAATGGAAATAGGGATTTAATCCTGCACCAGGACACAATTTTGGTGAAAACTGCAAAAATATTTGGATATTTCTGAGCTTACATTTAACTATGAAATTAATGTTTGTGCTGGTGTAGGATTCTGCGACCGTCTGCCGCAAGATCTCGTGCCCATTGATCCCGTGTGCCAATGCCACTGTTCCTGATGGAGAGTGCTGCCCGCGCTGTGGAACACGTAAGGCTTTTTGCCTCCTAAGCCAAATCTCATATTGTCAGAATGTGCAGGGTTCTAAAATGGTGCACAATAATTACAGTTTTTACTATAAGCATTTACATATATGTCTGCGTAAGCTAGAATCTATGTTCTAACTAACAGATGCCTCATTCAGAAACTGACGCATTCACCGAAAGAGCCACTTCTGTTCTTTGCCATATTAAAAAAAAAAGTTTCTGAGCCCATGTTAATTTTAGAAATGATTTAACTGCAATAACATAAACCTAAATGAAAGGCTGCTTACAGTATGTTTGGAACACTGGCGCTTTGAATATTCAAGTTGAAATGGCTGTAATTTGCCAAATTGGTTACAGCAGGATGGAAAACTGGTTGGTGTTTGGCAAATCCCATCTTCTACATGAGGACTAGTGACATGTTCTTCATACCTTTGCAGCCTTGACTGTAATGCTTCCCTAGAACATAAATAAACAGGGAGATCCACATTTATCCCAACCTCAGCCACTTGTTGAAGTCATTACACACCCAGGGCAATGTTTCCTCTTTAAGAAAACAGACATCAGTGGGGCATCCCTGTGTATCCTCAGGACAGTGGACCTTTCTATTTCCCCAGCTTGTCTCAGTGTGTTAGCCTCTGCCCTCTCACTCAACAGAAGGCCTCTCTCTGTCTGTCCCTGCTAAATCCACACCATTAGTTCCCCCCCCCCCCACAAAAGGAGCACTTTCCCTCCTCATTTAGATCTGGGAGTGTTTGTGAAGGGGGTGCCGCTTCACTGGGATAGCCCTTTATTGTCTCCCTTTCCCCCATCTCCTAAATGTATTCTCCCTCTTCCTACTGCTTAGCGAGCGACTATGCAGAGGATGGCTGGTCGCCGTGGTCTGAATGGACCCATTGTTCCGTGTCATGTGGGCGGGGCATCCAGCAGCGTGGGCGCTCTTGCGACCGTATCAATAACAACTGTGAGGGTACCTCTGTGCAGACCCGTGACTGCTACTTCCAGGAGTGTGATAAACGCTGTGAGTTAGCACAACGAGCTCTCACCTAACACAAAAAGTATATTCTGTTCACTCACACATAGTCAATCCCCGTCCTCATCGGTGTGGGACAATATTTTAATAGCATGCCACTGTGTCCTAACATCGTATACAACGTAAGCTGTTAATGACCTCTGACCTTTCTTTGTGGCCTCCAGTCAAGCAGGACGGAAACTGGAGCCATTGGTCACCCTGGTCTTCCTGCTCTGTCACCTGTGGTTCTGGTGTCATCACTCGTATCCGCCTCTGCAACTCCCCCACCCCCCAGCTTGGAGGCAAGGACTGTAAGGGAGAGGGCCGGGAAACTGAAAAGTGTCAGAAGACTCCATGCCCTAGTAAGATCCACTATCTAGTATTCACTGCCCAACTGAATTATCCTGTTATATAGAGCAACGATAGACATGGATGGTTTTCTTGTTTTAATCTCCCTAGTCAATGGCAACTGGGGACCCTGGTCACCATGGAATACCTGCACAATCACCTGTGGAGGTGGTGTGCAGACTCGTAAACGCCTGTGCAATGACCCTGCACCAAAATACGGAGGCAAAGAGTGTGTTGGTGATGCCCAAGAAACTCAAATATGCAACAAGGAAACATGCCCCATCGGTGAGGGATTTTAAAAACATTGAAACATGCTAGTTCAACATTATTTTGTGCTGCAGCTTTTTAATATCATAACGAGATCAAAAGTAGAATATGATTGAAGTGATTTTGGGATGGTGTACACTGCAGATGATGTCTTTGATGATAATGAGCCAGTATTGTTTTCAGATGGGTGCCTTTCTAGCCCCTGCTTTGCTGGAGTCAAGTGTACCAGCTTCCCTGACGGTTCCTGGAAGTGTGGAAAGTGCCCGGCTGGCTACGCTGGCAATGGCATTAAATGTAAAGACGTTGATGAGGTAAAACTTCCCATGCCCTTGTATTCTGATTGTTTTGACACCTACAAGCAGGGTTTTGATGACTGTTGTGAGATTAATGATAACAAATATTGTCCTTTTAAATGAAAAACAGTGCAAGGAGGTCCCAGATGCTTGTTTTGAGTTTAATGGAGTGCACCGCTGTGAGAATACAGACCCTGGCTACAACTGTCTCCCCTGCCCTCCTCGCTACTCAGGACCTCAGCCATTTGGCAGAAGTGTGGAGGATGCTGCTGCTAATAAACAGGTAGGAACAGTCTTTAAATTGAGTCAAGCAAATAACTGGAGAACAGCCAAAAAAGCATATGCATAGTCAGTGCTGATAACAGTAATAAGATACACACTTGTGCGTTGAGGGTAGGATCATACTTGCTAAATCCCTCATTCCTTCTACAGGTATGCACACCCCGTAATCCCTGCCTCGATGGAAGCCACAACTGCAATAAAAATGCCCGGTGCAACTACCTCGGACACTTTGCAGATCCCATGTACCGCTGCGAGTGCAAACCTGGTTATGCTGGCAATGGCCACATCTGTGGAGAGGACACAGATCTGGACGGATGGCCTAATGCTGACTTGGTTTGTGTGGAAAATGCCACCTACCACTGCAAAAAGGTAGGGAGTCAGTTTACCTCTGCATAAACCTGTATTTTTAAAGTCACAGGATTTATTAGATTATAATTTTGTTGTATTATAATCTCTGGAGTGTCTGAAAATGTTCCCTAATATTATTTAGGACAACTGCCCCAACCTTCCCAACTCTGGGCAGGAAGATTATGACAAAGATGGCATCGGAGATGCTTGTGACAGTGATGACGACAATGACAGCATTCCTGATGACAGAGTAAGTGAAACTCTCCAATTGTGAGCATTAAATGTAGAAATGCAAGAGGGTGTTGCTTTGCGATGGCTGGTAGCGAGAGGCAAGGAGATGGACGGCTCAATAGGAAAGCAAATATTTCTCCCCCCTCTGAGCCAAAACCTCACATTCCAACACTGAGGTACGGGTCTAAAAGAGTTACATTGTGTGTTTGCTAATCCCGACATTAGAGCTGGGACAGGGCCTAAAAATAAGGCTCCTTTTCATTCTGCATCTCTCCCTCCCTGCAAATGGACCAGCTCACACTAAGATGGCAAATGACAAACCATAACATATAACTGTTTTTCCCCCTCCTTTGTGAAAAAGGACAACTGTCCATTCATCTACAACCCCAGGCAGTATGACTATGACCGTGATGATGTGGGCGATCGTTGTGACAACTGCCCTTACAACAGTAATCCAGACCAGACCGACACAGACAACAATGGGGAGGGAGACGCCTGTGCTGTTGACATCGATGGAGATGGTGAGCCTTCATTTACATTGTTTATGCTTTAAAAAAAAATTTTTTTAAAAGGTTTTTCAAGTGACATGCTGTTATTCAATCCTCAGGCATATTGAATGAGAACGACAACTGTCCCTTTGTGTACAATGTCAACCAGAAAGACACAGATTTGGACGGAGTGGGAGACATGTGTGATAACTGCCCTCTGGAACATAATCCAGATCAGGTGTGTGGACACAGACATACACACCACCCTTTCCCGTTTCCTTCCACCTCACCCACTTAGAATAATCCACATTCATCTCCCTGCTTTTCTTTATAGCTCAGCATATATCGCTCTTTCAATTGAGAGAAGGCCAATGGTGATTAGCCTTGTGTAGCTGCCAAAGCTTATCACGCCATGTTAAAGTAGAGTAAATCCTGTCTGCGGTCCAAGGGCACATCAGTTCAATAAGGCATGGTGGGGGGCCAGAGGTCTTTTTAAATGACCCATTGACATTAGCTGACTAAAATGAGGCCCTAGGCTGGATGTTCCTGAAGAATGGGCTAGCTCTAGGCTATTTCCATGCTTTGTTGGTGTACCACAGGGCTGCTCGGTCCACCTGTACCATGCTACGTTGAGAAATAGGAATGTGTCAACAACAGGGCTCAGAAGAAGGACGGAAGGGTGGAAGGCAGGGGCATCAAAATCGACACGAATGTGGGTTTTAAAGAGTGAATTACATACTGCAATTAAAAGCACAAAAAAAAAAAGGCAGGTTCAGACATGGCAATGTTATTTGCTGTTCCAAAAAAGCACAAGTGCTATGCAAATCTGGTCTCTTCAGAAGTTGAGTTCATACTTAAATGTGGAATGGAACGAAAAAAAAAAAAAAAAACTCCACACAGTAACCGCTGACCTCTCCCCCTTAATTCCATTTATTTCCTTTAGCCCGAGTATTTCTTGGTGCCGTAAGGTGTGTCCAGTACTTTCAAGGAGAACTACAATATGACTTTATATTGAAAACATTGGTGTTGAACAAATAAACTGCAAAAGGAAGAGAAACAGAGTCTTGTCAATAGATGAAAACTGCCAACAGCAATAAAAGAGTAGCCTGAGCAAACTTTACAGGTGCAAGATCTGATTTTAGCCTAAGGAGGGGCAGGGACGGAGAGCTGGATAAAACAAATGCACCCAAAAAACAGTAAATCTTTGTTAGCCGGGTAAAACTTCATTTCTTCATTTTGCATTGAGCCACAACTCAGACACCACCATAATGTACGAATGCAGGTGGATTCAGATGATGACCGTGTTGGAGACAAATGTGACAGCAACCAGGACATTGATGAGGATGGACACCAGAACAACCTGGACAACTGTCCGTACATCCCCAATGCCAACCAGGCAGACCATGACAAGGATGGCAAGGGAGATGCCTGTGACCACGATGATGACAATGATGGCATCCCTGATGAAAAAGACAACTGTAGACTGGCCTTCAACCCCAATCAACTGGACTCTGATGGTGAGCAACACGGATCATCTGGGATGTTCCAATTTACTCAAACACAGCTCACAACATATCTGGAGGCCTCAAAACACCTTGATTATTATTACCAATAAATCTGTAATACATTTCAGGTGATGGTCGTGGGGATGCTTGCAAAGATGACTTCGACCAAGACAATGTGCCTGACATCTACGATGTATGTCCTGAGAACTTTGACATTAGCGAGACAGACTTCCGCAAGTTCCAGATGGTTCCTTTGGATCCTAAAGGCACCTCTCAGATAGATCCTAACTGGGTTGTCCGCCATCAAGGCAAAGAGCTCGTTCAAACTGTCAACTGCGACCCTGGCATCGCTGTTGGTGAGACAACAACTGAACATGATTTTCCTGCTGAATTATGAGAAATATGAGCACAGTCTATTGAGGGCTTTAATGTGTTTCTTCACCAGGGTACCATGAGTTCAATGCAGTGGACTTTAGTGGGACTTTCTTCATCAACACAGAGAGAGATGATGATTACGCCGGCTTTGTGTTTGGGTACCAGTCTAGTTCCAGGTTCTATGTTGTGATGTGGAAGCAGATTACACAAACCTACTGGTCACCTAAACCCACCAAAGCCCAGGGGTACTCTGGCCTGTCAATTAAAGTAGTTAACTCCACCACCGGCCCAGGAGAACACCTCAGAAATGCCCTCTGGCACACTGGGAATACAACCGGACAGGTGAGACATTTAATGGATTTGAGGTCCTATTGTCCAGTGGGTGAGTTTATGTTATAATGATAGGTAAGAACATAAAGCCATGGCTGCTTTTTTCCCCATGCATTAGGTCCGCACTCTCTGGCATGACCCTATGAATGTTGGATGGAAGGACTTCACTGCCTACAGATGGCATTTGATCCACAGACCGAGAACAGGCCATATTAGGTTGGCACACTACACTAATTAGCCGACATACGAGTTCAATCTGTGCAGTGGTTTGAAATTCCAACTTTCATTCCTCCTTGTTTTCACAGAGTTGTGATGTACGAGGGCAAGAAGATCATGGCAGATTCTGGTAGCATTTATGACAAGACATACGCGGGTGGCAGGCTAGGTCTTTTTGTCTTCTCACAAGAGATGGTATACTTTTCAGACCTCAAGTATGAATGCAGAGGTAAGGATTTAGGTCAAATCAGTTAAAATGGGATGTGCCTGCAGCTTCCCAGAAAGAATTTGGTTTTCTGTTTACAAAATGAATGTCCTTAAGATATCTAACTCCTCACACGTTTCTTTCTTTTAACAGATACATAAATGCACAGTACAGGAAACTCTGGGGAATGCACCTTTTTTTTCTATAAAATATGAACCTATCTATTCTGATGTCGAGGGACCGATTTATATCCGCGATTCCTTCTTCTGCGGCACGCAAACTCAAAACAGGGTGGAGGGTAACTTGAAGCTGGTTTGGGCAGGGCACCAATCAGCTGACTGCCAGTTGAGGATCAGAGAGCCCCTTCTCCAACCTCAGCATCCACAAGAGCAAGGAGAGCTGGGGAAAAAGAAAATAAGCCCTCTAGCTTTGCCAGTAGATGACCGACCAACGCCGTTCTATCCCAGCTCTGTTTGCTTCCTTGCTCTCTGAAAGACCTCATTCATCTCTGTGTGGGAACGGCTCCCCATGGACAGTTGTGCACTTCCAAGCCTTTACATCTCTCTGTCTGTCTTTCTGTCTCACCTCTCCAGCCAGTGTGCCTTTCTGCCTTACATTCTGGGTGGACATCCCAAAGAAAGAACTGATGGAATATTCCCTTTGCTTTACCAGATCTGCCAGGATGTAGATGTGGAATGATTTAATTTTGTGGACTCAAAGGAGAAAAACAGTAATCACATTTTTAACAGGATTGTTTGTTGTTGAGGATTTGCGACTTAAGAAAAATGTTGGGGGTGGAGAGAGTTGGAAATAAGGGGACCATTAATAATGTAGATGTGTTCATGCATGTACTATACGCAGGAGACAGGTCATGAATGGAACAAGATAGTACTTTTACCCATCTATATATGTATCTCTGTAGACAAGGAATGTGGAGAAGAAAAACGCAAAATAACATTTAGGTAAGCTCCATCTTGAACATAACAATATCATATCCTTTCCTGGTTAACTGAAAAGATCTCAGGGTGAGATGTAAGTGACGATGTACCCCCCTTATGAAGCAGTCAGACAAATCATATGAGGAATATATTTTACAGAAAATTGCTAAAGACAGCAATTTTAAAGCCGGTATTCTCTTACCATTCACCACATCACATCAGGACTTTGGACATTAAAGAGACATATTACTCTCAGCCTCTGATGATTTCAATTTGAAATTGTGTAAATTCCTTCATTTTATGGATTCTTGTCTACAATGTAGGCAGCAAAACGTTTGAGTGCTTTGAAAAAGTTAAACGCCCAAAATTAGGTAAACTTAAATGTGACAAGCTCGTCAGTGTCATCTATCTCCCACTGTACAAACAGAATTCGAACTCTCCTCAGATAGTGTACGTGACCTGTGTGCCTTTTCTTCAGAGATGAAAACACAAAAAACACCTTTGATATACAAATATTACCTCATTGCTGTTGTATAATTTGATCAAACAAAAACAAAACCTACTTTTTTCCTATTCCTTCGAAATCTTTCTGCTACTGTAGCATCAGCTGTAAATAGTACGACCTTTCATATCTAATAACACAAGTGAGCTCCCAATTTCATCGCCCATTGAAAATAAGTTAAATTGGAGATTTTTTTTTTTTTATAATTAATTTTGCTTCATAATGTATGTCCATTGCTGTCATTAGCAGGTAAATTATTTTTCTGGTTTGACTTCGCTGTTTGAGAGGTTGATTTGAATGTGTGCTGTGTGTGGGTGCGTCCATGTGTGGGTGCGCGCGTGTGTGTGTGCGTGTGTGTAGATAAATGCTATTTAAATAATTTATCAGGATTTGTTGCCTTGCAAAAGGTGCATGTCCATCTGTATAAACGGTTTGCACACTGACGTGAGGATGTTCTGTTCTTTATCGTTTTTACCATTTCTGTGTATCGTTGTTACCATTATTTTTGTACTATTAGTATTGCTTGTCTGTAAACATTTTCTTAGTTGTACAATACAAAAATGCTGTTTTAATTATAGCGAATATTTTGTTACTTACTTCAAAAAACTAAATAGTTGATAAAATTCTCAAAGCTATCTGTGCATTTATTTCTCCGTTTGGAGGTAGTTTACTATTACTCATCAAGTCTTTAAATGATGTGGAATGTGAGGGATGCTGTACATTAAGTATAAACTCCTGAATGATTCAAACAAGACATACTGTAAGTCTTTTCCGATCCAAAGACAACACATCTGGCTTTGGTTAGTTCTGCTATAGCCCCAATGTGAACATACTCAACATGTGAATATACTCAAAGTCAAAATGATTGCCCAGTTCTCCCAAGGTGCACACAAAGTTGTACTTTTAGGCTTTTCTCTCTGCAGACAGATGCACACGGTCTGTGGTATGAAGGCCACGTGAGGAATGTGACACAAAAGTCTGCTCCTCAGCTTGATGTGCCTGAACACTTTGTGATCTGCACTGACCTGTTCAAAAGGTTAAACAACTCCGAGAGCAAATAGTAGGCCGAAACAGACCTTGACACTGGCTGAACGGTGGCTGCTGGTTGATGACAGGAACACAGCACACACAAGATACAATCTGCACATCATAAACTGTGCATCTGCACTGAATTCATTCATTCTGTGTTACAGTAACAGGTAATGCAGTGACCTAAACCAAGCGACCCTGTTTTTTGTCACTGCTGTACATCATGACTATAAGTCTAATTCATTTTATGTGGTGACAATGTCCTGTCAGGGCTGATCTGTAAGACTTTTTAAAGAAAAAGATACAGCATCAGAAATATTGTTGGGGTGTATTACAGCTCACTGGTAGAGAAGAAGATGAGGTGGCACAAACTGTGGAACATGCACACACGCTACACTAAATAAACCATAGAAACTGAAAACGGTAGGTAGCTGAATACAGGTAAAGCCACAAAAGTCCCAAAGAACAGCAAATAGAATAAACAATAGCATAAATTTGCCGGTGGAAGTGTAATCCTTTTCCCAGCACCATTAATTATCAACTGCTGAGGTTATTTGGAAGTCATGCCAAAAAAACAAAACAAAATTAGACTATCATTTGGTAACATGGCTGTAAAGTTTGCAGGACCGTGAGGAACTGTCAATCAAAAATGCAGTGACATACTGTATAACAGACTCCAAACAGTGAGAATGCACCTCAACTGCTAAAAGACTGATGTGCCACCAATAAGCCACAGTGCTTTTGCTTAGTAATTCAGCAGATGCCTTTATCCAAAAGGACTAACAAGGACATAGCATACACCAGGGGAAACTTGGGGCTCAGTGTCTTGCCCAGGGACACGATAAACCTGGAGTCAGCCAGCTGACCCTGGACAACTGCTCTACTAACTAAGCTATAGCCCCCATTGTCTACCTTGATAGAAACCTAATGCAGTTCCAGAACACAGTAGAACTCTATCCAAAACTGACTCAAGCCATAAGTGGACGTGTAAAAGCCAGTAGTCACTGAAGTCTAGTGGTCGATTGCATACGGCCGATTAATCAGTTTGGACATTTTTAACTATTCAGCATAGGACGATGTCTGTGTTCAAGCTGCCAGTTAGAGAAAAAAAATTAAGTCTGTAGACACCTCTGCAGCCTAAACTGCCACCATTTCACTCGCATGTTAGTGAAAATTAGAGCACGCTGATGTGCACAATTATTTGAGTACATCCGTGTCATTAACTCAATCAGATGCATTTTACTGGCACTTGAAGGTATCAGTCCTTAAGATACATTTGTGTTCCTGCTGCAGCCTTCTCCTACTGTCCAGTCTCTGGGACAGAGCCGAGAGGAGGAGGACAGAAGGAGCCCAGGGGAGGTGAGACCTCACTAACTTTAGTCTACGGCTGTATGTCGACATAGGCTCAATAGAAGTGAATAAGTGAGAATTTGTTGTTTCAGCTATTTGGACCCTCAGTGTGGACCCTCTGATATTTACAGTGCACCCAGAAATTATTCCCAGTGCTTACATTTTTGCAGATTTGTTATTTTATTTTACAGCCTTATTTCAAAATGGATTAAATTCATCATTTTCCTCAAAAGTCTGACCATAATGAACACGTGAAAGAAGTTAGTTTGAAATCTTTGGAAATGTATTAAAAATAAAAAATGAAAAGAAAATCACACGTACTAAGTATCCACAGCCTTTGCTTAATACTTTGTTGAAGCACCTTTAGCACCAATTACAGCATCAAGTGTTTCTAAGTGTGATGCTACAAGCACCTATGTTTGGGCAGTTTCTCCCGTTCTTCTTTGCAGCACCTCTCAAGCTCCATCAGGTTGGATGTGGAGCGTCGGTGCACAGCCATTTTCAGGTCTCTCCAGAGATGTTCAATCTGGTTTAAGTCTGTGCTCTGGCAGAGCCACTCAAGGACATTCACATGCCCCGACTTTCAGGCCAGCTGTTAGTGATTTCCATCTGCACACTCCATAGAGGCCTGGTCGTTCTTCTGGAAAGTTCTCCCCTCTCCACAGAGAAATGCTGGAGCTCTTTCAGAGTGACCATCGGGTTCTTGATCACCTCCCTGACTAAGGCCCTTCTCTCTCGATCGCTCAGTTTGGTCGGTCCACCCACTCTAGAAAGAGTCCTGGTGGTTCCGAACCTTTTACCATTTACGGATGATGGAGGCCACTGCGCTCATTGGAACCAATAATGCTGCAGAAATGTGTCTGTACCTTGACACAATCCTGTCTCGGAGGTTTACATACAAGTCCTTGGATTTCATGGCTTGGTTTGTGCTCTGACATGCATTGTTAACTGTGGGACCTTATATAAACAGATGATTATTTTCTTTGCCACTTTTCAAGCCACCATGGCTAAACAAAGTATAGGATGACACACTGTTGTTTGGTAGCATTCCAGTAAAGGGGAACAAATAGATGTCTAAGCTGCCCTATGAAATTTTATCCTTTTTAATCCAGCAACTCAATTATGAACTCTCTTATTAACGATGACAGACCCGTTATTATGGATTATTACAATGTGGCAACACTGAGGGCTAGACATCCTAATACCAGCAGCAGATCTTACAAATCTCTGCCAGGTGTCTGCAAACACTCAGACACATTACATCCTGGATGTCTGGACATGAGAGTTGCTACACTAATCATGTTCATCACTTTAGTTTTCCTACATAATTTATATCTTCCAGAAATCCTCTTAAATATTCATTGTCTGAAATAAAAGAAAGCAAGTGAAATAAATGCAGTGGATTTCATGAACTAATTCTTCTCCTTCTCTAAATAAAAATGTAATGTGATAGATTACTTTTAGGGCCATATTTTAGCAGGCAAGTAAACAGATTATTATTCGTCCACAGTCACAATGTTGGTAACATAACTAGTAAAAGCCAGGAATATTTAGTTTACCAATACAACTGACACAAAAGAGGAACAATTCTCACAACAGTAAGTGTTGGGTATTTTTGACAACGTAACAACAAATCTCAAAATATTCACAAACTCAGTATCGGCCCATTAAAAAACTATTTGTTTGAGAAGCACAAGCTGCAATAACACTCTTCTAGTCTATAATGAGTTAAAAATATTATTACTTTAACTTAATGGAAACCAGCGTGAGCAGGTTTTCCCACCAAGAGCAGAACCTATAAGTGGAAAGCTTCCAACCGAAACTTACTGCCATGATTACTTGCTGCTCACACAGTCCTCAAATAATAACAGACCAAAGTTGAAAAAGACCTTGGCAATTACTTCGAGCACCTTAAATGAGTATTCAAAAAGCACCTTTTACAGTAAAATGATATATACTGTACATCAGCCTTGAAGTTTGGTGCACAGAACAAAGGCCATTCACCCTGGAGTTAAACAGCTTTATTTAGCTCCTACAACACACCCAGGGAAGTGGAGAGACTGGGCTCCATTTAAAGAACCCGCTGCCTTAATGGGCCTCAAACCACCAAACTTCAAACCTGAAACCCTGCATTTGATCTGCCCTCCCACCTCCTGTACTGTGCCATTTAACACCGATGCGCTTCATGCTGCTGCATATTGAGTTGTTGGAAGCGTTATGTTAAGCTGGAGGACCCCCCCAGTAAATACTGCGGCATTTACCCACCATCTACCCCTGTAAGCACTGGAGCCACTGGATCTTCTTGAACAACATAGATTTAGTAAAAATAAGTCTGTGGCTGTTACTGTGGTTTGGCCAAAATATTATCTTTCTTTTACAGTATAAGTTGGGTGTAATCACAATATTACACCACCGCCACAGAAGAACCTCAGACTCATCTGAGCCATCTGTTTCTTTTATTGTTACAAGAGATTTCCAAACATTAAAGGTCAATAAGTAGATATAATCAGGCAAGTGAATACTACCAATACTCAATAGCTTAGGGTAGTAACAATTACATTTGATTAATCTAACCGACATTTCTTTAAGTAGATTAGTTCAGTGTATACATTGTAGTGGCAATAAAAATGGTCATAAAAAAATCCTAAATAGTTCAGAATGTGACGTAAAATAGCCATAGTCTTCATATGTTTAAGTTGACAACAAATACTTTCCCAAAATGCTTCAAGTAATGTGTGTGTGAGGTAATAGTGCACACGTGCAATCTCCAGTTAAATTATAGCCACTCGGAGCACTATGGGGAATATTTCGAGAAACCATTTGACCACAATTTTTGGAATGAAGAAACATTCAGTCACCCAGTGGAGAGGTGTGTCTCATGTGTTTTTACATCATTTTTGGACAACAACAGAGGCCACAGAGCACAGACAAAGTTAATCCAGGTCACATCAGTAGAGATTTCATTGTTGATTTTAGTGTCTGTATGAGGATTGTTGAAAATATCATTCATTTAGAAAATGTCCAATGCTAAGCCTTTCTTTAAAGAATGACACCCTGAACCAGAAAGGTGCACTTTTTTACATCTCGCCTTGAGAATCTTTAAGTGTCACGTTGAGACACTTTTTTCTTTTAAGTTTGTCTAACTAGAAGCCCCTCTGCAGCCCCAAACAATTACTGAGACAACTTTACAACAGTAAAAGAAAGAAACTGTTATTTTGATTATGTCAGACTTGGTGACATAACTTCTCCATAATCACATGAACCCGCCTAATTCCCCTCTGCAAGCAGTCATAAAATAATTGCCAGGAGAGAACAATACAGTTCCTGTGATTGCTGGTGGTCATGATAGGATTCCTGACTAGAATGTGGTATGACCTTTGACCCTGGAGCTTGCTGCAACTGACACACAAACAGGCATTCTGTGCACTTCAACGGAAAAAGACCTTAACCACCTTTGACACATAGCAATAAGTAAAACTTCGTCTCTTACAAGCTTACTCTCATGCTGGTTGGTTTCTGGGCACTGAAATGACAGGTTATGAAATAACATTTTAATAATTTAAAAATTAGGTGAAAATTGTTGTTTATTTTTAAATGATGAGTACAACAGCCAAAGTAATCACCAGACTGGTGTTTGATTGGCCATTTAACCCTTATGCATTACTAATGTTTGGGTTTTTATGAAATCTGGACACAACTGAGGCAAACTGTCTGAATAGTGACAAGATGAATATTCCACAACAACCCAAAGATGACAACAGCAGGTGGATGACCACAGTTCCATCCCGAATGAGAACCGTTCTTGTTCTGTTTTTTTATTGCTATTGCTATTAAATACCTGCTTTTACTCTGGCAACACTAAGCACATGCTCCACTATCCGAGTAAACCACAATGAAAGTTAATCTGTTTCTCATGTGTTACTTGTTACACACTGTATCCATGCCCTGCACAAAATGCTCTTTTCCTTTAATTCGTCATTTGCAACAAAGTCTTCTTCAAATTCTTTCCTAACTTTTTGCAGCTTACCTTGACTTGTGAAAAGTTGAAAAAAAGGGTTTATTTGTAATTTTGCATGCCTGTGTTAACTGAACAAATGTGTCCTGTATTCATACAACACTTCTGTAGAAAGATCCTGCATGTTTGATGACTTACGTAGTACACAGGACATTAACATTGTGATCAAAACTATAGCAGAGAAAAACCACTGGAGAGATCAGAGACAAAGCAAGTGGCTCTGAGATGCATTTGTAAAATAATGCACCAGTAGAAGTAGATGTTAGCCTTTCTGGTCTCCTCCAGATGTAAAGATACTATTCCCCTTAGTTAACAAGTGTGAAGGTGTTTAGAGCCCAGGAAGGATCCTCAAAGGAAATTAAAGCTGGTCACAAGTTGTATTTCAGCCCCCTGCCTCAGACAAAGATGGAGATAGGTTTGCAAAACTAATTTTCACCTCAAGTTCCTTGGTTTTCTGAGAATGTAAGGTTGTTGTTGGCACACCGTGGTACCAGATGCTCACCCAACTCAGTGCTGAGGGCTGATGAGTTCTACTACCGTGGTTTTATCTGCAGTTTCGACCAAGTTGTTTAGTGTGGGAATGCCAGCTTTGTAGTGAGCCAGATCATTTTGGCTAAGACTTGAACTATTACTGGCATATGTACATTTATTTCACTTAAATTCATCTATATTTGTATAACAAACCTTGTAATTTTCAGTATAGCATTATTACATGATTTTTGGTGTAAACCATTCAACCCCATTACATGAACATTTTATTTATACTGGACTTTGTGTGTTTCACTATAAGCACTAAACAGTGCATCTGGTTCATGTGCATAAATATGTGTTAACTACCATTTTAATGCTACTGTGATGTCTAGGTTAAGTATAATAAACTGTCTGTAATACAAACCAGATTTTTTTTTCTTACGTTCTTACGTACGTTCCTTGTCTGTCAGCACACCTAATTAGTCACATAGCAGATACATCACCACGACAGTGAGTGAGAGCAACGTTGCTAAGAGTTAATCCTATTATGTTGTCTTAACTACACTAAAAAAAGCAGATGTGTTTGCCAATCAGTGAGCAGCACCACGTGTAGCTCGCAATCAGCTTAGGTAGAATGATAGTGTTAAAGGACCATCCGACGTTGATAAGGCGAAGCACACCGCCAAGAAGTGTTAGTGGCTGGTTATCAGTAAGGATATGGGCTTTAACTGGAGGTTCTATGATATTATAATCAAAATGTGCATAAGCCTTGTAAAGGTCCTTCAGGAGGGAGGAATCACATCTTGGGAGTGTGGCATACAATGGCATTTATACACTGCCACGTGTAACACAGCTTGGACTTGTTTGATCAGTGATGCTCAATCTACCATTTGTCACCTCTGCAATTCCTGTCCTCAGGTTGGCTCTGATAGAAGTTAAAACATCCATTTCTGTGTTCATATACTCAAGATTCAAACTACTTTATTGATCCCATAGGAAAATTGTATTGTCAGAGGAATACAGGGTCAACAGAAAGGGAGATAGAACTGTCCCTTGGGGTATCACCTGTGCTCCAGGTCACAGTGTCAGACAGACAGTTCGGCAGACGGACATACTGGGGATGTTCAGTGAGGTAGTCCAAAATCAAGGTAACCATGGGGGTGTCATCAAGCAGGGTCTTTAATTTCTCCACCTAGAAGGGCAGGCTGGATTGTGTTAAAAGCACTGGAAAAGTCAAAGAACATAAACCTTACAAAACCCCCAGGCTTGTCCTGGTGGGTGTAGAAGTGGCGAAGCAGGTGGATGAGAGCGTCCTCCACCCCCAGCTGATGCTGATAAGCAAAGTGGACGGGGTCCAGAGATGGTTTCACCAGGGGCCGGAGGAGGTCCAAGACCAGTCTCTCCAAACTTTCATGATGTGGGAGGTTAGAGCCACAGGTCTGTAGGAGCTGGTGACACTGGGGTGTTTGTGTGTGTGTGTGTGTGTGTCTCTCATATTAAAACAGTCAGTATGAAGGTGAATGTCCTCTGTAGACAAGAGTAGAAAAGACCCCAGACAATATTAGCATGCTATTCATTACTGCACTGGCAGCAGATAAGAGAGGATATGGACAGTGAAGGAAGAGCCGGTGGCTTTTAATTTCCTGAAGGGAGCACGCCCTGCTACTGCTCTACAGCTCCTGTTTATCCGATGGCCTGTAATTCCTCTCAGGCCTGGGCTTTGTGTCGCGTTACAGACTCTGCTTCAAACACACAGAATCCCTGCCAAAGCAAACACATGTGCCTGTACCGTAGACCTCTAGGTCTAATACCAGTATGACTTAGCTGCACATTAACGTGCCTGTAGATCACAGGCTCTAGTAATGATAATGAAAGGGTAAGTACACATAACAGTTCGTCTAGCTTCGGCTTCTCGGGGCCTGTGAAATGACATCCAGTAGTGTACATCCTATAGCTACGATTAGTCATCCACAAATCTCAGATATCAGTCATTCAATTGTTAGAATGATGGACTGCTGCATGGCCAGACACCATGTCTAAATGTAGGTGGAGGATACAGAACAGGCTCTAAATATGGACATGAGGTCTGATGTTTAAACACTCTCAGCAATGAGCGACTACCTAGAGAAAGTCAAGTATTCTGTTGCCTTTTGAGCACAAATTGGCCGCCCCCCCCACTCTCCACCAGGGTGTGTGAAATATTAGAGATAGCTGTGGCAGACAGATTCCACACAGGCACTGGTTCCCAACAGTGAAGCACTGCGTGAAACAGACGGAAGTAAATACTTACAATGGAGACACCTGTTTTGTTTCTGTGTCACTGCAAGGATCCAATCGGATCCTTGCAGCTTCAACTATTTCAGCTTCTGGATTGTAGCTTAAGGCTTTAGAAAACAATAAGAAACTCTCAGCTGTGTTTTAATATTGTCTACTTTACCTAAAATATACAGTATAACTGCATTTTATTTAGTGCCAGACTATATACAGTTCTTGTTTTCTACATTTTTCTGTGTGTACTGCTAAGGACCTCTTTACCCTTTTACACTTTTTGGGATCAATTGTAAATCATGCAAAGAGATGGCCAAACATTTAGTTTTAACATACTGATGCTGATGCTAGGACAAGATTTAATGAAGGGACACAAGTGGGCCACAGGGCGAGAACAGGCCCATAGGTTTCCACCCAGGCTGCAGGCTTCATATCACATGGGCATGTGCCAGGCTGTGTGACAGCTGACAGTGGGATGATAAGGAAAACAAGTCTTGCACAGAGCTACTGGAAAACCTGTATTTATCTGGGCTTTTCAAAATATTGTTTTTTTTTTTTTTTTCAGAGGAAAAAAAGGATGTCTTTTTTCCTCTTATTATAAAATGTGAACAATTTAAAGATTTTTTTAAGCCAAGGTGACTGATTCTAACCACTGTAATAGGCACAGATCAAAGGTGACACCTGCATCTCCCAATAGTTAATAGTTAACACAGTTAATCTCCCCCCACCACACACACACAATATCAAATGTAAAAATTACAAATTACAATGTGGGATATAGTACGTCGGTTTCTTACTTTATGTAAGCACCAGCTGTCCAGAACAACCACAGGCTTGTACTGTTCAATAGAAATCAACTGCCCTGCTCAAAGTTTGGTTACCGGCAGCTGCAAAAAGATTAGAGAGGAAGAGCCGCTTTGTTGCTTCACAATGAAATATCAGCCTGTGATGATTACTGTGCAGGCAATGCATCTCTGTCTCTGTCCACTCAGGTACCGTACGTTGAGTGAGTTTGAAACAACATTAGATTATCTATAGAACATAAAAAAGGTATTTACAGTCTTTTGAGGGCACATTTGGAAAATGGGTTAGAGAAATAACCTTGGCTTTTTTAAAGTAACATTATTAATAATACATTTTATTTTTAGGCAGCTTAAGTTGATCTTGTTTTGAAGAGTACATTTGATGAGGCTATGTGTTGCTCAGACTATATTTTTCATTTTTACAGTAACAGTAACAGTCCATTTACACAAAAGCACTAGCAGGGCATCTTGTACAGGTACTGTATCCCTTCATCAGAGAAGGTCAGACTTGATACCGTACATATCTGATGGAAAATCTGTGTTTACCAGCAACATTCCTGTAACAGAAAAGCTTCAGTTACAATCCTCTGCGATTGGCTGCTGTGATATTCTGCTCCAGAACTTGAAGAGCGGAGCTACTCAGAGGAAAGAATTCTTCTCCTCACATTACTGGGTCAGGGGCATTGCTTTACTGGGCAGCCCACCTGGGACAGTTTCAGGTGTGAGCAGGAAATACCTTTTTAAAGGTTATAGCAAGTTAAAGATGGTATGGTTTCTACTATCAGGTTATGAGTAATGTATCGTTGTTGAAGTTTTAGGTTTGTTAAAATGAGAATTTTCATGTACCTTATGCGTTTGCTTTATGAAAAAAAAATTCGTAATACTTGATTGAGTCTTGTTACATTTTTTTTCCCCTTTCAGTTGAAACTGCTTGCCCTTTTTTTTTTTTTTTATTTCTTTGCCTGAAGCTTTGACAGAGGCAATGAGAAACGTGAGGGCACGGTGTTGGGTTCCCTTCAGACCCATTTTGTGTCCTCAATCAGAGACGAGAGACAAAAGGGCCACAGAAACCAGAGCTTGAGGTAATGCTGTACTTTTACAGTGAGTCAGGAGAGTTAGAAGAAAGAAATCCTTTCTCTGTTCATCCTGGCGAGCAGTAGTGTACACCTTGGAGAAGCACTCAGCACAGAGGGGAGATGGGCTGCCTTGATAATGGACACACACAAACAAAACTCCCTCCTCTTCAGGATCCCCTATGCTTGCCAGAGCCTGAGACAGAAAGGCAAGGGAGGGTTTGAGGCAGTTAGAGCTAGTGTGAATTCACCCACTCACTGAGCAACCATAATCACATTTGTGTGGTGGAAGCACACACACCGTTAAAGTGGAAAAAGCACCGTCCTGGGCTAATCTGACACTGCAGCCTTTTGTGGAAAAAAGCAGACTTTTTGTTGTGTTATGGTGCAGCATAACTTCTGTCCTCTCTTTTTACACACACACACACACACACACACACACACACACACACACACACACACACACACACATACATTCAAAAAAGAACTGAGATGCTTTTAGAGAGAAACTAGCACATGTATTGTGCTCAAGACCTCAAAGACAATTCTACAGAACATAGTAACAATCTCATGAGGATCCAAGCTCTAAACAATGGCCCTTGCATTAAAGAAACAAATCAGTGCAAACTAAAATGATGAATTGCACCTAGAGGGCTCAGCCAGGTGGGAAAAAGCAAAGTTCTCCGTCAAAAAGAATAACAGATAAAGGGCCTCAAGGAGCTATTTTGGAGGGATTTGACAGACATATTCCAGTGCTTCATCCATCATCTATGCTCTTGTCAGATTTTACATTTCTATCATTAGTTTCAGCCCTACAGATATTTATGGCTGTACAGTATTGTGTGGGCAGTGATTCAGTTTAGGTTGCATGATGTGTAAAAGCTCTGTGTAGAAACCACGACATAGACTAGGGAAACAAAAACACACTAGATCGATCTAAACTCTGTTCATGATTATTGAAGAGAGCATCTCTGTTACTGCAAGGCCTGTTTTCTCTAGGTTTTTTTTTTTTTTTTTTTTTTTGTTAGGACACAACTCCCCCTCTTTCTTTTTCTCCCGAGGAACCAAATTCAGCATGGAGGAGAATGTCCCCCCCAACCCACGATCACAGCAGACCAGGTGTGCGAAGAGCTGAGGAGGCTAGTCACAGCAAATCAACTGGTCCAGATCCACGACACGACAGCTAAAGGCCTGTGCATTGGAGCTGGGAGACCCTCCACAGCACATCTTTAACCTGAGCCTGGAACAGTCCCTCAGCTGTGGAAAACATACTGCATCATCCCAGCAATGATGAAACCACACTCTGAAGAGCTGAATGCCTCCAGACCGGTCGTCCTGAAGTTAAGTTACAAATAACTGGGAGTGTAGCTAGATGATACACTAGACTGGACTGCTAGCAAGGATGCTCTGTGCAGGGCTGCCTGTTCTTCCTCAGAAGGTTGGCATCCTTCAACATGTGCTAAAACCTACAGCGAATGTTCTATCCAACTGTTCTGGTGAGAGCCCTATTCTATGCGACAGTGTACTCGGGAGGCAGCATCGAGAAGACGGACGCCTGGTGAGGAAGGAGGGCTGTGTAGTGGGCACAGAGCCGGACAGCCTGTCATCTGTGGCAGTGTGACAGGTGCTAAGCAGGCTCCTGTCAATCATAGATAATCCACTGCATACACTGCACAGCATCATTTCCAGGCAGAGAACCAGCTTCAGTGACAGGCTGCTGACATTCCTCACAATTCTGAACTGTACTAGGGGGATGCATAACTTAAATATCTACTTTATGGCCCTGGGGACTATTACATAATACATTTATTTAATGCAGAATGTTTTATACAGTTTTTATATTAAACATTCTCACACTGAACCATATCTAGCATTAAATTCCTTGCTTTAACATCCTTACAAAACCAGCCTTTGACAAAGCCATAGTTATGCAGACACAGGACTTTCACACAGCGATAAAGTCTGTTTCCTGCAGATTTCCTAAAGCTTGTTTTTACTGAGCTAATTAGAGACATTCCTTGGAGAACTTACAACCTACTACTCAGAACATAGCAGCTTATGAGAACAGTGGGCTCCTTATACAGTATTGAAGCTAGACATATGCACAGAGACAATCTTATAGGAAAGCCTGTAATGAACTACTGGATGGTTTCTAAAAGAAAGAATCTAAGAGAGAAAAGCACTATGTGCCGCATAAACCATGCAAGCATTTTATTTAAAAAAAAAAAAAAAAACCTAAACACAAGTTTTAGTCAACAACAAACCCCGTGGTCACAAAAGATCATGCTTTTCCCAAAGATTTTTTTTCTCCATCTTTTTCAGTGTTTCCATTTGTCTGCACGGGAATATATCCATCCGAGTCTTGTGAATGGGACATCTTAGAAATACTTTTACCTGGGTTGTAACCTCACATCTGTCCATTCTTGGGAACACATTTTAAGAAAACCTTCAGAAAATGTGAAATTACAGGAATGTTTTGGAGGAATTTCTTCAACTTTGAAACAAACATCTACTCGGACTTAAGATAAACTCCTAGGTCTTTGGTGGCCAAAGGTCAAAGGTCATGGTCATCATGCCATCATGCATGTACCTTTGCTCTCTCCCATTTGTGTGTCATTTATGTGAATGTCATTAGCTCAAAATAATTTTTTTCAGTCTACTTGGTCTTAAAAATAAACTGATTATCTTTTACTTAACGGTCAAAGGTCAAGATCACTGTCACTTCATAGGGCTTGACACGAAATGTTCTGACCATTTGCCCTTCAGGCAAGTAGCTGAGATGTTTTACATGTTGTACATCTTGCCTAAAACATTTTGTGGATATATTTGCAGATTTTTCATTGTTACAGAGATCAGTAAATAGTAGCACTGACAGGTGCAGAGCTACCTGCAGGTAGCACCTGTGTTTTTGTAAAATAGCCTACATCAGTGAAGTTTCTATCAGTTTAACAGTTAAATTCTGTGTGTTTGTCAACACACGTTGATCAGGAAAATATGAGACTGTTCCATTAACATCTGTACACTTTATTAACAACACAGATAATTTGCCACATTCACATTGTATAAATCTGACTGGCTGGCTGCACATTATGTCCATAAAAGTTTTTGAAGGACACAATGATTCTTCAGAAAGTGGAGTTTTAGGTCACACAATTATGACAAGAGTAAACGCTTTGTCTGTGGCACGGATCAGCGTTATTAATGCTTAGTGAAGTTATGGTTACGTCTGTAACCCTCCCATTTTTTTAATCCAGGCTCGTGACCGGCACCAAGGTTGCCCTTGGTGGCTGCCGATGATTCTAATTTCTTTTAGGAACAGCAAACACCAAAACGGTGCCTGTTCATTCCAACGAAAATGATGAATTGCACCTAGAGGGCTCAGCCAGGTGGGAAAAAGCTAAGTTCTCCTTAAACAAGAATAACAGATAAAGGGCCTCAAGGAGCTATTTTGGAGGGATTGACAGACATATTCCAGTGCTTCATCCATCATCTATGCTCTTGTAATATTTTACATTTCTATTATTAGTTTCAGCCCTACAACAAATTTATTCTTTATTCCTGGTTTGTTTTTCAATAGACTTTACACAGAGATAAAGTCAAGCACATAAAATAAAACATTCTTCTAGCTTTGTCAAATTTACTAACATTATATAAAAAGGAAAGAATCCCGATGTTGGCAAAATATTTTTAGCCTCATTGATTACAGAATTTAGATTTGGAAAGAAAATCAGTTTGAAGCAACACAGATTATAGCAATATAATGCAACAAACCAAACCCAGAATTTAAACAGGTAAAAAAATGTCTGAGCTTTGAGTAATTAAAGTTGCCATCAAATTCAAGTTTTTAAAATGAGGTGAAAGACAGGCAATCTCTACAGACAATTTTGAAAGTTATTGTTTTGTTTTTTATATTTTGCATATTTACTTCTCCTTGTATATTTATTTATTCGAGATTCCACCATAACAAATATGGAACAGGAATAAAAATAGCTCACACTAAAGCTGTAGATTTGCTTTCTGCATTCATTACATTGAATGTACCAAAACACTACATATTTGCTACTTTTATCCCTAATGATCCTGTAATTACATCATTCAACATTTAAAACATCCCGCTCACTTTGCAACCATATATTTAGGGTATTATCTACATGGCAATTTAGGAATTAGAGTTTTCAGAGGTGACCACAAAAAGGCAGAGAATTGCTCTTTATTCCATCACACCAAAGCATGTGCATTTACTTAAAGACAGTGACCAATCCCTGCTAATAAAGCTATTTCAAGTACACTGCCTGATGAGTGGCAACTCATGGTGAAACAGTTTTGTCTATTAACATGTCCAATCAAATTAGTCTCAAATGTCTTAACAAGGCCAATGAATTAGATCTAATCTACCACCGTGATGTTGGTTTGTAATTATCAGCGTGGAAACAATCCATTCAAACCTGTATCTGGTTTGCTCGTGTGAGGCCAAGGTTTGAGCAGGCCATTTTTAGGGAAGCGGGTGGTTTTACGGAACCACAAACGAGCTGAGCTTGATCTGTTTTTAAGGGCTAAAAACAAAACAGCTGTGAGTCAGAAGTGACTGTTCCCTGCCTCTGGAGACACAGACCACATTATATCGAAACTATAAACTACCATTTCGGGGGGGCAGCTGTAGCTAAGTTGGTATGCCAGTCATCCACGGATCATCATGCAGACAGTGATCCGCTGGCTGTCAATATAAAACATTTTGTAATGTTCCCACTGCTTTTCTTAAAGTTTTTGCCTCCATGTATTTAAAAAAAAATTTAAAAGTTGTCTAAAAATCTGTCAGAAGATGTTGGAGACAAATCAGTTTATATCTATTGAAAAGCAGAAACGGAAGGTTTATTCCTCCCAGGGGTCCTGTAAAGAGTTGAAAAGATACCCCATTGTTGGACAAATTTTACTTTTGCTCACAACACCTTAGTTCATTGGTCAGGAGTGCCCTCTGAGCAGGGTCACCACGCTACATCAGCTTCTACTCACTTCCACTGACACACCCCTGTGTTGTCTGTGTGCTTCACCAGAGAGTGACAAAGCCTCCAATTGAAATGTATGTATTTTATGTTAGCACAGATTTGAACTAATGAGTACTGACAATAATTGCATTTCTTAGCAAAACAAACGAGAGTATTGCAAAATGGTATGAGGCATAAGAGCAATACATTGAAAGAAACAAAGTAAAGAAAATGAAAAAGGGCTGTTGAGGGGAAATGACAGAACGAAAGAAACAGAACAGCAACAGTAGCAGTAAGATGCCCAAATGTTGGACCTTAAAAAGTCAAGTCTTCAATATTCTTTAAGATTAAACACAGGACTAAATATTACCACTGCTTCTGCTTTGCAAGCAGTTATGCAAAGAAAATATTTTTTCTGTGAACCATAAGATCTGTAGAAGTGTGAAAGCAAGTGTATGTGTGTCTGTGCATGTGTATGTGCTTCTTTGACCCACAGCATGTGTGTAAAAGTTTTTCCCTCTGTCATTCACATTAGTTTGAGTTAAATGGAAATCTACCACTAAGCCAACTCTCTGAATGTAGCTGAAGAAACCCTCTCCAACGGTTACTGGAGGGCCTGGATGCAATTAAAGTCAAATATAAGCAAGAGCGAGGGGAGGGCAGGCCAGACATACCCAGTATAACCAGTCTGTGGCTGCGTTGATCAGATGGGATCCTGCTTACCCTAGTCGGAGTCTGGCACAAACCACTTGGCTATTAAAAGGGGAACAGCTCCAGGGTGTCACAGGTGGTAAATGGGTGCTAATAGAAAACACAGAGACCACATTCCCCACAAGGCAAAGGTTGACCCAATTGGTTTCCCAAGTACTAAAATGCTTATTAACACAAAGCTCATGTGAAACATATAGCTTGTGAACACACTGTACATCGATCAAACACAACATTAACACTGGGGGTCTTAAAAATGTTATTTTTTTTAAGTATAAGGGTCAGTGGCTACACAGCCCCATATGCACCAAAATGTAATCCAGGTGTGGAGAAGTGCTAAAAGCTCACAAATGCAGTACTAGGAGTAAAAGTTCTCCATCAAGAATATGACTTTAAATCTTTTACTCAAGAAAAATGCATGAAGCAAATTCTCCGCATTTTAGTACAAAAGTACTTCACTAAGAAAACTATCAGTTTGTATTTTCATAAAAAACACAACTTTAACATTAAACTCACCTGGTGGTATTAATGTTGTGGCTGATTGGTGTATAGTTTTAATGTTTCACATGTGTAAATAAGAAGGGGTATCAAACCATTGTACTTTTTGTGAAACTTGGAACTTACAGATGTGTACACAAATATACCACAACACTGGGGAACCTAATAAGGTCATGTAGGACAAGGATGAGCATGGGCTCTCTCAGCAGTCTCAGCAGTCCCATGCACAGCAAAATGTGATGAACTGTAGGTGCTAAAAAATACACACCATCCATCCTCAAGTAAAAGTACAAAAGGCCTGATAATCTCTCCACTCCAAGCACCATGTAAAATCTTTAACTTAAGCACTTTATCTACATTTTACTTTAGGTAAAAACTTAAAAGCACTCCACTGAGCCATTTTGTACAGACTAGTCAAGTTTGGTAAACAGATTTGAAGTAGTGAATGACGCCATCATGGAGCACATACAGTCATGGCAAGTGAGTGAAAAACATACAAGTCATCAACTGCACTGATTAAAGCTGAACTTTGTCACTCGATAGTCAAGTTTCTAAAACTATGACAAGGTTGGATGGCAATGCTTCAGGCAGTGATTCTGTGTATGTGTGTGTGTGTTGGTCACAAGCTTTTGGCACAGTTTCCAGTGAACAGTACCTGCCTGCTGCATGTTGGACCACCAACGTCTTATGTTACAAAGTTGAACACAATGCCATTCATTACATGCTTTCTGGATTAAACCAGAACCCTAGGTTTGAAGATGGAATTTAAGTAGTTGTATTTGTCTGGGGAAAAAAAAAAACAAAAAAACAACTTGTAGATAGATGAAGGCCTATGATTCTGTTTGCACGCACACAGGGCAGATGCAGCACTCATTCCAACTAAAACATAAGCAAACACCTAATTGCCACTTGCACATGTCCTATCACATTTATCAACAAGAATTTACCAGAGGTTGTTTACATCTCTTCATTTTACAGGCGATTACGGTCTGCTTTGTTTTACAGTCCCCAACAACTCAGGTTCACTATTAGAAGCCCAGTACAGAATTAATATGTGATCAACACAGGTACAGTGGAAACTCAAGTAAATCACATTCAGTCATTACATAAAGTGATTGCATTTGCATATGCATTTCCTATTTGCATGTAATCATGCCAGTAACTCAAAATGTAACAATCTTAAAGCCAAGTATATGCTTCGTTCATACTTTTGTTCTTCATTTGACGCTAGCGATATAAGAACTGCAACTATATCAGCTTATATAGTCAGATTCAAAAACTGTGTTATCAGTGTGTGCACTCTGTAACAAAACCTAAAACTAAGAACCAAGCTTTTTCTAATCATGTTAATAACAAATAATGATACTAAATGGTAATTTTGATTATGATTTAAGGACGAATCACTAGATAAGCTTGACTTTGACCTTAGGAAAAACAGAAAAAAATTTTTTTTGCTCATCCTCAGTCATAGCTAATCAGAGAACAAGTTGTTACATAATAACTTAATAAGTGAACAAGTTCTGGTAGAGCCCCCCTCCCTCTACCAGCTGTATCTGCTCAGAAGTGAACCACATCAGAACCATATTAACACGCCATAGTCAACTAAAATAGTATAAAACAGGAATTCCCCAACAACTAAGCTGTGGCCAGTGAAAATGCTAGGTGGCTACTGGACACATTGGCTGGTAAGTAAAAAACTAAATTTTAGGCCATACAAACTGCCTTATAAAAAAAGTAATAGTTGCTACTGGCTTCAGCAGAAACAGTTTTTATTCAAAAAGGATCATTCATAAAAATTCTAAAGCAAAATGTATCTTGCCAATAAACATTGCATAGTAACGTGTTATTATCCCTTTAAACGTGACAGCATAATATCTAAATAAAAAGCCACATAGATGTAAACACCAGTCCATAAATGAAAATCTGAATAGAAACTGTTATTCAGCCACCTTCTTTAGTTTTGTCAGATTGAGACAAAAATTTCACGTGTTTCAACATCTTTTGTGCGTGGTGTCTGAAAGAGAACCTTTGGGACTCTTTGTATCCAAACCAACCTCAATGCCAAGAATTCCCACACAACGCATGAAAACTAACAAATGTCAGCTTATGGAGAAATCAGGCCGCTAATCGTCCTTTGTCACCCAGCGACATTCCTAATATCTGCCCCTGGCAACCAGGACTTAAGGAAGCACAGAGATTTTGTTTGACAGCCGTGTCACGGAGCTTCTAAGGGCGGGTTTTCCGCCTCTTATGTGGAACCCCTATAGTCTGTATTTGGGTGAAGAGGGGGAGAAAATATCACAACACAATGCAGTCCAGCCAAAGACCCCAAAACATTCATTGTGCAGAACATTAAAACAAGGTAACATCTGATTAACAGACCGATTTTTTTATACGCCTTAAGGCCAGACTGACAGCTAACGCATTTACATAGAATTGCCACAATGCTATAACAGAATACATTCTTAACTTGAACAGCAGCTGCTTTAAAGAATTCAGGAGTCATATTATGAATTTATTGGATTTTTTCCTAGACTATACTTATTTAATACTTCAAGATTTAATTCAACTTTAAGAAATAACAGTATTTCTTCAAGTTTAAGAAATACTGTTATCTGAGTGTGAATGCTATGTTTAGACCTGCCCAAATAAACCGCACCAATGGTAAAAACAAAAAGGCCTGAAATAAAGCTATTGAAATATTTTTTTGTTCAATATAAGGTATAATTCTTAGATTCAAATCATGATAGGCCATGCTAAGAGTTTTATATTGGCTTGAATGAAAAGCAACAGAAATGAATGATGTTCTTTAAACATGTAATGCTGGAAAACAAAGGCAGAAAAGAGACGCTTGCCACTAAGTTTACGTACTAAAATTAAACTCATTTAAACGCCAACTATAGAACCTCTGCATTTGTTGAACACATTTTCCGCAAAACTTACACAGCTGTTTCGAAAAATCACACTGTTTTAACAAGTCAGCAAAAACTTCAGCTGAGGTCTTTGATGCCATTTTTGCGTAGTTAGTACTGTAATTTCCCATTTTCAGAATAAAGTGGTTTTGATCGTTTGATTAGAGACAGAGCCAGTTGGAAAGGCTCTAAAATGAGCCCAGAGGTTCCTGATCTAAAATAGCCATGTCTAACTCTAGCCACCTTCTGGCCAGCAGAGGGCTGTTTCATGTTGTACTGCCATTGGCTATTCCTGTCACTTCTCCACGGGATTCAGATAAACACTTCCATTCCTCAAACCCAAAGACTGCGATTATATCCTTGGGTGTGTCACATATATATATATATATATATATATATATATACATACATATATATATATATACATACACACATATATATATATATATATATATATATATATATATATATATATATATATATATATATATATATATATATATATATATATATATATACACATACATATATATATATATACATATATATATATATATATATATATATATATATATATATATACATACATATATACATATATATATATACATATATATATATATATATATATATAGAGAGAGAGAGAGAGAGAGAGAGAGAGAGAGAAGAGAGGGAGGGAGGGAGGGAGAGTGGGGCTTGACCGCCTGTTTCTTTTCCCCATTTCAGTTTAGTATGTTTCCGACAACTTCCTTCTCTCAGGCTTGTTGTTTCTGCATGTGGCGAGAGTTTTCCTTCAACTAAAAGTAGGTCTACTCAGACAGCCTGACTCTATCTATGCCTTGGCCTAGTAATTTTAAGAGCAAAACAACTGTACAATACTTATTCTATTCACTCGATGTGACCCTATGACCACTCGTTTTTCTACTGTAATTATGTTTACATGAGACATGATGTTAAATTTATAGTTTGTGAGCACTAAATGCACAGTGGGTCACTTTAAAACCAATGCAGTAAAATAAGTGCCTTTCATATGCAACAACAGTATCCAAAGGCTTAAACTTGATGTGTATCACAATCTGACACTTGAAGCTCGTTCTGAGCTTTAATCCAACATTACATGCTGTAACAGGGGACAAATTGTGAAAAGAAATATGACCAAAAGCCTGACAGCAGCTGCGACATCCAAGTCTGCAGCTGTGGTTGCCAAATCCTGGAGGAAAAACAATAGTAAGCGGCCGAGAAGTGAATGTGGTTGGTGACAGGAAGGCTGCCCCCGTCCTTTAATTTGGCTTTTAGCCATCTCACTGACTGCCAACTCCTTCCTGATTTACATCACAGCCAAGATTCACAACCCAAACAAACCAGAGAACACCAATTATGTCAGGTTGACTTTGTCAGCTTGTCATGGATGCAAAACACAGAATAAAATGTTGACCACAAAGGCCAATCTCTCTGAAGCACACCTCCACACAATGTGCTGATAAAGCCCTGGTGATGTCTGTGGTGGCCTGGATGTACATTGACCCTGGGAGGTCTGAACACAAAGCTGTGTATTTATGACACCAAGAAAACTGAAGGCTGCAGAATAATTCATATCAAAACTCCAAATTGTTTGGAGTATCTACAATCAGAATCACACTAAGGTAGGACTCTGTTTTTTCCATTATGTCATAATGTTGTTATAATGAACATCATCTTTTTCCAACGAGAAATATCAATATTTTGATTCAACAGTAATTGATCAGACACACAGTGGTGTGTTGCAAATTTTCTACTGCATATTTGCCTGAATAATATATTGTTCATGTAAATGTTGACATTATGTCTTTTAATTTGCGTGTTTAAACCTGAATCCATTACAGTTATAATCATCAGTCAACGTGATCCAAAAACAAAGCTTCAATCAAAAAAAACAAACAAACAAAAAAAAACAGCCTATCATTACCAGAGTCTAGACATGTTGCAAATATAAGTTAGTGGCTTCAAATCTAGAATTTATATCAGCATTAATCAAGTCATTTTACCAAAAAAATGTAATGAGTACAATGGAATAAGGTCTGTGGATTGGTCAAAAGGAAAAATGTACCATTAGTCATAAGTTAAATTAAGCTGAACTGGAACAGTGCATTATGTAGTGCACTAGTCAATAGCATATTTGTCACAGCATTTTCAAAGTAAAAATGTTTTCAAAGTTTTTCAGACATTTTTGCAGCCTGTGTCTCAAAAGAACTCTAGATGACAATGTTTTTAGTATGTAACATTCCCTAGACTGATGAATTTCTTTTGGAGATAAGTATAAATTAGAGTCATAAGTGCTGAAGCCCAATAAAAGAGAACCAAAATATTGGTTATTAGCTGAACTATAAAACGAGCAGTATTTTCATTACAAGTTACTGAACCTTTGTTTTACCCAAGGCTTTTACAAGTTGACCTTTGTTAAATAAGAAAACGTATTCATACAGAATCCTCCCCTCCCTCTCAGCTTGAGGATCTTGGACTCACATTTATTTTCCTCTGAGAAACTCAGACTGATGTGCATGTAGTCTGCTGTTTAGTAGCCTGACTTCCTGAGTCCTCGTGTTTGGCTCTGTGTCCTCCCTGCATCAAATTGGCCCTCGTTCATTGCACCTCTTGGCTGTTATAAAAGGCTTTTTTTACTGCATACTTTCCTATCCCCTCCTTGCTCTGGCTTTTACAAGCTTCCCGGTCTTTATGGCACCACTGAGGCATTTTTGGAGTGTCCTCATTTTTAGTCCTTCTCCTAAACAAGAATTAAAAAATATATAAAAAACATCAAGGTCACTTTCAAGTAGACCAGATAGATAAGTGAGCCGTTTGGCCATTTATCATTGTACGTAAGACAGTTTATGAATAATGGTCACTACATCAGGTTTCTTTACAAACTAAATTGAAAATGCAGGGCCAACACTGCAGCCTTCTGATACTCAACTACAAAGGGCGGACGAGCGAGCATTTAATATGATGCAGACCTCTACTACCCATCTGAAAAAGATGGGAACAATACAGCTCTGCTCTTTTGGGACCTTGGGGCACTTCCTTTGGCCCTTCTCCCTTGGAGGCAAAAATAATGATAATATTCTGTTTTCCACCTACATGTACCACAACAAGAACTTCATCCAATGTGGTCTTTTATTATTTAAAGTTATATTTACTGTCCTGAGGTCCACAGATTTATAACTGTTATTATTGTTTTAAACATCTAAGATAGTAAAAGACGGATGATGCAGCCTTCAAGTATTGCAATTTCTGCATATGCACAATTATCAATCATTGTTATGATTACTGAGAGAATTTAAGTTTAAGAGCTTTTATTTCAAAGGACATGTTTGCGTCACTAGATTAGTATTGGATTACAAGAACTACACTGAATTCAAACATTGTGTTTTGTTTTGAAAAAAAGAATAAACCAGAAGTATAAACATATGTGCAAAACATTTAGTATTTCTGTGTGCAATATGTTGATGGTACAAAAGCTTGGCATATTTAATGATTCATAACTGCCTTGATGTGGTTTCCATAAGGTGCTACTAAGCAGATTCCAATTTATTCTCACACTGGTTTTGACAAAGTATGGACGGAGTTTTGTGTCACTTCGACCTATTAGATATAAACAGCCAAACTGATATTCCTTAACTGTACACACAAACTCTACTGTTTTATTTTCTGAGAACAAACAGAGAGAAAACAGGCTGTTGGCCAAAATCCTTTATTAATAAACTATTAAATGTTTGCAATGTCATAAGGCACCTGGGCCAAGATTAGTTTAAAAGGACTGATTAATACAGCTGGTTTTTTATACTTCTCTCGCAAAATACATTTAGTCGTTGTTAGAAGTCAGACAAACACAGAAGCACAGAGAATAAACATTTGTCTCAGAAACCTGAGAAGCAGCCATGTTGCTCTCTTTGAGTCCTAAACAACTGACACAAACACTATTTTTCAAGGTCATTTGTTTAGCCTTTTGATTCTTTTGACATGTCTTAACAATCTAGCAGACATTAAGAAGGGTATGACTCTGCCATGTTTTGGTATATTGTATGTTGACAACCATGCCGTGGCTGAAAGTAAACTGAGGCCTTTTGTTTGAGTCTTTCGTGGCCTCACTTTGGTGATGAAAGACAACGGACTCCAGTAGGAAAGAGTCCGTTAGCATTTTTGCACTTCCCTTGTTCCAAAGCCGACTGGTTTTTTGAATGGCTTTTTGGTAACGAGGTTAAGATATTTTAACATTTTATTCTTCAACATAAAAGTCATCTTTAAACACTGCATGTGTGCACTGCCTATTTTCTGCAAC
Organism: Channa argus; assembly: GCF_033026475.1. Lineage (NCBI taxonomy): Eukaryota > Metazoa > Chordata > Actinopteri > Anabantiformes > Channidae > Channa > Channa argus. The sequence goes on along the minus strand of NC_090213.1, from coordinate 4,075,295 downwards.
AAACTGAATACCAAGGGAAAAAAAATCCCGATGGCATTTTGTCTAGGGAACCAGACAAACATTTACTTCCAGGTTGCCCCCCTCTCAAATAAAAAAAACAAACAAAATAAATAAATAAAAAACAAAAACAAACAAGCATCACCATTAAAGCACTCTATGGACGATGAGAGCTAAAATTACAGTGAAATAGCACAAAAATTTTAACAGGTTCAATATGGCAATACGAAAATTTTAAGTTTAAAATCAGGTCTTTGTCAGACTTACAAAGTTTGTTGGACATCTAATTGAAATAATTCCATTCCATTAGAACTATACTTTATATGGGATGACATACTTTAGGGACCAACAAACCAGGGACTTTGGTGTTTCTTAATCTAGTCTAGTTCCTCCTTAAAATGCTGGCTGCTTTGGAAACAACCAACTGTCCTCGTTAGAAGTTAAAATAGCCCTTGGTTCTAAATCTGCTGTACGCTGGATGAAGTTGTAAATCTTTGCATATAGTACAGTTGTGATCTTGATATAAATCTTTTGGCCCTCTTTGTCAAGTGGCCTTGTCATAATAACGGGGCTCAGTGTTGCAGTCACACCTTCTAACTTTTCCCACTTTTCAGCCTAAGGACATGAGCAAGCTAAGACATATATGAAAGAAGGAAGGAGGCCTTGGACAACTAGAAAGAGGTCAGTGACCCTGAATACCCCAAGAAGTCACGGTAATGGTAGTGCCTCCAGCTCTGTACTCTCTGAGCCACTGGTTGTGGTTTTCGTTCATGTGTGAAAGCTCTGTCACGTGCTTAGGAAAGATTCATGACCGGTGGATTTCAGACACACTCTGAACAGAAAGCCACACAGTATTCAGTTCACAAAGGCTTAAATAAACATAGTGTATGGTCACAAGTAGTCGTAGCATGTAGAGTACAGTGCCTTCATTAGTATACTGCCACGTCATCCAATGGGGGGGCACGTGTACATACTCAGTCATAAAAGCACTGACAATCTCTCTTGTACTGCTAAATCTACACACAACATGCTGTATTAGCCACAGCACACCTAACGTCAGTCTACAACCATATTCTAACTTCCCTATGGTCCCTTGTAAATGCTGCACTGCTGTCTCAACATTATAATAGCAAAGAATTAAAGTCATACTCTGTGTTGAGCCCTGAATGAAAAAATACATTATAATAGCATTTTGTAAATACTGGAGGTGGAAGAAAGACTTAAGAGTTTGGAATCATGCTCACGCTAGGAATGAATGGAAGCGCATTAAGAAGTAGATAAAGGGTTTCACTAATGCTAACCAGGCAATGAGATTAGTAGAGAGAGTCCTGCTTTTCATTAGCACCAGCTTGCTAACTGGTAAGTGTAGCCAGTTTAGACTTTCCAGATGCAGTTGTACTCGTATTATCCTCAGCTCTGCTCTGAGATCTCACCTCAGGACTGGAAAGACAAGGAAACACGTGCAGCAAGGAAGCCCGCTCAGCCATCCTGCCTCACAGAGAACTGACTGAGAGTGGGTGCTCTGCAGAGGGCATGCCACGTTAACACTACACCTATGCAGCAAATCATTGAAAAGATCTCAGGCCTTTTTTTGGTGTTTTTTCACTTAGCATTTTAATGTCCCATGTTTTGGGGTGTTCGGGGGAAAATAGGCTTATAACAACAAGACACATAATTTAGTTTTTTAACAGTCTGTTTCCATCACCAGACTTTGTCTTTATCACTTATTTATAACTATATATTTATATAACATCATATGAGGATTTAGTAACATTGCTTAGAAAGGTTCTTCTTGGACCTACATACAATAAAAGGTCATTTCAGCTGAATTACATATAATTGAATTAAACTAATTAAATGTCTGATCTGATTAGGTGAAATTTGGGTGGCATAGAAGCAAGAAGCACTCAATGTTCAGCTCTGAGAGCAGCAGTAAATAATTCCAGTGCAAGTCAGATCACAGCCTGTGGCTCAGCAGCACAAATATTCTCAACAACAACGTGTGGAGCATTAGCCAAAGCACATTCAGGCTCTTATTCCTGACAGTGATGTTTGAGCTTTCAGACAGAAAGCTAATTTGAAAAACAAATGCATCAGAAATTCTACTACAGTTAAGCGCCAAAAAAGAAAACACTACAAGTTTATGATATGAAATGTTTAAAATTATCATTCAAATTTAATTTGTGGAAAACTTAATAGCAAGATTAATTTAAATAACACGTTTTATGTGCCACTTCTTGTGCCACTAAACTCTCAACCAAACATTTGTTAGATTAATAAATGAATTTATACATAAATAAAAGATCCAATAAAACTAAATGTTTGGATGTACCCTGAAAATAGTGAGAACTAATAAAAAGACCTGAATCAATCTGTTAAATAAATCCCTCTCAGACAGAACACATTATGTGCAATAGCAACAAAGATAATTGACGTGGATTATGTACTTGGTGTGCTCTCCTAAATCTAATGAACAACAAATGGATCTGCCAGGGAGCGATGACACTGGCTCAACAACAAAATTCTTCAAAACTAACTTTTCATGTGTGTCCAAAGCATTAAGGTCACACTCAGGATTAATGCCATATGGCCCGAAACTTCCCAGGACAAATATGCATTTGATTGTCACAACTGTCCCATATTTAAAATCTTGGCGGAAGCTGAATTATGAAGTCACACTTCCCCTTTAGTGCTAAAGCATGCCAAGACAAAATGAAATCATTAATGGGCAGAGGAGAAGAAGATAGAGGTTGCTCTAACACATAAGGCCAATTGGAGAGCAATTTGTGTTTATATTAACAAAATTAAGATTAAACTATCACAATTTATATACAAAGGACCAAAAAACCCCAAAAATGTTTATGTGTTATTGGAAAAGTTTTTGACAAAGTCAGGTTACAGGTTAACAATCTAATTTTAATATCCTTTGTGGGTAGATGTTATTACGTGAAGGACAGTTAGAGCAAGGTTTGCATGGGCATCAATCTCCTAGTGAATCACAAGCAATTACAGATGTGCAAATGTGTCCAGTGCTATGGTAGCCCTATAGTGAAGGCACATAAGCTTTACAAAAGTTAAATCAATAACTGATGACACAGTTGACGGTTTAAAATTCAGGTTCTGGGTAAATTTTATTGTTCTAATTTAATTTGGCACTGATTAGAAAGCTGAAGCCCATAAGTTATGTATTATTTAGAACCTTCTGGCTAACAGGAACATACATGATGTCTCAGAGAGGAAGCAGAACCTATTTAAATTGGTGTCCATAAGATTTCTGTGTTTTATAGAGATTTGAATGGGAGAAAAAAACGATTATTGAAACTATTCTACTGTTTGTTTATTGAAGTCAGATTTAAGTGCCTGTGAACTAATGATTTTAACTTTGCATATGTGCTTTTTGCTCAAATCCTATATCAGTTCATCAGACAACGGTTATTCTTTGCCACATAAAAGAGTAGATTTCACCACTTGCAATGTGACTCATTTTGTTATGCCAAGCTTTCTGAGCGTGAGGAACATATGAATATCCAATGTCAACATTTGTTTCTGTATATAGTGCCCATAAAAGTGCATGTTTTTGGATTTTTCTCTATAGATGTGTTGTATTATTTGTAAGAGCCCATTGCTTTACCCACTACATTTCTAAGAAGCCCAAGAAACGGATGTTGTTGTCATGAAATACTTATTCCTATTTAGGACTACACACCAACCAGCCATTATCATAGCATGTCTCCATGAAATCATATGCCTCTCTGATTCTTGATGTGCGTCAGGCAGAAATTATACCTCTTATTACATATCACATAACCACATGGATCACAATTTCAAACCCAAATGGCTCAATAAGACTCTCGGTGATCCACAACAGTCCCTAGTATCATGGCTGCCAGTGACACAGACAAACTGTGTTCCTATAAGACCACACAAACACAAACTGCAAGGGATCCATTTAAAAATGTAAGATGTTGCCAAAGTCATAGTGAAAGCAGATGGATATTGCTTTCATTTAGAAAGCAATTACAACATCACCTATAAACACCAAGGTCAAAAACAAGGCATTCAGTTATGAAATTGAAAAGTTTCACCACACTTAGACAAACCTCATGCACTTTTCTTTATGCATGCAGTTTAAATGCAAGCTGAATTGTAAGATTAGTGGCATTGACTGAAACACTATTGTTGCTTATTAGTCTTCACTTTATTAACGCCGATTTTCCAATCCAGTTACTGACCAGGTTGCACACACAAACACTTTGTGGCGGCTGTAGCTCAGTTGGTAAGGCAGTTGACCATGGACCACAGGGTCAGTGGTTTGATCCCCGACCCCTGCTCCTGGCTACATGTCGAAGTGTCCTTGGGCAAGACACTGAACCCAAAGTTGCTCCTGGTGGGTCAGGTGAGCACCTTGCATGGCAGCCACCGCCACTGGTGTGTGTATGAGAATGGGTGAATGGGAATCAACATTGTAAAGCGCTTTGGATAAAAGCTCTATATAAGCGGCCATTTACCATTTACACTTGTGGAAAAAGACAGCTTTTGATGCAAACTCAGAAGGTTGTGGTAACTACTTATCAGCTCATAAGCAAAATCATACTGCCCTGTCTTCTAATCTAGACTCTTGTAATCTGGCCAGCTGTGGCTTGGCTGGCAGAACAAAAGGCAGCCGTGTTGCTTCAGCCATAGTAAACCTCTGTAGTGACCCATATACAGGAATTAACAACATTTGACTAAACATGTGATCACTTCCATACACTCCCCGATCACTTAAATAGGCATTAGTGGATTTCAGATGAATAATTTCTGGAATTTGAATTCAAGTTGGGTTTTTTTTTATTTCTTACATATTGTTGTTCCTTCACTGCATGATTTTAGACTCCAAGACTAAATCAGACATTTTTTTAAAACAAAAATGTCTGTCTTGTCTTACTTGTGTTGTCTTGACTAATAGTCCAAAACCCAAATACATTCTATTAACAATCATGTCAAACTTTAAGTTTTTGCATAAAGTCTGCAGAACCTCACATATAAGATGGTGGAAACAGCAAACGTTAGGATTGTGTTTAATAAATGCCTTCACTAATCGACCAAAAATTAATTAGCAACTATTTATTCATAATCTCTGAAACATTTTAAAAGTGACACTGATTCCAGCTTTTAAAATTCAGTGTATGTTTGTGTTTTCATGCAATACTTTTTGTCACAGTACAGAATAAAAGCAACTGATTCTTTAAAAACATGCTGAATGTGAATGTTCCTAAAATATGCACGATCACCAACTACTACTAAGTTTTCATGTTTGTTCTAAACCCAGCAAAGTCAAACAAGGGCTCTGCTGCTGAATAAACGTCATAACCAACACTTTGATGGTGTGTGGACATAATATCAGGAGTGGCGAATAACAGGGCTTCCTGTATATGGGTCACTACAAAGTTTGACTACAGCTGAGGAAATGTAGAGCAGAAGCAGCACGGCTGCCTGTTGTTCTTTCAGCCAAGCCACAGCTGGCCCGATTACAAGAGTCTAGATTAGAGGCCAAAAGTTGGTTCAGAGATGTGGATCCCATTGATGTGAAAGAACTAAACACATGCAGAAGGCACAAATTATTAAAGCATGAATGTCACAATCAAGACACGCAAGAGCTTAAAACTGGCAAGGCATTCACATGGTGTTAAGCTACCAAACCATCTGCCATCTGCCATGAACGCCTAACATCTTCAACTTCATGTATTTAAAACAAAGAACAGAACATTTTTTATCTTTGGCACTCTCCATTGATTTCAGACCGATAATAAATTTCAAGTAAACCACAACCGGTATAGATGAGAGAATGAGAACATTGTTTAGAGTGCACAGAGTGCAGCCTCTGGCCAGTACTGGCAAAAATGAAAGCTTTGTCATGCAAATCAAGATGAGAGGTGTTTTATGCATCTTAACTCAACTTTATTTATAGAGCACTTTATCACAACCACAGCTGCATTATTTTTCTTAAGCAACATATAAATCTGGCTGTCATCTCCACAACAATGAAAAGAAACACCATGCTTTCTAAGAATGGAACCCAAAGGGAGTAGGTGAAGGGAAAAAAAGAAGTGCCCCCAAAATCTTACGGCAACAACTAAACGATATCACTTCAGTAAAATAACACCGGTAATCTGGGCTATCAGTAGAAGGATGCTGAGGTTGGAGCTGCAAGGCAGGAGGTGTAGAGGAAGACCAAAGAGGAGATGTAGTGAGAGAGGACATGAAGTTAGTTGGTGTGAGAGATGAGGATGCAGAGGACAGGGTTAGATGGAGGCACATGAGGCGCTGTGGCGACCCCTGAAAGGGAACAGCCCAAAGGAAAAGAAGAAAATACTAAAAGCAAGATAGAAAATTGTGTTAGAAGGATCAATTTCTAATTGTGAATCAAGTATCGCCATTACAAAGAACACAAAGTATAATGAAGAACCAAGGTAGAAAATGGCAATGATTTTGATCAATACCAAGTATGTACTGAGATAATAGCATCTGTGCTCTGACCCTATAGTAACCTGTAAGCAAACATCAACCTGGTTGAGAAGTGGCAATAACAGGTGTTTCACTAAAACTGCAATATAAATTTAAACAAATGCCATCTATACTATTTTACATAAATGGTATGGCATATTGTGTTACTAGGCAGACAAATGTCACTGGGTGAAGTTAAATAAATGCAGCAGCAGATTAAACTACAGTATAAAGCAACAATTTAGTATTTAAGATCCATCCACAGGAAGACTAGTAAATTAGGCCCCATCTGAAATGACCTTACTGTAAATATAGCTTTAGTATTAGGTACAAAGTGAAAGTGTGAATATTACTTGCTACACCATGGGAGACAAAACCCACTTTAAGGTTCGCCAAGAAAAGTCTTACAGGAAAATGTTTGTATGTGAAAGAGCAGTGTGCAGTGCAACAACTGTATGAACATCTCTAACGTCAAATGGCGTTTTAACTTACTGAGCAGCAAGAGTGAAGCCTGTATATGAAGGACAGCAACAACTGAAAGCAAAGTATAGCAGAAACTCATTCAATTCATATTATGGATTCATATACTCCAATTCTAGTATTTACATTTATCCAGACAGGGTAGTACACAAAGTCAGTAGGTAACGTTAATTCGCTACTTATGTCCCTTCAAATGCTTTAGCGTTACTCAAGCTGAAGTACACTAATAAGTATATGTTCTAAACTACTTAAATATTTAAGAAGATATTTCCTTCTAAATTGTAGTAGAGGAAAAGTAATGTTAACTTTGAAGGCTCTATAATATGGAATCACTCCTACAAATCACAGTACCACACAATACATAATGCTAAAGCGAAACAATTTATTTTTTAAAAAGTAATTAGGAGTATGGTAAAGATGAACTAATGTTAAAAGTGAGTCTGTCAGCAACAAACCTGTAAGGTCAGGTAAAGCCAGCTAATGCTAACAACCTTTAGCAAGTAGAACCTTAAAAAAAGAATTTAAACACACTAACAACAACACATGTCGGCACTAGCAACATTCACTTAGCTTACTGGAGTGAAGCAGGGGCACCTACACCTCTGTCCAGCAAAAATACCATCATAAGGAGGTCAACAACCGGACAGAAACGGTTTTTACCTCCAGTTTGTGCCCGATATTTGCCGGGACCAACGGTTAAAAATGGCGGCAGAAGGCGATAATCGTTAAACGCGACTGACGTACACAAAGGCCCCGCCCACTTCGTTGCCGACGTTACGTCCGTCAAACGTCTCAAGTCTTCCTAACCAATCAGAGGTGGCCAATTATTTCCGCTATGAGGGGCTGTAACATTGTGAATATAGTACTGTGGGAATGAAGCTGCAAGTCAGGTTGGAAGAATGGGAAGGATGAGACTGTTCCCATAAAAATGGCAGCAACAACTTCATCTTTTAAGACCCTATTTCAGCTAACTCGCTTGCTTGTTGGTATAGTATCCATAAATGTTAAATTACTGTAGGTGTAAACAAACAGCAAGTTTCCTTTTAAGTATACAAATCGTGTTAGTTATAAAAATGAACATTAATTGCTGATGATATGCGTCTGTAACACTGTCTGCATCAAGCTTGAAATCCGCTTAATGCATGTGACTCCAGCGATCCTCCAGATGACCAGCGTGTGTCAGACACACGGAGTTTATGTGTCTGCCTCTCTGAGCCAGCTGGTCAGAACTGATGAAGTCTTTTGGACGAGAGGAAGTCTTCAAGCACTAGAGGCAACACCACTTTCAGGATAAATAGACAATGAGTAATCGTGTCATTCCTGCAACTGTCAAGGATATGTGAATTTAATAACACAGCATTGTTTTTAAATACCCCTTTTGTTGTGTTTCTATGAGCGTTTGAACTTCAGACCCATCATTTTGGTCAGCTGGAATCAGAACTGTTAATTGGGTGCTGCCAAGCCTTGGCCTTCCCACACAAGCCCTGCACTAAGTGGGTAACTGTGACTTCATAACCACATGTATAAAGGGAGACAGCAAAAAGAAAACATTGAGAAGGTTTCTACATAAACACTTAATTGTTTATAGGGAATTCCCACAAGTTAGTGCATGTCATGGTGCCGTTTATAAATTCAAACGTGAAGACAGTGATGTGACTCACGTTAACCACCGGGATATGTTTACGACATGTGACTTTTTGTCTCATATATTCTAAGACTTGAGGTTGTTCAACTCTTAAGCTCCTCTCGGCCTCAGTGTACATGGAAAAATTCATATAAACACTAAAGTTAAGCTGTGATAGGGAGCATTACTGTAATATATCAGTCAAGGTCAGTGGCGCGTATTCAAGCTAAGCAACATGGGAGCCACAATGTGGGAAGAGTAATATTTTGTTGAATGCTTGCCATGTGATCTTCACTTTTCAAGGCATTCCTGGAGAAAACGTGCAAAGGAGTATGAACTTTATTCAATGCAAAATGAGGAGCTTCTGCAGTGCCGCACAGTAACCCTGAACACAAGTTAGGGCACGTTTTGGTCTCTTCGTTGCTGACTTACACTATGATGTGCCCACTCATTAAACGTCTGTATTTATTTCATTATAGCTTAAATATTCGACTACATTTGAGGCAGCACTGTGGTAGAGTGGTTAGTGCTGCCACCTCACAGCTACAGTAGAAGGTCCCTGGTTTGCATGTTCTCTCTGTGATTGCGTGGGTTTCATCCCACAGTCCAAAGACATGCACGTTACGAATGGTTGTGTCTCTGTGTTGGCCCTGGGACAGGCTGGTGATCTGTTCGCCAACAATGACAGCTAGGCTCCAGTGCCCCACAACTCTGATCAGGATAAGCAGATACAGATCAATGTTAATGCAGAATGTTTTCTGCAATGCGTTGTCAGAGACAAACGCAGAGAATTGCAGCCCACAACAACCAGATCTACAGTATGGATCTGCTCCCATGCCAATTTCTTTTTTTGAATTTTTCTATCAGTTTCCCTTGTCTGAGATGTTCCCATGTGGACACAGCCAAGAGTTTCTAAAATAGAAGCGTAAATGAAAACCAGTGCACCACCCAAAACCAGCCGTCAGTCCATCGTCTTGGTGTCTTTTCCCATGTTTTTACAGATTTTGTCCCCTGGCTTGATGTGGCCCTTAACAAGAGGGTGGTGACACTGTGCATGTGTTTAACCACCAGCGGGCTAGACTTATTATCTGGTGATATGCAGAGATAGAGTTTGTGGCATATGTGGTAACATGAGCAGTTAACAATACCTCTGGAGTCACAATCCGACAATCATCTCAGCTATATTTTACTTTATAGCACGTTTCTCACTGTGATGCATAAAAAAGTTTACAACTGGTCTCACTTTTCATTCTCAAAACAATTCAGTGTGCCTCATAAGAGAGCAGGAACCAAGGTCATGCCTCAAGGGTGACGCAAAGCAATTAACTTAAGCGACATGATATGATTAGAAATGAATGGTGGGTCTGTAGTAACAGATGCGGTTTCACTGGTTTGCAGCATCGTAGCTCACATGGTGCCTCTGCCTGAGAAATCGCTCTCCCTGCTCTCCCCACTGGCAAATTAACCTCCGTTCCAAAGAGAACAGAGAGAACAGACATATGTATCTGTAAGAATTAGGTAGGTCCTGATATAATTTGCATGTCATACTGTAGCAAGACTGGAACACGAAGACCACTTAGGAAAATGATATGTATATGTACAATGATTGAAATCAAAGTTTTCTTGCAAACACAGACAGACTGCATAACATTTTTATTTCTTACATTACTTGGTACTATCTATATCAGATATAATAAAAGGCTTGGACACCCCCGTCTTCCTTTGAGATGTCAAAGGTCACTGACTATGTCTCCCAGGAGAAAACTGCTTATCTTTACATCTCCACAGGGGGCATGTTACTAATCAACAGCTGAGGAATAGCAGCCTGGGGTCACTCGGCAAGCTGCCAAATAATGTCTGTCTGCTTGCTACTTACCACTAGAGACGACCTCGGGGATGATGTTTCCAGGCTGACAGCTGGAGCTAAACACCTCCACAAATGTCACCTGGTCACCTGCGAGATCTCTAGAGGAGGGTTCATGGATTGCAAAGTCCAGTATGTATGTGTGAATAGACGTTTAAGTTTGAAAAATGTACCAACATTCTGCAAATAAAAAATGTGTTGTTGCAACAGGAACAGAAAGTAGCATGTAGCTGTGGAGAAGGTCCCTGTGGTTTGAAAACATTCATGGCCCTGGACAGACTCCTGCAGCACAAAGAGGCCACGAGCCCCTCTGTGTTGTCTCTGCGGCTGCAGTCAGACTTTTCCTGGACGTCCTGCACGTGCTGTGGAAAAACACATCACTGTTCGCTTCCAACACAAAATCCGCTGGCCTTTACCAGTCCACCAAAGAATGTGAGTGACGCATTAAAATCACAAAATTAACAGACACATACCTGAAAATGAATGGAAAAGCACTAAAAGAGGGACACGCACAGCAAAAAAATCCAAACGGTGACATGTTTTTAATTTTGAGCACTGGTCACATGGTGAGCGCTATGGAAAAATAGATTTCAGGTTTATGCCTTTATTATTTTATGAAAAATTCTTATTAAACAGGGCACCTGTGTATTAAAGTGTTATTGTGGTGGCTCTACATAGCGTAGTGATCTGTACCCTGTAACACCTGTAGAATCAGGCCATACACAGGCCCACGGACAAATGTTTTACTTTTGTCAAAAGTGTCCTGGCGACCTTTTCTGGTGCACCTAAAAGGGACCCCAAACTCATGGTTTTGAAAAGCTGTCTGGAAAATCTTGACCTTAAGACAGTTTTTGCACTGCAAAGAAAATATATTGGGAAAGACAGCCTGTTGTATTTGGGAGGCACAGTGAGGCGCAGTGCAGCACAGTGGCACAAATGGCTCTTTGTGCTGCTTCGTGGGTCTTACATCATCTCCAGATTCTAGTTCCTGGACCAACTTCTGGAGGACTTGATGGGAGATCCCTGTGATACACTTGACCCTGAACTGCACCCTTTGGATTTTAACCTGTCTCACAGACGCTGGCATTTGTTCCCACACAAGGTTTTCCAGGTTCTATCGGCTGAAATCGCACCTTCCTGTCCTGTGTTGGCCTCTGACAAACCTCGGCTCTGGATCAGGAGCTGCCGGGAGCTGAGCTCTGCTGGATGGCAAGTGGTGTGGCCTCAGTGTTGAACCGTTTGCTGCATGGCACTGTGGCGTCTGTAGCTGCTCAGTCGCCTGAGCTCAGCTTTTCCAGCTGTAATTCATTTGTCGCTCGTTAGGACAAAAGGCATGTTGCTGAGTAGCAGGAGAAGAGAGGAAGCACTTTGTTTACACCTTCCTGAACACAGGTTGTGTTAAAAGACAAGGCTCCAACTGAGAAAAACACAGACAACAGGAGCCGTTCAGCTCTTCCCTGAGGTCACCTTCTCTTTTCCAAAAACTAAAAAGTAGATTGGCCTCACGTGAGCTGAGCTCAGCCAAAAGCACTGCCATAAACAATGGATGGAAATAGTTATGAGTCGCTCATTGTTCATCCAACAGACATTTTACATCATCTAACTTGACACAGAAAACGTTTAATGTGAATTATTTTCCCAAGCCACAAATCACCAACCTTTTTAGGACTTGCTTACTTGTCTCATAGAGGCAGAGTCCACTCTGAGAGAGACGCACACAGACAGACAACCATTCACACCTACAGTCAATATAGAGTCACCAATTCCTTTAACATGGGACGTATGGGCATATATGTAGGAACACACCCACGTGGTGTGATGTGTGTGTTGGTGCCAGGGACAAAAAGCACAAGTTTGGCAATGCAGCTGCACCATTTGGTGAGACAGCACTGCCAGAGTCAGACAGGGAGCCTGCCAGCAGAACACAACGAACAAAGAACCATGACAACTCAAAGTTATAACAACAGAGGCTGCAGCGAAGAGCTGAGGGATCTAAAAATCCCCTGAATCAACACGAAGACTTTTTTTCTGTGTCCAGATACCATTAAAATTATAGTACACTTGTTTTACCCCGAGGGGCAGTGGTGGTTTAAGGGCTAGAGAAGCGAGCTTGTCTGCAGTTCAGTCCCCCAGACCAGAAGGATTAGAATGTGGGTGGGACAAGTGAAAAAGCAGAGCTTGCCCTATTTTCACCAACGCCACTGTGGTGCCCTCGAACAAGGCGCTTAACACCGACTGCTTCTGTGGAGCTGCTCAGTGGCCACAGGTCAGACTGCAGTTGTACTGCGAGGCTTCCAGGTGTGAATGTGATCAGCGCGTTCTCTGGAAAGGAGTGAACTTTTTTTTTTAAAGGATGGCACAAGGTTCAGTGAATTGATGAATTCATTTCAGGAAAAACCGTCATCAAAAGGACAGGGAACCATCTACTGGTGTAAGATGGGAAACGCGTGTTTCTGAGCAATCGAATTATCAGTGAATTACAACAACCAAAAGTTGTTTTGCAGCACAGAAATTATTCAAAGAGGCCCTTTTCTCATTGTAGAGCAAGACCCAAACAAACACAGGTCTATACTGCAAAGTCAAATGAAACTGTTGCCCATGTCCATATAAAAGTTTGTGGATTTAGATACTGTACACAAGGTCAATTCTATCAACATCTGTCCAATATAAAATGTCTGAAAGCAGAATAATACACAAACCTTTAATTGTATGCAAATGATTTACAAATGTCCACCGACATCTGACTTGAATGGCTTCGTTCTCATTCTCAGGGTCACATCCATGAATTCCTCATCATCAGTAGTTCAAGAACTTCTTCATTTACGGAGCTGCAGAACCCAGTAAAAAAATGATGTGCTTCACTCCACCTGTAGCTCAGGTTCTGTAATAATGTGCTATTTAAAAATCTTCTTCATCGTTGAATGAATGTTTGTGTTAACTGTGAGACAACAGCGCCATCATGAGGTCACACTGGAGAACAGCTGGGGCTTAGATCACAGCTCCTATTCACAGATTCGTAGATGAAAAAGGGAAAAACATTGGAAATAAAGCTTTTCTTCGCATTTTTAAAAATACATAGATTGAGATTGTTATTCCAATATATCCTCTCCCATCCAGCTGGCTTCCTTTCAATAAAGATACAAAGTTGTTGGCTTCTCTCCACACATGTATAATATCACACAAAGATGTAATTAATAAAAATAAAGCATTTTTAAATTAACAGTTTATCATAGAAAAGTTACTTTTAATAGTTTATTTTCCTTTACTACAGGTAGAAGTATCATCATTCAAAGTAATTTAAAATCTACTTGGATTTACATTAAATTTACTCCAAAATAATTTAGTACTTAGTATTCACTGTATGTTAAACAGTACTTATGGTGTCAGTAAAACAAATCTAAGTGAGACGTTTGGTCCAGATTTGTAGTATAACAAACGCGCTACAGTAAAAACTGTGGCATAGAAATATCTCTAGTAATTCAAACTAAAGGACAAAAGGCAAAAGCATAAAAAACTCCACCAGAGACATAGTTTGACCAAAACAACAGCACAGCTGGTAAAGTTGGAGCTGGTTTCAACCATTTCTTTTTACTGCCGGTTGGGAAATCTTTAATAATTGGGTTGTTTTTTACCGTCCTAATTACTAGTTATGGCAAAGAATTTAAAATGTTGGTTATCATTTACTATTATGTATTTGAGTTATTGGTAAAAAATCATTTGATGGTTCTGAAAAATCATATCAGCAGCTGTGCGTCTTAAACTTTCAGCAGATAAATCCACTTGGCATTGATCACGGTGCTGAAGTATCACATTAACAAGCATTTCTCTTTTTGCACTGTTGCCCCAGTACGTTTGACCTGGGGTCCAAATGCCATTTCCATTCTATATTATGAGGCCCACTACTGATCTTTGCCCCCTTTGCAATGAGCCATGTGATCCACGCCCGTCTCTTCGTTTTGCAATAGTATTTCTTCATTTTCTGCAGTAACTTCCCTTTCTTTTCAATTTCTCAATAATATTTGTTGAACTATAAAGTTAAAAAATGCATGTGCAAGCATCTGAGCATCCATACTCAGCTAAATTAAATTGGAGTTTGAAGTTTTTGCTACCACACGATGAACTTCCCGCCACTAATTTGGTGAACGCTAACATGATGACTGAGATGGCAGCTGTGTAATGTACCGTAACTTTTTGATGTTACATATTAAGGTGGTCCAAAATTGGATTCTTATGGTCTTGGCCACAGAGCAGTCAGATTATTGTTAATGTGTTCTTCGCATTTCCGTATTTTCACAGACCTTTGTTGCCCGAAGCAGCGACACCACAGAATTTTAAAAAATTCGATGAATAGTGACATGCATGTACACTTGCCTTTAATCACAGCAGAAAAGAACAATTACAGACACATGCAGCTTTGGAAAATTTACCCTCATTTCCATTACATACACAGCAGTTTATTCAAAAAGTTGTTCCCAGTAACATGAACCATTTGGCATCAGACACCTGATTAGCAGCTTAGCAGACAAGTTGGGATGTTAAAATTAAAAACTGATTCAAAAAAAAAAAAAAAAAAAAAAAACTTAAACAAGCTTAAATTAAACTTAGTCTCTACAGCTGGGTCTGGGAAATGATCTTGTCCTCAAGTGCTTGAATGGTTTCCTTGTGATTCACGTAGGCCCCCTCTTCGATGGGGGGAGTTGGATGCTTGTGTTCGTGGTACTCCACTATGGGGTAGGTGACCATGCTCAGCAGGAGAACCGCCAAGACAATGTACAGTTTATACTCCAGGCATAAGAAGGTGCTGTAGGCGAAGGCGATAACGAAACCGAGTGACTCCCACATGCGGTAGTTGGCAAAAGCTGCCTCTTTGTCTCGGGGGAAGAGGATGCCATAAAGAGCTGCAGATGAAGGACCGTCACAAAAAGATGAAACTGAGACGGTGCGAAAAGCTGCACGGTACTCGTAACTCAGTATTAGGATTTCAAATAACCAAGTCATTTCAAATTAAATATAATATATACTCTATTCCAAACACCACACTTTAAGTTTAAGTTGGGCCAACAATGTGAAATTTCCTGGAACTTATAAAATCTGTCTTGTAGTTCCTTTAGGATTAAAATGATTCACTACTTATGTACTGTACCAGAGAGACTGTAGACCAGAGGGTTGATGGGACATTCTTACCATTGGTTTGAGTTTGCCAGATAGCATCTGCCATACCCCACAAAGCAGGGAACACAAAGAAGACGGGCAGCTGATCTGGGTGGGGCCTCCACAACAGGAGAGCAATGATACAGGCGAAGTTGGTCAACGCAGCTGAAAATGAATGAGTCAAACAGATGTCAGTTCATTCATATCGCGTTTCAGTGTTACTGTGTAAATGTTTTTTTTTTTTTCATTTTACCGAAGAAGAAGAGTGCAGCTCTGCCAGTGTACCGAGCGAGTCTTCCAAAGATAAAGGAGCAAATAGAATTCGAGGCTCCAAAACACATCATCACGAAGCCAATGAAGTGGATCCCCAAAGCACACGTCACATAGTTCTGCACGGAAATGGACGTTAATGTTTCAGGTTTTTGAAAGTGCTGTTAATATTGGAACTAAGGAACTAACAGAGTCACTTCGATAGTTTAGAGAGATAGATAGATACTTTATTCATCCCAATGGGAAATTCACAAATTCCAGCATATCCACAACTTATGGCAAACAGATTAAAAACGAAAAATGTAGTTGTAAAAATGTACATTAAAAAGACCTGTGCAGTCAGATTATTAAGAGAACTGAACGGTTTGCACACAAGTATCTGCTGGCTTCTTTCGTTCCCCTCATCCTCATGTCACAACCATTCATAATTGAACCAATTTAATAACTTTAATGTTATTTCCATCTTTTCCAAGTAGTTTGTGACAGTGTAGCAGTGAGCCCGCGGTTTTTAGAACTGCTGTGAAGCGGACGGATACGTACAGTTAAACGTCCCAAGGCTGTTAGATTCTATATCAGCACTCATGGACTGACTCCCGTCCAATCAAATTGCTAGGTCGGAACTAACTGTTGTAGACAAATAAATAGTCCCTGTGATCGATCTGTCGTGTTTGGAGGAAAAACTATTCTAACAATCGTGGATTAGACAGTGGACTCGGCAAACGACCAAATGTTCGCCATTTTGCTAAGCAAGCAGCACGTGCAGCTTTTCAACATCAGTGTTGCACGTGGCCGTTTCCCCACATCAGCACCGTCTCCTCACCTTGGTGTACTCTCCAGCGAGGAAGCTCTGTTCAAAGCCGCTGTACATGGTCAGAGGGATGAGGGTCACCAGCCTCCAATCCTTCAGCAGTCTGAACGTGGCCAGGAACGTGTGGCAGAACGGATCCCGGTTCTCACGAAACTGACTGGTCTGCTCCTGATCGATGTTATCCAGAAACACTGCCACGATGAGCATGGCCAGCACACCCACACCTACAAGACAACCAAGAACACACAGCTCATTTCTCATTTCTCTCATGAGACTCATTTCTATTACTTGAGCTATTTTCCCAGTTTGGCCTTTTGTCACAAATTTGACGAACTGCTCACTTATTTTGTAGATTTCCGAAGGGAAAAGAAATACATACAACAATCTGCAGCAAACACACAATGAGCTGTTGTTTGAAGAGTAATTCATTGTTACCAAACGTTTGAAGTCAATTAAAGAGTAAATGCAAAGTTATACTAGTAAAATTGGGGGGAACTTTGACACTTTTCTGTCCAAGGCCGGTGCAGAGACCCTACTTCAGTCCTTCATTCTGTGTCATTAAGATTTGATTATGATAATGTTTTACTGAA
The DNA here is from genome assembly GCF_033026475.1 of Channa argus. Classification (NCBI taxonomy): domain Eukaryota; kingdom Metazoa; phylum Chordata; class Actinopteri; order Anabantiformes; family Channidae; genus Channa; species Channa argus. The sequence goes on along the minus strand of NC_090213.1, from coordinate 4,058,025 downwards.
ACTGCTGACAATGGTTGCTTCCATCCGCTGGCACTGACTTAATATAGAAGTTTCTGATCAACTTCAACCTTACAGAATCTACTGAGCCATGTCTGGCTGTTAGCTGCCCAGTCCAGATGGGTTTGATCCAGGTCACTGGAGGAATTACAGCCTCTTCTCTGCCTGTCGCTGCTTCTGTCTCCTTTGTGTTCATGTTGTTCTTTTCTCACCCTCTTTGTCTTTGCTCCTGTCTCCCATCTGTGAACAGTGTGTCTGGGTTCTCCCCTTGTGTCCACAGTCTTTGTGTTGTAGAGGACGTCGTGTAGGTTTACTAAGTGTTGATGTGCAAGGCTGCGGTTGCCTTGCAGTTAATGACATGTTCATTTTAATGGTAGTTTGCTGATTGTTTTTATTTCTTTTCACTTCAAAAACCAACAAAATGTTGCATATCCCAGGGGTCCCCAAACTTCTGAATACAAAAAAGTATATTACGTGTTTTTGGTCAAAGAGCACAAAAAAATCTGCAACAACCAAAAAACAATCCCTCAAAGAGCAAAAAAAATTTAGGTAATTTCATATAATAGATATTATAAATATTGATTAAACACAAGACGTGATGTATGTGAGCTATATTTTGCTGCACACGTTTATGAAGCTTTATGATGATAGTAGCTGCATGTTAGTCACACAGTCACACAAACATGAGGAAATTTGGAATCTTCCCAGGTGCTGCTCCGCCATTCAACAAGTGAGCACGGTTCTTTAAAAAGGGGGATAGTGAATATAATAATCCAAAATTATGCTTAGCATCAATGTTGCAGTAAAATGAAATTTAGAAGCAATATGTGAAAACTCCATCACTCGTTGGGTTAATGTAAATGCTTGTGTTACCAATGTAGCTCCCGACGAGCGTCCACACCAGGGTCTGTTCCGGTCGGGTGGTCGTGCTGTTGGACGTGACATTGAGACCGCAGTCCGCTGCGCCACAGGTTTGCAGTTGCTCGTCTGGGATGTCAGCTGTGAGGAAAAAACCACTGAGCTTAGATAAAGACACATCATCAACAAGCAATGCTTTTTGTTTCTGCGGAGAGGATCTGGCTACTTGGGAAAAACGTGCGTTGCCAATTTACAGTTTACAATAAAACTTTTAGAGAATGTAGTACTGTATAGCATTACTGTGTTTACTTCAAATGAAAGTATTTTTGTATACATCATTTCAATAAAAATGTCCTGCATCAAATGTCTACGAACATTTTAAAATGATAAGATGCGGAAAATAACTCAAATATCATAGAAACTACTAAGTTAAAGGCTTGTTTTGCCTTTTTCCAGTTGTAAGATTTTTTTTCTTTGTGTCTTCTTTGTTAACCTCAATTACTTTAATCACAGTGGATCACACATGCAATAAACGCTTGTGTTACCGTGTCCTACAAGAAATCCCCAACAAGTGCCCATCATTATATATTATGAGCTGATAAGTCAGACAGCACTGAAACAATCCAGTAACACACTGCAATGCTGGAACCATCAGTTTTATATTGACCCCATAAAAAAGTTTTAAGAAACCAGTTAGACCTTGTTCACTGATAGCACAGATTCCAGGTTAACATAGCGTCATCCCTATCAAGAGACAGTCATAACTGCTCTCTGTGGACATTCTCAGTGGGGCTACTCAGGGGCAACTGCTTCACTTGAGCAGGCTGTCTGAAAGTCTGTGAAATCCCTTATTGCGCTGTGAGGGCTCACAGTTGTCCTAGTGTGAAATCAGCAACATATCTGCAGCCTCTCTGGCTGAATTGTGTGACCTCTGTACACAAACCTTCCTTCTTCAACATTAAAAGCCCGTAATTCATAGCATGTGTGTCATTGACACTGCAGCAAAAAAAGGAAATGTGCATCTCAAATAATAAAGCTTGCAGGATTTTTCAGTTATGAACACTCACGTCACTAATGAGCAACATATGTATGTGTAGATGTCTTATGATGCGGTTTAATGTCACATATGCTCATTTACACTCTAGTAGTAATACTAATAAAAATGCATAAAAGCAGCCAAATCTCACAGCAGTGCACGACTCTGAACTCGGAGTAGTTTGCTTGCAGTAATAAAAATGACCTTTGTCAGGGAGGCCAGAAACACGGACGTCGATGGTAACCTGAGAAAGCCTTTAAGGCCTCAAAACAAAAGTGAGCATGAGAGAAACTGTCCTGGAAGTAGAGGAATTTAACCAAAACCAGCTCAGAGGAAAAGACAACCTAGGACAAAAGGAGAACCACCACGAGCGCTTTCTACAGCTAAACAGCCAGAATGGATTGATCAGCTGTTCGTCTCTAAAACTCGGTTTAAGAAACTGGAGAACAGAGACAAGAGAAGACACAAGAGCCAGGATGCAGGGTAGAAACACTGAGGATCTGACGGTAAGAGGACATAGAGGCTGAGTTTGACAGGGTGATTATAAGAAAATATTTGAGTAAGTTTAATCATTAAAGGAATACAGCCATGAAGATGTGTGACTACTTTTGAATGTATCAAAATGTATCAAATACTAAGAGAATTATGTTACATGTAAGCAGACTTTAACCTAATGCTGAACTGTATGTGTGGAACGTTGTAATGAGGGAGTAACAAGGAGGCTGTGCAGACACGGACAAAATCAGGACCTGCAAAGGGACACTGTGACCAACAGGAGACATCCAGGAGCCGCCTAACTAGGCGAGACTGCCATAGGCAGTTAGGCCATCGGGCCTAGACATGAGTCTCCAACACGGAGGAGGGAAACAGATGATGTGATCAAGCTTCAACCAGAGACTTTCAACAACCCGTTTCTTCCGTTTTTTGATTTCTACACTCTTCACCCAGCCTTATTCTTCAAACAACAAGGAGGTTGTGCGTAGAATGGAAGCAGAGACAGGGAAAGAAAAGACATTTCTGACTGATTCTCGTGTTGTTGATTTGATCATTTTAAACACTTTGATGGTTTGCTGCTAATTAAAGTACAACATCTACAGTTAAAGTCCTCCTACCTATATTCGTGTCCTGTCCGAAGATGAGCGACGACATGAGGTTTCCCCATACAGCAGACGACTGAAAGATGAAAAAGAAGATGCCAAAATACTGGTTGATGATGTCAGGGCCCTTCTTGCCCTCCCTGGCAGCCTGCACATTACCGGCGATGGTCAGATAGGTGCATTTAGCCGACCACAGAGGAGAGCCGCCCAAACCCAGAATCACTGAGGTAGGAATGAGCGTGTACCTGTTGAAAAGAGCATTCATTTTTTTATTAAATGTTCTCATTGCAGTGCAGCGTCTCTAGGAGAGTTTACAGAATTGTACATTTTGTGATAACGCAGGCCTTGAGATTGTAAATGCAACAAAAAAATTATAAGTTGCAAGAAATGTGACCTTAGCTTAACAAACTTAAATATATGTGTATCAAATAACACACAAAATATACATCTGTCTGCACCTGTCTGCATTAGTCAGCGACGCTCTGAGATTTCAGTTTCGTACAATTGAAACGCTTAAATATTTGACACCTAAAGCAATAACATTCTTTATATATATATATATATATATATATATATATATATATATATATATATATATATATATATATATATATATATATATATATATATAGATAGATAGATAGATAGATAGATATAGATATAGATATAGATATAGATAGATATAGATATAGACAGTAGTAGACAGGAGCACAGGGAGATACAGCGTAAGGTGAAGGTAGAGGAGGCAAAGGCCAAACAAAGAGCATATGAGGACTTGTATGTTAGGTTGGACACTAAAGAGGGAGAGGTGGATTTGTACAGGTTGGCCAGACAAAGAGATAGAGATGGGAAGGATGTGCAGCAGGTTAGTGTGATTAAAGATAAGGATGGAAATGTATTGACAGGTGCCAGGAGTGTGATGGGAAGATGGAAGGAGAACTTTGAAGAGTTGATGAACGAGGAAAATGAAAGGGAACGAAGAGTAGAAGAGGTGAACATTTGTGAGCACCAATATGGTTTCATGCCTAGAAAGAGTCCAACAGATGCAGTTTTTGCTTTGAGGATGCTGATGGAGAAGTACAGAGAAGGTCAGAGGGAGTAACATTGTGTCTTTGTAGATTTAGAGAAAGCGTATGACAGGGTGCAGAGAGAGGAGCTGTGGTATTGTATGAGGATGTCTGGAGCGGCAGAGAAGTATGTTAGAGTGGTGCAGGACATGGATGAGAGCTGTAAGACAGTGGTGAGGTTCTCTTTGGGAGGGACGAGGATGGACAGGATCAGGAATGAGGACATCAGAGGGACAGCTCATGTTAGATGTATTGCAGATAAAGTCAGATTGAGGTGGTTTGGACATGTTCAGAGGAGAAACTGTGAATATATCGGTAGAAGGATGCTGATGTTTGAGCTGCCAGGCAGGAGGTCTACAGGAAGACCAAAGAGGAGATTTATGGATGTAGTGAGAGAGGACATGAAGTTAGTTGGTGTGAGAGAAGAGGATGCAGAGGACAGGGTTAGAGGGAGACACATGATTCGCAGTAGAGACCCCTTAGGAAGGTTATGTGACACTGTGGGATAAGAATGTGTTGTTCGCTTTTGAGTCATCTATAATAAGCCAAGTACATCTTACGTGTATTGTAAAGTACTTTGTGCAGCTAGAAAGTTACTTACGCTCAATTGTAAGTAAACTACACTAATTAAGCATTTGTTAGTACAAAGTACAAATTGTAGTCTACTTTCCTTGGACGCTTTTTTAAAGTAAAGTTACTTAATCACAATTGCCGGTGCAGAGTCAGGGTTATTCTGGATGATGCACACAACCCAATCAAGTGATGCTAGAGAGGAGTTGCATTGCATCCACGACCTAGTCCCACCGTGACCTTTGACATGTGGGTAAAAATGAAACTCGACCCAAACACAGTCTGCAGATTTGGTTCCTGCTCACACTATTAAGCAGCCTGCTCTTTCCTACATGTATTCGAAGGATTTTAATTTTTAATATTTTTGCCATGAAGTTGTCTTCACTTTCAGTCACTGGATTAAGCTACAGTCAACAAAACCGAGTGAGTACCATCCTGGGTAGAAGTTCCCGATGGAGTAGGAGACGTAGCAGGCCATGCACGCGACGATTGTCCATTTACAGCCCAGATTTTTGATCATGATGGGAGGCAGGAACATGGAGGAGATGATGATGGAGGCGTAGATGACGCTCAGGGACGCCACACCCATCCCCTGCTCTGCATTCAGACTGCTCTGCACACAGAGACAGGACTCCGTTAGGGGACAGTTCTTTTAAAAATGTCACTCGGGCTCAAAAGTGTTCGGCATCACTTAGAAAAAACGTTTTGGGTGGAAACACAGCTGACGTACTTTGGATTTGTTACTTCTCTGTTCTTTGAAACTAAAAATGGAAAAATGGATTTGATTTCTCCCTGAACTAGTTAGACTTATGTTTAATATTTAAACTAATCGAAATCGCAGCTTAGGGAAGGAAATACGATATAATCTGATGTCAGAGGGGAAAATACCAACAACCTTTTCATAAAGTTTGCCTTTTAATGGCATCTGTCTTGATCTTTTGGAGCTGCTCACATAGTTTATCTTTTTGCCTTAGACACGTTTATATGGTGAAAAATTGCAAAGAGGCATAAATGCAAATAATACAAATACAATAATAAAAATACTTTAAGCAGTTTGACGTCTAGAATCCTGTAAAAGCACAACAAGCATTTTTAAAAATCTCTAAATTTCTTGCCCATGTATTAATTCATATATTCCTCCATGATACTAACTTTCCCGTGATACATAATTTACAACTCTGCCACTGAATGTGCTAAATGCGGCTTCTCCACCTACCTGTAAACTCTGGAGACCTCCATAAGCCGTGAACAGAGACAGAAACCCGACCGAGACCACCAGCACGTTCTTGAAGTTACGGCTGATCATGGCTGAAGTACAAACCTCCACGGACCCTTTGCCTTGAAAACCCCCCCAAGAAAAGGGAGAAGAAATCTACTGTTGGTTAAGTGGCTTTTATTTGTCTGATTACCAGCTTCCTACAGCGGCTGTTTGACATGAGACTGAAGTTAGAGGAGGCTCTCTTTACTGAAAATGACTGTGACTGAACAAAGTCCACCCCTCACACACACACAGACCGTTATCACCGGGCCTCTGAATTGCCTCCAACCTGTAACATTTTGACGTAGTCCATGCTGTACTCCTCCTTCTCCTTTCCCCCGTTCCCTTCTTTGAATCAGTAAAGATGCCCTGACCGTAAATGTTACCAAACTGTAGCTTCCTGTTAATCAAGATGTTTCCTTCTTCCTCTTATGGATATTTTTGGTGCATATTTTTCTTCTTGGACTTGTTTCTGGTTCAAATGAATACTTCCTCTCAGGCCGTGTTATACATTATGTACATTAATATCATTCATACATTCAGTAACTACAGTGCAAAGGTTTATTGCGAGTTCTTTTATTTTGGAGCCTTTTCTTTTTATGGCAGCCATCTCTGTTTTTACAACCTGTTGGCTTGTTGTTGTTTGATAAATCCGACAGAAAACGTGGGGACAGTGGTGTCCTCTCTGTTGTCTCAGCTGCGCTCTGAATGAAACAAGCTTGCTCCAGAATCAGGCCTGTGTGACCCTCTAACTAAAAACCACATCTAGACGATCTGAAAAATGAAGACACGGAGGGTTTTTAGACAAGAATCAATGACACTTTAATTCAGAAACATGACGTACATAACTTTTATTTTCGCCTCTGATGTATTAGGTTGTTTTGTACATTTATTGATCATGAATCATGATCGGACTATAAAGACGAGGTCCCACGTCCTTCCTAAACAGGAGACAGGGACAAAACAGAACACACCCTTTTGTGTGTGTGTGTGTCTCTGTTGTCATTCTAAGTTGTGTTTTGGGGCCAGTTTGTGTCTTTCTTTTCTCTTTGTCGTCATTTTGTTTCCTTTTGTGGTTGTTTTCAATCACCTTGCAGCCTTTTCTAGTCTGTGTGTCGTGTCTTCGTAAGTCTCATAACACGCACTTTATGTCTTTTGGTGAGTGTTTTTTTGTGTCTCTTTGCTTCCCTGAATTTCATCCACATAAAGAAACAACAGCTGGACATAGAAGAATATAATATCTGCAGACTTTTGGACCAAGTCTTCACGTGACATGACAGATTCAGTGGTGCTTATGCAGCCCACAGTGGTTCCTCATCAAAATGGGGAAGATGAGGCATCCAAGTAGTTTTGTAACTTTCTAAAATAGTTCTCCAACAGTCATAGTTGCATCAAAACTGGAAAGACCCATAAGCAAAAGGAAGCTTACGGACAAAGGTCGGGGGGTCACGGGCATCTTTCAGACACTAAAAATTGTGATTTCTTAATACTAAAGTGATCAGGGAATGAACTTTTCCCCTTGGGATTAGTGTCTCTGGTCTCACAGCTCACTGAAGTGGACGTTGGACCGTGAATATGAGGCACCTTGTATGAAAGTGCAGAGTTTATAGCAGGAAATCCAGCACAAAGCAATCGAAACACAACTGCACGTTTCACGATACCCATTTAATCTACTGGACGTTTGTTTCTGATAGTTTGGTGTCAAATGTACCAACTCAGTCGGGGACACGGACGTTATAATCATAAAGTCCAGTGATGATAAAGTGATTTTCAACCTGTAAGCGTTTACACTGAAAACCTTTAACGACCATTAATGTAAATTATGTATAAAGGATAAAAACAAGACGCTTTAATCCACTTTCAGAGGTTGTTTACATACGGAAACACATTAGGACAGTGAACATCGAAATGTCAGCGTGATAAGAGTGTTGGGCAGCGGTTTATAGACTTACTAACTTCTCCACCCTGTCGTTAAGACACACTTTAATATGGCTGGGTGTGTGCGTTGGGTCTGATTGTATACAGCTGATCTTATCATTTTCACACTCCTCCTCGGATAACACCAACCATGTCATGCACACGTACTGCACTCACACTCCCACAGTACAAAGAAACTAACGGAAGGATGAGCAAACCTTACACAAAACAGCGACTTTGCATAATGTTGCAGAGCCACATGATCATTAGATCATTTTATCTTTCAAACATTTGCAAAGCACTTGTCATGTTCACATGACAAACAGAGGTTCAAAGAAGTGGTCCAGACTTTTGGATATGCAGTAATCCTCCTTTAGTTCCAGGTGAGCGGCCGATGAAAATGGATCTTTTAGAGTCGTTGTGTATATGTGGGACCAGCAGGGGGAGCATCACTACCTGCACAGTTACAGATTTTCTTGAGTCCACTCTGAGGTTATTGTCAAATCAATTCCCAGTTTGAGAAATGCTCCCGCACCAACAACAAACAGAACTGATTTACCACCACACACAACAACGTATTTCACTATCGTACTGCATCCGATTTCATTCTTTTTCCACATTGTTGAAGCCCAGAAAAGCTGAACGTTGTCAAAACTAAAGTGAAAATAAAGAAACATAAAGAGAAACCAAACAAAATGTATGCGTGGAAATATTTTTGTTTTTTTACATTTAGTCCTTTTGCTCCAGTCCATAGCAAATAGCAACAGAGAGGAACATCTTTTGCAGTTGGCTAAGATCTGATGAATGGTTGGAGATTGTTGCATAAAGAGTTGCAAACACACACACATTCATCATTTTGCAATTAATGTCTCTCAGCTGGGAATGTGTGGTTTTGTTTGTTTGGTGTCACCGGATGATGTGTGTGTGTGTGTGTGTGTGTGTGTGTTAGCTGTTTTGAAAAGGACACACTTCTGTCCACAAACACAGCTGCCTTAACAACTTAAAGTAATACTGTGTAATGTGTACTTCTACTTTTGACATTCTAATCCCATTTTGTCTGTGTACTTTTACTTACATTTAAAAGTTAAATGCAAATTTAAAGTGTTTTATATTGTTACATTTCTTCTTTATGAATGAACTTATAATAAATTAAAGTATAAAAGTATAATCTAATGGAAAGAAGATGAAGAAAAACAAACAAACACTACAATATTGTAAAACACACTTAAAGTAGGTTTTTTTCTACTATACTTTAAGAAATATTTGTCCATATGTTGATTAATTACTGTGTTCAGTGATATCTGTGCCCCACCTACACACACACTCACACACACACACCTCACTAGGAGTGGTTTCCAGCTTACCCTCCAGTTCCCAGCTGTTTTTTTAAAACCTGCCAAAGAAGCAGCCGTCCACAGAGTCACAGAGTCAATTTCTATTTTTACTGTGTGCAACTCCTCACTTCTTACGTCTTAGATTCTTTTCCTCTGGCTCTGTCTTCCACTCTGTCCTGTCTCTTATTTACTAGGCTTTCTGGCCTGAAGGGACCACTCCCTGCTGCTGCTGCTGGCACCTACGGCTGTTGGTACATGGTTGACAGTCCTTCCAGTTTGGTGGATTCTCTAAAAACAAGTATCAGCAGGTAAAAGCTCATGTATTTAAATTCATTTCCTTGTGCTGGTTGTCCCTCTTCCAAAGCAGATTCACATATGCATATACATAAGCTACCAGCCCTGTAGCAGGCCAGTGGATCGTATTACTGGTCCTCATGGACCCCTGCTCTGCTCACTGCTCGTTACCTGGATCAGGTATGTTTCGTTAACCAGAACGTGGAAACCACCTGATCACTTTATCTTCCCTCCTCTCTTCCCCCATCTTTGGAATCCTCCAGCTGCTGATTGACTGAACACACCTGGTGCAGGTAGAAAACAAGCAGAGCAACATTTTAACCATCTACAATGTAATAATAGTGTTTTTACTGAGGACATAATTCAACTGTTAATTCTTAGGCATTAATGTAAAACAGGAAAAACTTCAGTTAGCATCCAACACAACCGATTACATTTTTTCATGCCAAGGCCCGCAGACAGCATAAGTTTCTGGTGGGGGTCCCCCTGACAATACCATGGCAACTGTAAACGTGATACAAATAAATGACAGATCTGATGAGCATCTAAAACTACCTTATTATAAATGTTATTATATAATAATACTTATAATACTTTTAATTAGATTTTATTTTTTAATCATTTAATTTCTTTTGGATTATTTTAAGCTCTTCCCAAAACGCTGCAGCCCTTGGAGGCCCAGGGAACTTTCACCAATCATTTTCCGGTTTAAATGATGCAGATTAATTGACAAGGAAAGTGATTGTGAGTTGCAGCTAAGTGCAGGCTACTCCTTGAGGTGGGCCGCTGAAAATGCAACTGAATGTCATCCAGTCAAAACAACACTTGACCTCCACACCTTCACCTGTGTGTCGTAGTGTGTCGGTGGTTTCAGTAGGTGGAGCTCTCTTCTCAGCCTGCTGAGGTCTGAAACAGCAAATCAACTGGATTTACGCTAAAGCTCTGCTGAGTTTTAGGTCTTACGTAAAGATTCCCTAAAATCAGCTAGTCTCAATCAGAGTCAAGGTGAGCCAGGGATTGAACCGGCGACCTTCTAAAGTGACCCCCTTAACTCTTCACTTAAAGTGCATATATGGTGAAGTCACTTCATCTAACTCACTGCAGAACTTCTCCTTCTCTTCTAACTCACATCCTACCTGTGGTTCAGAACCACTAAGAACACTGAACATCACTCCTTCAATTTCCAGCTTCAGACTCATCAACCTGTCTGATACTCTATTCACCTCTAGAACGTTCTTTACCAACTCCTCTTTCAGGATAACTCCTTCTCCATTTCTCCTCCTATCTGACCCATGGTAGAACAACTTGAACCCTGCTCCTAAGCTTCTGGTTGCATTAAATCCGGAGTGGAGACCACGCATTGTTCATTTAGGCAAAAATAACCGAATCTTGGATACATTAACCATATTTACTCTTCAAGTACATGTGCTGAAGTGTTAGCGCAGGTACAAGTACACGTTCAAACACAGTTCACCAAGATAAGACCCCTCTGAGTATATTTGAAAGGACTAACACAAACAGCTGAAGATACAAGACCCTGATTGGTCCATTTGATGATAAGTACGGAGGCTGCTTTTCTCTCTGTGGATGAATAAATGGCTTTATGGGAAGCTCACACACACACACGCACACACAGAGCTGAGCCCAGAGGCAGAGAATTACAGGTATTAGAGTGGCAGACAGACAGGTATGTGTTCCACTTCACATATAAGCTGAAAGGTCTGGGAGCAGAACAGCTCAAGGGCACTTTAATAATACACCTGTCAGCAAGCGAGTGTTTGTGTGTGTGTGTGTGTGTGTGTGTGTGAGAGAGAGAGAGACAGAGCATAGATGTGTGTATAAGTTGTAAAACTGTTTTGTACATTATACAGAACTGTGCTTATACAGTTTACATTTAAAAACCTCATTATATCCAAGGTGGGTTTTGCTGTTATTTTGACCCGTTTTGACTTTGCAGGGCATCATTTCATGTGTCAACTGGGGTAAAAGTTAATGCCACCATTATTATCTAAATAAAGAAAGAGGCGGCTGTAGCTCAGTTGGTAAGGACCACAGGGTCGGTGGTTCGATCCCCGGCCGTATATGTCAAAGTGTCTCTGGGCAAGACACTGAACCTAACAGTCCCTTCCCAGCAGTGCAGTGCCGGTTCAAGCCCGGTACAAATTGGAGAGGGTTGTGTCAAGAAGGGCGTCCGGTGTAAAAACTGTGCCAAATCAACATGCGGACAATGATCCACTGTGGCGACTCTGAACTCTCAGGATAATAAATAAATAAATAAATAAATAATAAACAAAACTGCAATCTGGGGTGAAATGTCTTAATGTGGAATATCTAAAAAACTATCTAACTTCTCCAAACAATTAAGGGCATTTATTGTGAAATTACAGTAAATCTGTTTCCTATTCACCCTTTCAAAATAAAGTAGTGTTCAATCAATAATCCATATCTGCAAATATTCAATGGTTGTTTTTGCATCCCGTTATTAATCATCAAGTGACTGACAGAAAATTACCTGGTGGTTGTTTTGATTAAAAAAAAAAAAACTAATTCTAAAACTGTGTTGGTTCCAGTTTTACTGGATTTTGGATTTGTGCTCAGACAAAACTGACACCTGTGAATATGTTGCTTAAGCGGTTCCCAAATGTCTTCATGCCAAGACCCCAGCAGCCTCAGAGGCCTAAACTTTAAAATTCAGTAGACAATCGTTTATTAGTTGACATTTTAAGCAAAATGCTTCTGTGAAAATAATCTGCAGATTAATCGATAATCAAAGCAATTGTAAGTTGCATCTGAGTCCAGGCTACTGCTCGAGATGAGCTTCTGAGTGTCTGTTGTTTTCAAATGATTTTTCTCTGCTTGTTTCAGCAGGTGGAGCTCTTCTCTCAGTCTGCAGAGGTTTTTACTGCTCCTTCAGAGTTTACAAACTGGATTTAAGTTAAATTCCTGCTGTGTTATAGATCTTAATGATGAGATAAGTATGACAATACCAAGTGTTTTTATTTTACTTTGTGTCTCCTAGCGGAAGTCGGTCAAATGCTTCAGACCAGAAGAAGAACTCATTAGTCCAGAATGAGCCGGGCCACATTCTCTGATCCCAGTCTCCTACCTGTTTGACTGCTGCAGAGTCATGGGAAAAACACTCACACTCACTTTATTCCTCATGTTCACACACACACAAACATGCCGTCCTCATCCTCCATGCTATCTTTTTCTCACCCAGATCTCCAGCTCTCTCACCCAAATCCTTCCTGGAATGTCAGACCTGTGCATGAACCACACTGCAGTCTGACTAATATGAGTTTTTCAAGACTGAGACCGATACTGATCCTTTTGGATTTATGATACAGTTTCATTACAGCTTCCATATGTGAAGCTATTGTGAAGCTCCCTGAGCTATTTTTGACCAGGATCCATCCTTTACCTCACATATGAACAGCCTTCTTCCACCTACAGGACACTGCCGAAATTAGGAGCATCCCGTCTCAAAGTGATGCCGAAAAGCTAGTAAGTGCATTTGTTACTTTGGGATGCTGCAGTAACTCCCTTTAAAGTCTACAATTAATCCAAAATGCTGCAGCCAGATCGCTGACTGGAATTAGGAGAGAGATCCTATTTGTCCTCCACTAGCTTCTCTCCATTGGCTTCCCATAAAATCTTGAACAGAATTTAAAACCCTGCTTCTTACATATAAAGCTCCAAACAGTCAAGCTCCATCATATATAAAAGGGCTCATAGTCCCACATCATCCCAGTAGACCACTTCGATCTGAGAATGCAGGTCATAGTGGAAGAATGAAGAGTACGGGAAGTCGATGTGACTGTAGGTCTGAAAGGTAAAGTGGTGCAAGTAAGGAGGTGGGGGTGACATGTTGTATGGTGGGAGTCTGGGTTATAATACGAGCAGCAGAATTTGAAAAAGTTTGATTGAGATCAGATATGTGATGTAAAGCATCCTGATAAAATTAGAAAACAATTTTAAATGGTGGCAGCAAAACACTTTAAATAAAGTCCCTGTTAAGTGATGCAGTAACCTGTGACTGCATCTACCAAATGTTACCACGACCCACCTATCCAGGAACTGTGCACAAGTCCAAATTAACACACCAAACTACTGAATATGTTTTTAATCATTTTGATCTCTACTTCAGTAGTTTACTACTAAGAAAGCACATTTACTGTAAAAGTGTAATGCTCAGGGTGCGACTGTGCCACTGAGGTGAGGTGGAGCCACGGAGTTAGGGTCAAAGTTCATTCAGTTGAGTGTGTTTTACTGCGTTTCCCAAAATGACCAACAGGACGAAGGGACATTTGTCAGGAATGGCGTGTAGCCCTGCAGCCTCACACTTGCACATGTGCTGCAGTGTGTTTGGCTGAAGCTGCCAGTGTAAAGTGGTGTGTTTACAGTCAACATTAGCTTTTCCCAAAGTGCTTTCTCTGCAAAGCGCACTATGCAGAAGGACCTGAGGTGAGGTGAGGTCAAAGGTGAGAGGTTATCACGTCCGGTGGAGGAGACGGGAAACCAGCCGAGGGACGGACTCACCGATTTCCTTCCTTTCACAGCAACACAATCCTTTTGTAAAGGGGCATCAGGAAGAAAGTAAGAAGTGATTAGTGTGTGATTTGTTCAAAAATTATTCGACTGCGAGAGTGATTTGTTTGAAGACTTCACTGGGAATCAGCTCATGCATTAGATAAACTTTAATATCCTAAAAACAATTCATTATTTAATGGTGTTTTGTATTCACAAAAAGAATTCATAGAAGAGCAAAACATGCAGAACAATTGTAACTGAACATCAGTGTCTTCCTCAGCAGATGCCATCAGCTTTATTGAATTAGAGTCAGGAGGAACTGAACTCACACATCAGAACAACATCGACTCCCACACGGAGCCCGACCCGGTAGGGGGGTGGGGGGTGGCTCAGACCTGGGAGGTGCTTCTGTAGAGCTGAGGTCAGCTCAGATTAGGGGGTTAGGTGTGTTGCCATTCGTGCAGCAGAGGTCTTGGAGGGCTTTGTGTGGAATTTGCTCTGTTTGGGGAATAAAAGGAGTTAGTGCGGCGGGTTGAGCCGAAGTGGAGCTTTTCTGTTTATTTTGCTGCATTAAACTTTGGGGTCAGCTCAGGTTTGACCTTTTATTTCCCCTGAATGTGCCTGTTATCTGTGTCAGTGCAGACACATCACACATGGCTCAACACCTTCGAGAGTGTCGGTGCAGGAGGACACGAACCCTTTAGGCAACAAGCCGAAAAGTAAAGCTGGGGAGGTTGTTAAGGTTCATCTGGTTTACATCCTAATGCTTAGTAACAAAACGATTTCGATTTCTCATTTATCCAACAACAAATTCAAATGATGGATCTGTCGTATGTATTGTACGTTTATGAGTAATAAAGAAAGAACTTGGACATGTTATACGTGTTTTTTCTTGCAGGTAATTGACTTCTGCAGAAACAGCCATAAACAATTTCCAAAATATGATCCTGTGTTGAGAAACATGTTTGGATTTATGAAAACCACACAGCAGCTCCTGCCTCAGGCTCAGGTAGTGACTCCAGCTTTCAGCAGCATCACTTTCAGCTCTCAGCTTCTCGCCCCGTGTTCAGGCATCAGCAACGTGTGGAGATTTCAGCAGTTAGCTGTTCTCCTCAGTCTTTGTCGGGTAAATCCTAAAAAATAAGTCATCATGGAGACTAATGATCCGCTGTGAAGTCAAAAATAAAATTTAATATTCATAATAATACAAATAACAAGCTGTACATTTGTGTGATTGAGAGACAGTCTGTATACTGTTTGTATTAATGTGTATATGCAGAAACAGTGGAACAGTGGAACAGCATGTTACAGTCATTATGTAATTGTGTTGTGATGAAGTGGTGAAGATCTGTCTCCTGGCACCGCAGAGAGTCACTGTACAGACCGATGGCTGTTTATTTTCTGGGTTGGCGTTGGCCAGACGGGGGCACATGCTCAAAAAAAGGGTCATTTAAAGGCAAATCAAACATTTACATAATAATTAAACATCATTTATTCTTTTTTAGTGTATAATAACAATAATAGCAGCCTCACATCAGGTCAGTTCTACAGCAGGGACCTGGACTTTTTTAGTGGGGCAGGGGGCGGAAACTGGCGTCACTAATCAGATTTGGGAGGCAGCCGGTGCCAGCCTCTGGGCCCCACCCCCGCTTTCAAGAGGCCGCTGAGTCAGTGTCAGCCCACATGGTTGAGCCAGGACGTGAGGGAAATTGGTGACATCTAGCAGCTGTAGCCAAGATGACATCCTGCCAGAGTTTTATCTGCTGGCTTTTTTATGGTTGTCTTGGTTCGTATCCACGGCTGCTGCCAGAAAAATATTACAATATTTGTACCTGCTAATATTTATGCGTGTTTGCATGAAGCTACATGATGCACACAGGCTTAGTGTTTTTCTCTGGTGACAACAGTCACCCCCAAAACAGTCATTGTATTTATGTGTGTGTTTGTGTGTGAGAGGGAGGCAGAGAGAGACACCAGACGATCCATTGTTATGTGTTTGCTGACATGCTGCTACTGTTGCTCTCTGAGCAGCACAATGAAGGGAATGCAGAGATGCTGAGGCCAACACTCCACACACACACACACACACACACACACACACACACACACACACACACACACACACACACACACACACACACACACACACACACAAAACCGCACAGCAGGCAGAGAGAAAAGGAGAAATGTATGTGGTTCAAAAGATTTTAAGTATTTTTTCCCTTCATGGCAACAACTGTGAAAATGTATGAAGTGAAGTAATGTGAGAATGTAATGTGATTGGATGAGAGTGGCTTGTTGTCTCTGAACGGTGACTGGCAGGACATTTCAATGCCAAAAAAACGAGGCAATATGTGAGGATGACTTATGAACTCTCTGTTCTTCCACATCGGCCGTCTTATGTTTAATGTTTTCAAAGGGAACAAAGTTTGAGATTAGATTGAATCAGCTTATACCACAATTAAAGTAACATTAAAAGCAAATTTCACTGTCCAAAACACCACGAGCTCTAATTGCATCAACGAAATGAGCAGTAGAACTGCAAAAGTATTGGGATGGTGAATGTGCAGGACACATGATGGAGAATGTGAACTTTGTATTCGATTCTATGAGCAAACAACAGTGTTATTAGATCCATGCAGTTAGTGTGATGTGAAGATGGTCCCATCATCATCACTCAACATCATTTCAGTTTAGTTTTAAGGCGTTTGACTTTGGAGATTATTCTAAAAGACAGGAGGTTGGTATGAAGAGTTTCCTCCACCAGCTGATCTTGTCCTAGAAAATGTCATTTCAACGCACCTTAAAATCAGATCTAACCTTCAAACTAAGTCAACGGAGTGATGCAAATGACTGAAGCACAAAAAGTGATTCATATAATTATTGATGCCATATCACGTTCATTACTTCACTGTTGTTGCAGCTGGTAATGATTATGACTTCACAACTTCACAGAATCAGAATATTTGCATCTAAAATGTAGTGAGATATGAAGCAGAGTTACTCAAGTGAAGTAAATGTTGCACTCAATTAAATGTGGTTGGTTGCTTTGCACCGTGGGCTGCTGTGCATTTCCACAGTAGCTCTGGGTGTTGTCGTCTATAATTAAACAACATGTCATGTGAGCGCACGCTGCAAACAGACAGCCACAAATCCCAGTTTCTCCTGTACTGTATTAGGCTCAAAGGAGCTCTAAGTTTGGGAGGGGGGGGGCACAAAAGAAAATCCTGTGCT